>NC_089598.1:111916103-112225509 GCF_019320115.1 Miscanthus floridulus
AGCTGGAAAGGAAATCGCAGAACCTCGTTCCCTGAAGTTTGCATCTGATGATGATGATGCTTCTGAGGGTTCAGATCATAAGGATGAGAATAACACACAGACTATGAGTGGAACACCAGTTAGACAGTCTGCTAGGAATGCAGGGAAAACCTTGAAAAGGTAAGACCCTTACACTCTCTTTGGCTGCTGACAGCTTCGTACGTTAATTGGTTTACTCATTGGCCTGTGAAGTCAAGTAATTAACAAACTCCTCCTTGCTGTCTTTATAGGTACACAGACTTATCTTCTGGAGGTGATTCGTCTGACAATGATGATGAAACTGCTGAGGTACCTGAGGACTTGGATGATACCATCTGAAATTTTACTTTTCTATATATAGGTTCAAGATTTTTAATGTCAAAATTTTGTCACACTGCGGCTTATTTTGCTGGCTATGCATAAAGGAGATGGAGAGTCCAGAAGTTAAGGATGAGAGTGAAAACGAAGACGTCAAACCTGCAGATTCTTCAACAGTGCGCCTCTCTAGTAAGAAGGAGCCTCTTGTTCAGGCTACTTTGTCTAGCATGTTCAAAAAGGCAGAAGAAAAAAAGGTGAGAGTGCGAAACCACCTAGATATGCATTCTTGCAAGGGAAGATTCACACTAGAGTTATTCATAGTTTCCCCTCTATCTACCACTAACAGACAACCAGTATGTCCATAGCTTTTTTTTAATCAGAAATGCTATACAACACACGTGTGTTTTAGCAAAAAAAAACACATGGATTTTAGTCCACAGGATCATTGCCTCGGTTACAACACTCAGGTTGTTTTGTTTCCTGGCGACACGCGATTTCCTGGCCGCTGGATTTGACACTCGATTTCCTGTGCTGTTTGATTTGTCTCGGCCGCTGCCGTCTGAGTTAGGCATACAGAGATACACGTACGTACCGTACCGTGAGGGGCGCAGCACTGGTCCATAAGGGGCGCAGGGAATACACGTACGTACCGACGTACCGTGTACGCCCGACGCGGGCCAGTAATACACGTACATACCGTGTACACGTGACGCGGGAATACACGTACGTATCTTTGTGTTATAATATATTGTCCTTGTGTTATAATATATTATTTTTTGTCCTTGTCTAACTATAAGAAAAAATATTGTGACTTGTTAATTGTTTTTGTGTCAACATATATATTAATTTTTGTCCTTATCTAACTATAGGAAAAAAATTGTGACTTGTTAATTGTCTTTGTGTTATAATATATTAATTTTTTTTGTCCTTGTCCAACTATAGAAAAAAAAATTGTGACTTGTTAATTGTCTTTGTGTCAACATATATATTAATTTTTTGCCCTTGTCTAACTATAGAAAAAATTATGACTTGTAAATTGTCTTTGTGTTATATATTATTTTTTTGTCCTTGTCTAACTATAGAAAAAAATTATGACTTGTTAGCCCTTGTTTAGTTCCACCCCAACTTCCAAAAAGTTGCTATAGTACCTGTCACATCGAATGTTTGCGGCCCGTGCATGGAGCATTAAATGTAGACGAAAAGAAAAACTAATTGCACAGTTTGGTGGGAAATTGCGAGACGAACGTTTTGAGCCTAATTAGTCCATGTTTGAACACTATTTGCCAAATAAAAACGAACGTGCTACAGTAGCCCCAAAATCCAAATTTCTCCAACTAAACAAGGGCTTAATTGTCTTTGTGTCAACATATACATTAATTTTTTGTCCTTGTCTAACTATAGAAAAAAAAATTTGTGGCTTGTTATATTAATTTGTTGTGACTTGTTAATCGTGTGGGCAGCCGTTTGATTTAAATCTAACGTTGTTAGATATCGTGTGCTACTTTCCTCTGAAACAACCGAAGTTTGGTCCTGACAAAAATCGTGTGTTTTACACTAATCTAACAACCGAGTGCTAGGTCCTCGTGAAACACACGGGTGTAGCATAGACAGACTCTTTTTAATAACTATATGTCCATAGCTTTAACCTAACTCGATTGCACTGAAGCAACACCACATTCTACAAGGATGTTTCCATGTTAAATGTGTCTATTTACATTTGTTGTCAAGAAATTGAACTCATTATCACATACTTATTCCTGTTTCAGAGATCTATAAAGAGTCCTAAAGGGTCCCCTGCAACCAAAGGTTCTGTGTTTTATCACCTCTCTATGTTCCTTATCAATAAATGCATTCTGAAAAGAAGCTTTTTTGAAAACTAAATTTGTAATTGCCACTTATCTTTAGGTGCTGCTGCTAAGAAGCAGCGAGCAAGTCCAATGGCAAAACAGCCAGCAGGGATCAAGAAGGGTAGGTTCACTGTTGTGACAAGCATCTTCTGTAGTAGACATCTACTGACATTAGTGTGCTAGCATTTGATGTAAGCATCCAAAGGCATTTTCTCAGTTTCACTTGGGAAGATGTGTGCTAGTAGTAGTACAAGTGAAGACCTCTAGGGTTGTCGCGAGATAAGCTTTCAGTTTGATATATATAGGCTGGGGACACTAACCAGTGTGTTTTCTGAATGCAGCTAGCGGAACACGGGGAAAGAAGAAACCAAAGGTACCATTTAATGGAATTCTATATTGCTTGCCCTTGGTAGATGAATTTCAAGTGTTGGTCATTGTTTGCTTTCTCTATATAAATGCATATTTGATTGAGGACCTTTGGCCATTTCATTGTGTTACAGGTGGAAGAAGATGAAATCGAAGAGCTCTCAAGTTCCTCCCAGGTTTATTGCTAGCTTGCATCAGCTGAACTGAAATTTGCATCATGTTATTTGTTACATGTAGCATTTTAGCAGCGAGTTTCCTTACAAGAAACCGTGCATTTCACTACATCACGTATACCTAATATTTTGAGCACAAAGGCTATGCATACTTACCTATGTAATTACAAATGGTACAGAATAATGCCGCAGATGATGATAGTGACGAGGACTGGGCCGAGTAATGCCCTTGTAGATGAATCACATCTCATGCATGGCAGCATGGGTACAGAAGGATGGGTTGGCAAAGAATGCGTAATTGATGTGCAGTTGAACAGAAGGATGGATTGGGAGGATGGCACAGAAACTGCTGTTTTCATCGACTGATTGGTGTCTGATGACTGATATAGAATGTGGATACCCTGATCTGTCGTCAAGCTGAGTTTACGAAACGTTCGATTACATTTGTTAGTCAGTCTCTGACTTGTTTGTAGTAGGAACACACACATACACGACCAATTCGAGGTGGTGATGGGGTTGCACACCTGAACTAGCCATTCTCATTCATCTGTCTGTACACTGTTCCTTTGTGTGGCTGATTGATTCAGTGGCAAGAACACGAGAGATTAATTGTTTTTTGAAGGGTACATGAAAGATTAATGAATATGAAGCTGATGGATTAGGCAAATTACCATGACAATACTCGTAACATGTTTGTGACGAGTCACTTTAGTTGCACTGCATTAGTTGAAGTCGCTGAAAAGAGGACGCGAAAGCAAATATTCGGGAACAGTTTATTTTTGCAAGGGTAAATCTGGAGATAAGACCAGAATAAGGCAAACACCAATTCAAACTCCGTTTCAATGTTAATCAACTACTTTAGTATGTCACAAATAATTGACAGACAATTGACACGTTCTGGACAAGATCTGTAAAAAAATTGAACTTTGATTATAGTCAAAACTTTAGAACTTCTTTTGAAAATGAATTATAAACTATAAATAATTTAACGTGAAACGTAAGAAATAAAGTCAAATATGTCTGGAAAATCACTTCTAGTATTTTTCAAACTTTAACATATCCATAATTATATTCTGATAGAACATGGTCAATAGCAGCTCAAACAGTACAAAAATGAAAAACGAAAGTATTCTTGACCAGAGATAAGTGTACAGAGGGGGCAATAAAACAGAATCAGGTAAGCACACATGGTGCAAAGAGTATTTGCACGGCACAACACTGATTTCACTAGTTCACAATGGGTAAAGCAACAAAAGATGTTGATACAATAATTGCCGTTGCCGATCCGCTGGTAGCAACACTTAAATAAAGATAGAGAATTAAACAAAACAACGACATCGTTGGAGCTGGCTGTACATTCCTTCTAGTTGTATGATGGAGTACGGAACTGGCGACGAGAACGAGACACCATCATCACGCGAGAACAAGAAGCCGTCATCAGGTCGTACAGTCTACGAAGGGTCTTCTCTAGAGAGGACACCATCATCCGTCCAAAATATACGGGGCAACTCGTGCTGGAGCACGAAAGGAAACAGAGCACGTCTTGAGGCTCTGTTCTCAATATTGAGCTGCCTGCAATGGTCTTCAAGCAATTCTAGAGTGCAACATCCATTGACACAGAACTTCATGACCTCAAGGAACCTGGCTCTCTCAACAAAGAACTTTGCGAAATCAACCTGTGGCTTCTCTCCTCTGTTCGCTTGTCTTATGAGTTGTACTTTTTTAGCGAACGAACAGTATTTTTCTCTCACAACAAATCAGTGAACAGTACTTTTCAGCATGCCTTTTCAGCCAAACGAAGCAGATGGATCGCAGTGCACAGCGTCTTTCGGACCGGTCGTCTTCCAGCTGGTGTAACAGTAGAACTGAAAATAACACCAACATATTATACAAGCCAGCAGCGGGTGGTAAATTTGTAACACCCTAGGTGTTTGGCTTCCACATAATTGCATTTCATTTCATAAACATGTGCTTCATCTATGTCATCATGCCATTTGTCACTGAAACATGCATATGCAACATTTGCATATTCTGTCTGTTCATACTTTCTTGCTTATGAATGGTAGTAGTGCAAAAATGTGAATGCAACATTAATTTCTCATACCTGGAAACATGGCACCATGGTAGGAATGTGGCAAGTTAAGCTTGCAACAAAAGTCATGCAACATATGAAACATTGCATTGCAACATATGAGTGAATTGCTTGTTTTAGTTGCTTTTATCACACGTGATCTTTATAAGTGGTATAACAATTTTGTAAAGTGGTTGATCATGGTCTATTACACCTTAACTTCACTTAGGTTACTTGTTGGAACATTGTTCATGTAGATCAAAATGACCAAAATGCCCTCAAGTGAAGGTTTGACTAGTTTTGACCCTTGGATTGTCACTGTTTGACTGATTCAAATGACCAACTTAGAAACCTTGCATGGCTTTACACTCTTTACAAAAGTTGTAGCTAATTTATTAAGGAACAAAAGTTGTTTTATGGTCAACTCATGAAAATGTGTGGAACATGGTCAAACATGGCCCACAAGTCAGATGTCCATGTTGTTTTCACTGAAAAAAATTGTCTAAGTCCTAAACTGCAATTTCAGTTGGATCAGGTCAACTTTGGCTTCATTTAACTAGCTGATCCATGGCGAATTAGGGCATGGTCCTTGAAGAGAAATGGTAGAGGGATGGTACATCTACAATTTTCTTGTATACTGTTTTTACAAACGAGCAACGGATTAGTCAGGATAATGTGTTGAAGTGGCGCTGTCAGTCATCGTTGATGAAACCTGAATCGCTGTTTTCTAGAAATCGGTCAGTGACCGTCATGGCCGACCGGTTCAGAATCCGCTGGCCGCGTGGCGCCACTCGTCGCCGCTCGCCTGAGCGCGCAGGCCACGCGCCGTGGACGCCCTGGCACGGACAGCCGCGTCTTGAAGCCACCCCACGCCTGCCCGACCGAGTCGCCAGCCCCAGTTTGCATTTCTCGCCTCCCGCAGCGCAGCACCGAAGCCGCCCGCCATTGCCGCTGGAACTTCGCCCTCGCCTAGCTCCCGCGTCTTGGCAAAAACGCGTTGCCCAGCTTACCCAGAGCCCCGCCGTGATCCCCTCTTCCTTTTCCACCGTGCTAGCAAGTCAATCGTGCATCGGTGAGGGCCAATCGCCGACTTTTTCCCCCACCACCGCCTTGTCGGACCTCGCCGGAGTAGCGCTCCTCGCGGCCAGTGCTCCTCGCGTCCTCCCATTCCCTCCTCTGGCTCGCTTTAGGTCATAGGAGCACCACCGAAGCCCGTAGGGTCACCGTAGGGACCTTGACGCCGTAGCGTCGTCGGAGCCGGTCCTGCCAGCGGCCGTGCGCCGCCATTGCTCGTCGCCGACCCTATAGCCATGCCAAAAGCTTCAATCTAGGGCACGGCTAGTTGCGCATTGCTGTAGTGAGCACCGTAACGCCGTTGGTCTCGCCGGAGAAGCCACCGACGGCGAGTCCCGCCGTCGTCTTCTTCCTTCCCCTGCTTCTCTCTCTGACGCGCGGGTCCACCTTGTCAGCCGCCGTGGCCGAGGCGGGAGCCCAGCGTGGGCCGCTCCATTGTCTGGGCCGCGCCAGCGTCGCTCGCGGGCCGCCGTTCCTCGGGCCGGCCCAACAGCTGTGGCTGTGATTTGTTTCATTATTTCGTTTTGCTTTGTTATTTCACAGATTTGTGTTGATATTCAAAAATAGGTATTTCCTAGTATATAGATCCAAATGTTATGGTTCTAATTTTGTTGAGTTCCTAGTATTGTCTAGTATTTAATAAAAATATTATATGAGCACATGTTTTAGAAATTCTGGATAAATTAAATAGGACTTTAAAATATGTTTTTGGATACATGCAAACTTGTTTGAATTTTATCTTGAGTTTCTGTGGTCCTAAAATGATGAAATTTTGTGGGTGATCTATTATTGCTTAGTAGAATCACTGGTTAAAATTTCAGAGCTAGTGCATGTATAGTTTTTAAGTTATAGAATTTCTTTTTATCAATGGATGGATCTTGTGTGAATTTTCATAATTTTTCTATAGATCCAGTGTAGGTAAAATTTGGTGAGTAAGGTTCTTATGCTAGAATGATGCTAGGAAAAATGTGAAATCTGTTGCTTGACACTTTTCATTAGGGTTTCCTAATTATGCTAAAAATGGACATACCACTTGTTATTTTGGATACAGCAAGTTCTGCTTGCTCAATGGATTTGAAATTTTTATGGTAGTCTATGTGAAGCATGAGATAGCTACTGTAATTTTTGTAGATTTTTATGAATAGTTTTACTATATATTGCTTTAATCACCTAATTAACTAAATAAATTGGAAAATGATATTAAATAATTTATTTAGAAGTCAGCACCATACTTTCTAGTGTTCCTCTGGTATGTGCAATAAGTTGGTAAGCTTGGTTTGGTCAAATTAGGCTTTTGCATCATCGTTAAATAAATAAGTTAGTAACCCTGCCGTTCTGGATAAATTCTAGGTTACTGGAATTCGTTTTGGTTAACGTAAGTATCATGCTGTGATGTTTACAATTGTTTTGTTGAGAATATCATAAGCTTTCCAGAATGTCCTCATACAAGTCATTGGGAATTGTAGAACTCTGGTTGTGATTGAATTAAGGGACTACTTGTATGCATACGAAGCTTTAAATGTTAAATTATGTATACCGTTACTATTTCTAAGTTTATGGTAATGTTCTTAGGTGTTAGGCCTTTAACTGAAGATGAGCAGCTTTACCTTAGGTTATGCAAGTTAGGTAAGTCGATCTTGTTCTTCAAGTTAAGATTAGATACATGTTTAAAGTGATTTGAATAGAGCTATTCTTAATCGGTAAACGAGTGTCCAGTGATGTTTCGTTAAACACTTACTGTGATTCATTCATCATGAGCATCATGTCATTCCTTATGCATCCATGATATTTATCTTGTGCATCGGCATGCAATAGGTGTTCCGGAGGGAGTTACGCTTCTGGAATTCGAGCCAGTACTTCCGGAGGAGCAGCAGCAAGCTCAGGAGCAGGAGGTGCAGGTCCCCGAAGAAGGAGTCAACGAAGAAGTTCTTGAGTGCCCCGATCACCAACCTTCATCTTTTCTGAAAGGCAAGCCCCGGAGCATTCTAAGACTCCTATGTTTTCAAAATGGTTACTTTGAGTATCTTTATTTATTGATGCATTAAGTGATAGGAATTGGATGTGAACACTTGTTGCATATATATCTATTCCTTGGCCAGTATACGTACCCTGAATCCTATTTAGGTCCAGGAGCGAATCAAAGCTTAGCCATGCTTAGACCGGTAAAAGTCGGGTGATTTCCTGTCACCTGCATATTAGAAAAATGTCTGATCACGGTTGGCTATAATCGCTATCGTGGAGAATAACCATGTGTTAATAATGAATTGTGACCGGGCGGGAGGTCGATAGAGAAGCAACAAGGCAAGGAGGTCTTGGTTGTGGATCTATCCCCGTCTGTGTCGGTTAAGGACCGATTCGCTGTACGTCCTCATGTCATGTTGAACGCATGCCTATCACTTAGTTGGCCGGATAACTCGTTCCGACCGCGAAGCCGAGTAGCTCAACTCAGGCCGGAAGACCGAGAAGTGAAAGTGCGCACCCTGGCGGTAGTAAGGATGTGCGGGGAGCTATTGGCGTAAGTCCGAGGTGAGATTGACCACCTGGCAGAGTGGACTCCCTGAGGGTGCGGCGCTGCTCGGAGCCGCGATTCCTGAGATGTACCAAAGGTGACCTAAGGACTGCCTTCGCGAGGTATGCCTGGGTTTGTGTTAGGAATACCCCTCCAGCTGGATAGGAATCGATTCGAATCGCCGTCTCTCCCGGATAGTGAGAACTTGACTGAGCAGCGGCAACGTAGATGCACTTAATTGAACTTGATGGTTAAATTGATGATGATGATGATACAACATTATACCGGATATGGTTACTAATGTTTGGAGTTAATCAATTGCTTGCTCTAGTACAGGTGCTAATCTAGTTGATAGGTTAATATTGTTAAATTGCTGCTTACTCATAAAGCAAATTATGCTCTCATATCACTAAAGCTTTTATGCAAAATGGTTGTCAAGCTAGATCCACCGATAAAGCCTTGCATAATCCTTGGTGTCATTTATTTCTGGTTTACGACGGGTAAGTCTAGCTGAGTACCTTCTCGTACTCAGGGTTTATTCCCCCTTGTTGCAGATGACGTGCTATATAACGGCTACTGCAAGTATTGTCTCCACCCTGCGGGGGATGAAGACTAGATCATGGGCATGATCATCTATATTATCTTATCTTACTGCTTTTGCTGGAGATGACTTTGGTACTGGCTTGTATTTGAACTAAGTGTGTGTGATGGTGTTAAACTACTTTGCTTCCGCTATTTGTGAACTCGTTTTGTAATAACTATGTGTACTCTGATGTATGTGGTACTTATGAACTACTTGTGAAATGGATGTAACATGTGGCTTGTTATGTTGAATTACTGTGATCTTGGTTGTATACAAGTTGGTTTGAAATCCTTCGTGGTTTCAGTTGACTACCGGGTTTATATGGGTGCAAGTATGACGGTTTGATCACTCCGGTGATTGCTTTTGTACTTGTGCTCTTATAAATTGGTCGGTTCCGTTACAGCTGGTATCAGAGCTAGATTCAACATTAAACATGTCATATGTGTATTTAAAACAAAAGCTTTTGTTTGTAAAAATCAGTTTTGACAACTTATAGCTACATATATAGGTGTTCAAATCTGAAATTTTATCTAGGTGTGCCAGTTGTCATATCCTCTATGCCCAAATAAGGACTTTCAGGTGGCTTATTTAAGTAATGACTTTTGGGGGGGTAATTGCTTTCATTTTATTTCGTCGTCCATACGGCGTGCTATGGTATGGATGCCATCCGCTTGGATGGTAATGTATGGATCAATTGCCTCTACGCCCAGGTAAAGTGAGTTGTGAGAGCATGATCGTCCAACTGTCGGTCTAGGGGAGAGTTAGTTTTGGTTACCGGAATGTTTACATGTTGCACACATGTACATATGAAGGTACTTAATTGTGGGTGTATCAATCGGGTAGCTTTGGATACCGAAGTATATATATCCGGGGATGTATATATGGAGAGTATCTTAGTTTACTGCTTTCATTGCATACTTATTTCTTTTGTTGGGATGGGCTGCAATGAAATTTTCTGCAGGTACACTAACAACGCAACGCGTAGCTCGACTAGATACGTATATGAGAGAACGTATGTATGCCACCGTCTATGTCGCTAGAATGTTAAATTTTCTTAAGATTCGTGAGGACGTACGGAACGTGCATGCATCATGTTTACTCATGCCATTACATTTTTGCATCACTCCCTCCCTTATCTAATTATTCCGTTATAGTTTCTCATCCTGTAAGGTAATCCTCTCACACCCAAGTTGCAATGCTACTACTGATGGCCGCACTAGCACTACCGCCCTGGAGCAGTCTCGTTATACTTAGATGAAATTTCTGAAACTTGAAGTTGATCAAAAATTTGGCATATGAGCGGATGCATCGCATGAATGTGCGGAGTAAAGTTATGGCGATGTTATGAGGATGAATTATTGTGCCTCTGTTTATTGTATGAAATTAATCTCTCCAATAAGTTCAGTTTGGCATAATTCTACAATTCGTCTGCAATGTATCTGACATCGTCCATCATTACTCATAAATGCGCTTCTGCAGATGTCGCGCAATCTGCGTTCAGGCCGTGGTGGGGGTAGTGGTGATGATGATCTTCCACCGCCACCATCGCCCACACCGTCTGATCTGTTGGCTATGCTCGTGGAAGGTCAGCGTGCGTTGGGGGATGCTATGCGTACCATGGCCCAGCATCAAGCCCAGGGCCGCAATCAACGATAGGGACCAGAGCCCAACCAGTTTAGTGATTTCAAGGAATTCCAAGATACCAAGCCACCCGTCTTCAAGGAAGCTGAAGAGCCGCTCCAAGCAGAAGAGTGGCTAAACACGCTTGAGCACAAGTTCCGTTTGCTCAGGGTGACAGAGCAGATGAAGGCGGAGTATGCTTCGCATCAGCTACAAGGACCAGCAGGTATATGGTGGCGACATTATCGGTCCACCCTACCAGAAAATGCCCAGATCACTTGGAATCGATTCCTAGGAGGCTTTCAAGAGTCATTATATTCCTCCCGGGTTGATGGCCATAAAGCACAATGAGTTTATGAAGTTGGTGCAGGGCACCAAGACACTCACTGAATATCTTCATGCCTTCAACCATCTGGCAAGGTATGCTCCAGAATTCGTTGATTCAGAAGCAAAGAAAATCGCCAGCTTTAAGAGAGGGCTTAGTCCCAAACTGATGAAGTCCATGGGGAACAACAAAAGTATCACTTTCAATGAGTTCGTAAGTGATGCTCTTACTCAAGAGAATAACGATAATGTCTATGCTGCTTCCAAAAGTCGCAAGAGGGTCTTTGAGGCAGGTGTCTCTCAGGCTAGAGCTCCTAGTAGCGAAGACTCAGTTTCGCCCACCGACTACAGCCGTTCGGTACCGGCCGCCACAAAAGAAGAATCAGGCAAAGACTAGGGTTCAAGAAGGCATTCACTGTACCTCTTCCAAAGGGTACCACAGGACCTAGAAATTCTTTTGTTCCGCCAGCTAATAGGCCCTGCTGGAATTGTGGCAGGACAGGTCATTGGTCCAAGAATTGTCCGTATCCTCAGAAGAACAATCAGAAGCAAGGGAATTCTGGTGCTCGTCAAGGACATGTTAACTACACCAACGTGACCGAGATACCCTCAGGAGAGGTGGTCACCGTGGGTAAGTTTCTTGTGAATCACCATCCGGCAAGTTGTACTATTTGATTCTGGTGCTTCGCATTCATTTATGAGTCCAGCTTTTGCATCAAAATACAATCAGAAGGTAATTACAGTATCCACGGGTAGTTATTGCATTAGTGCAGCTGGAAGTAATATTTCGACCAATCAAATAGTGCTGGGGGTGAGTATTGAAATCGAGGGACGAGTGTTTATGGCCGACGTGGTAGTTCTACCGGGATTAGGGATAGATGTAATCTTGGGAATGAAGTGGATGAGCGGTCATGGAGTGCTCATTGATACTTCCACTAGGGTCGTTATGTTGCGGGATCCTATCAGCAATGAAGCCTTCCTTGTGCCACTTCCCAGAGAGCTAGAACTCCACAACACTGCTAATGCTATCCAGACCCCGAGAATTGAGGAAGTCCCAGTAGTATGTGAATTTCCAGATGTATTTCCTGATGATCTACCTGGTTTACCGCCGGATCGAGATATTGAATTCAAGATCGAGTTAGTGCCGGGCACTGCACCTATTTCTAGAAGGCCTTATAGGATGCCGCCCAATGAGTTAGCAGAGCTTAAAGTACAGTTACAAGATCTGTTAGAGAAAGGTCTTATCCGACCTAGTGCTTCTCCCTGGAGTTGTCCTGCTATATTTGTGAAGAAGAAGGACAAGTCATTGCGCATGTGTGTGGATTATCGTCCACTCAATGCGGTGACAATCAAGAACAAGTACCCATTGCCCCGCATTGATATTTTGTTTGATCAGTTGTCTAAGGCAAAGGTATTCTCTAAAATTGATTTGAGATCTGGTTATCATCAGATAAAGATTAGACCGGAGGATGTGCCTAAGACCGCTTTCTCCACCAGATACGGGTTGTATGAGTATCTGGTTATGTCTTTCGGCCTGACCAATGCTCCTGCATACTTCGTATATCTGATGAATTCTGTGTTCATGGAAGAACTAGGACAAATTTGTAGTTGTCTTCATTGATGACATCTTAATCTTTTCTGTAAATGCTGAAGAACATGCCGAGCATCTGAGAGTTGTTTTATCCAGGCTACGAGAGCATAAGCTTTATGCCAAGTTCAGTAAATGTGAGTTTTGGCTTAAGAAAGTACCTTTCTTAGGTCATGTGTTGTCCGATGAAGGGATTTCGGTTGATCCGTCTAAGGTGCAAGAAGTCATGAATTGGAAAGCACCAACTTCAGTACATGAGATCAGAAGTTTCCTTGGTTTGGCTGGGTATTATCGTCGATTCATCCTAGATTTCTCTAAGGTAGCCAAGCCCATGACCAGGTTGCTTCAAAAAGATGTAAAGTTTGTTTGGACTCCAGAGTGTGAGACTGCTTTTTGCACTTTGAGGACCTTGTTGACATCAGCTCCTGTGTTGGCACAACCTGACATCGAGAAACCTTTTGATGTGTTTTGTGATGCATCAGGTACCGGTTTAGGATGTGTCCTTATGTAGGAAGGTCGAGTTATCGCCTATGCCTCACGTCAGCTAAGGAAGCATGAAGCTAATTATCCAACTCATGATCTTGAGTTAGCGGCGGTTGTGCATGCTTTGAAGATTTGGAGGCATTACTTGCTCGGTAACATGTGCCATATTTATACCGATCATAAAAGTCTCAAGTATATATTCACTCAACCAGAATTGAACATGAGACAGAGAAGATGGCTAGAGTTGATTAAAGATTATAACTTAGAAGTTCATTATCATCCGGGTAAAGCAAATGTTGTTGCCGATGCTTTGAGTAGGAAATCTCACTGTAATTCTCTCTTGGAGGCAGATTATCATTTGGCGCATCTGTTACATCCTGCTGTGTTGCACAGTATTACCCTTAATTGCTCTCTAGAAAGTAAAATCATCGAGCTTCAGAAAACCGATGTGGGTGTGTTCCACATCAAAAGAAAGATGAAGGAACAAGAGACAAAACACTTTCGTATTGATGAGAAGGGTGTTCTATGGTTTAAGGATAGACTGGTAGTACCGAAGGACAAAGAGCTTAGAAACCAAATCTTAGAAGAAGCTCACTCATCCAAGTTATCTATCCACCCGGGAAGTAGTAAAATGTATCAAGATTTGAAATCTCGCTTTTGGTGGACCAAGATGAAGAAAGAAATCGCAGCTTATGTTGCAAGGTGCGACAATTGTTGTAGAGTCAAAGCAATTCACATGAAGCCTGCTGGACTTCTCCAACCATTGTCTATACTAGGATGGAAGTGGGAAGAGATTAGTATGGATTTTATTGTTGGACTTCCCCCTACCCAAAAGAATTTTAATTCCATATGGGTGATAGTGGATCGTTTAACAAAGTCTGCTCATTTCATACCAGTTAGGGTTGACTATCGGCCAAGTGACTATGCTGAGCTATATTTTAACCAGATAGTACGTCTCCATGGTGTTCCTAGAACCATTGTATCTGACAGAGGACCTCAGTTCACCGCTCGTTTTTGGGAACAACTGCATAAGATGATAGGGACCAACTTAGTTAGAAGTTCTGCTTATCATCCCCAAACCTCCGACAGACGGAGCGGGTGAATCAAATATTGGAAGACATGTTAAGAGCTTGCGTCATATCATCCAAAGGTTCATGGGATAAGTGGTTACCCTTGGCTGAATTTTCCTATAATAATAGTTATCAAGAAAGCATCAAGATGGCCCCGTTCGAGGCGTTGTATGGTCGCAAGTGTAGAACTCCTTTGAACTGGGTTGAATCGGGAGAAAGGAGATACTACGGCATTGATTTTGTTGAAGAGGCTGAACAACAAGTCCGCACTATCCAAAAACATATGAAAGCCGCTCAAGCTAGGCAGAAAAGTTATGCGGATAAAAGAAGGAAGCCCATTGAGTTTGAAGTGGGTGATCACGTTTATCTGAAGGTATCACCGATGAAAGGTGTGCAGCGATTCGGAGTAAAGAGAAAGCTTGCACCTAGGTATGTAGGTCCATATCCGATCATAGAGAAGAGTGGGAATGTAGCTTACAAGATAGAGTTACCTTACGAGATGAGAGCTATCTTCAATGTTTTTCATGTATCTCAATTGAAGAAATGTCTCCGTGTTCCTGAAGAAAGAGTTTCACTTCGAGACGTCAAGTTGAAATTAGATTTATCCTATGAAGAAAGACCAGTGCGGGTTACCGACACGAGAGAAAGAGTAACCCGGAATCATGTGGTTAAGTTCTACAAGGTTATGTGGAGTAACCAGGGTAGTGAGAGCGATGCAACGTGGGAGCGGGAAGATTATTTGAAGGATGTATACCCTACCTTTTATTCAAAATGGTACGCTTTTCAAATCTCGGGGCGAGATTTTTATAAGGGGGGAGGGCTGTAACACCCTAGGTGTTTGGCTTCCACATAATTGCATTTCATTTCATAAACATGTGCTTCATCTATGTCATCATGCCATTTGTCACTGAAACATGCATATGCAACATTTGCATATTCTGTCTGTTCATACTTTCTTGCTTATGAATGGTAGTAGTGCAAAAATGTGAATGCAACATTAATTTCTCATACCTGGAAACATGGCACCATGGTAGGAATGTGGCAAGTTAAGCTTGCAACAAAAGTCATGCAACATATGAAACATTGCATTGCAACATATGAGTGAATTGCTTGTTTTAGTTGCTTTTATCACACGTGATCTTTATAAGTGGTATAACAATTTTGTAAAGTGGTTGATCATGGTCTATTACACCTTAACTTCACTTAGGTTACTTGTTGGAACATTGTTCATGTAGATCAAAATGACCAAAATGCCCTCAAGTGAAGGTTTGACTAGTTTTGACCCTTGGATTGTCACTGTTTGACTGATTCAAATGACCAACTTAGAAACCTTGCATGGCTTTACACTCTTTACAAAAGTTGTAGCTAATTTATTAAGGAACAAAAGTTGTTTTATGGTCAACTCATGAAAATGTGTGGAACATGGTCAAACATGGCCCACAAGTCAGATGTCCATGTTGTTTTCACTGAAAAAAATTGTCTAAGTCCTAAACTGCAATTTCAGTTGGATCAGGTCAACTTTGGCTTCATTTAACTGCTGATCCATGGCGAATTAGGGCATGGTCCTTGAAGAGAAATGGTAGAGGGATGGTACATCTACAATTTTCTTGTATACTATTTTTACAAACGAGCAACGGATTAGTCAGGATAATGTGTTGAAGTGGCGCTGTCAGTCATCGTTGATGAAACCTGAATCGCTGTTTTCAGAAATCGGTCAGTGACCGTCATGGCCGACCGGTTCAGAATCCGCTGGCCACGTGGCGCCACTCGTCGCCGCTCGCCTGAGCGCGCAGGCCACGCGCCGTGGATGCCCTAGGCACGGACAGCCGCGTCTTGAAGCCACCCCACGCCTGCCCGACCGAGTCGCCAGCCCCAGTTTGCATTTCTCGCCTCCCGCAGCGCAGCACCGAAGCCGCCCGCCATTGCCGCCGGAACTTCGCCCTCGCCTAGCTCCCGCGTCTTGGCAAAAACGCGTTGCCCAGCTTACCCAGAGCCCCGCCGTGATCCCCTCTTCCTTTTCCACCGTGCTAGCAAGTCAATCGTGCATCGGTGAGGGCCAATCGCCGACTTTTTCCCCCACCACCGCCTTGTCGGACCTCGCCGGAGTAGCGCTCCTCACGGCCAGTGCTCCTCGCGTCCTCCCATTCCCTCCTCTGGCTCGCTTTAGGTCATAGGAGCACCACCGAAGCCCGTAGGGTCACCGTAGGGACCTTGACGCCGTAGCGTCGTCGGAGCCGGTCCTGCCGCGGCCGTGCGCCTGCCATTGCTCGTCGCCGACCCTATAGCCATGCCAAAAGCTTCAATCTAGGGCACGGCTAGTTGCGCATTGCTATAGTGAGCACCGTAACGCCGTTGGTCTCGCCGGAGAAGCCACCGACGGCGAGTCCCGCCGTCGTCTTCTTCCTTCCCTGCTTCTCTCTCTAACGCGCGGGTCCGCCTTGTCAGCCGCCGTGGCCGAGGCAGGAGCCCAGCGTGGGCCGCTCCATTGTCTGGGCCGCGCCAGCATCGCTCGCGGGCCACCATTCCTCGGGCCGGCCCAACAGCTGTGGCTGTGATTTGTTTCATTATTTCGTTTTGCTTTGTTATTTCACAGATTTGTGTTGATATTCAAAAATAGGTATTTCCTAGTATATAGATCCAAATGTTATGGTTCTAATTTTGTTGAGTTCCTAGTATTGTCTAGTATTTAATAAAAATATTATATGAGCACATGTTTTAGAAATTCTGGATAAATTAAATAGGACTTTAAAATATGTTTTTGGATACATGCAAACTTGTTTGAATTTTATCTTGAGTTTTGTGGTCCTAAAATGATGAAATTTTGTGGGTGATCTATTATTGCTCAGTAGAATCACTGGTTAAAATTTCAGAGCTAGTGCATGTATAGTTTTTAAGTTATAGAATTTCTTTTTATCAATGGATGGATCTTGTGTGAATTTTCATAATTTTTCTATAGATCCAGTGTAGGTAAAATTTGGTGAGTAAGGTTCTTATGCTAGAATGATGCTAGGAAAAATGTGAAATCTGTTGCTTGACACTTTTCATTAGGGTTTCCTAATTATGCTAAAAATGGACATACCACTTGTTATTTTGGATACAGCAAGTTCTGCTTGCTCAATGGCTTTGAAATTTTTATGGTAGTCTATGTGAAGCATGAGATAGCTACTGTAATTTTTGTAGATTTTTATGAATAGCTTTACTATATATTGCTTTAATCACCTAATTAACTAAATAAATTGGAAAAGGATATTAAATAATTTATTTAGAAGTCAGCACCTATACTTTCTAGTGTTCCTCTGGTATGTGCAATAAGTTGGTAAGCTTGGTTTGGTCAAATTAGGCTTTTGCATCATCGTTAAATAAATAAGTTAGTAACCCTGCCGTTCTGGATAAATTCTAGGTTACTGGAATTCGTTTTGGTTAACGTAAGTATCATGCTGTGATGTTTACAATTGTTTTGTTGAGAATATCATAAGCTTTCCAGAATGTCCTCATACAAGTCATTGGGAATTGTAGAACTCTGGTTGTGATTGAATTAAGGGACTACTTGTATGCATACGAAGCTTTAAATGTTAAATTATGTATACCGTTACTATTTCTAAGTTTATGGTAATGTTCTTAGGTGTTAGGCCTTTAACTGAAGATGAGCAGCTTTACCTTAGGTTATGCAAGTTAGGTAAGTCGATCTTGTTCTTCAAGTTAAGATTAGATACATGTTTAAAGTGATTTGAATAGAGCTATTCTTAATCGGTAAACGAGTGTCCAGTGATGTTTCGTTAAACACTTACTGTGATTCATTCATCATGAGCATCATGTCATTCCTTATGCATCCATGATATTTATCTTGTGCATCGGCATGCAATAGGTGTTCCGGAGGGAGTTACGCTTCTAGGAATTCGAGCCAGTACTTCCGGAGGAGCAGCAGCAAGCTCAGGAGCAGGAGGTGCAGGTCCCCGAAGAAGGAGTCAACGAAGAAGTTCTTGAGTGCCCCGATCACCAACCTTCATCTTTTCTGAAAGGCAAGCCCCGGAGCATTCTAAGACTCCTATGTTTTCAAAATGGTTACTTTGAGTATCTTTATTTATTGATGCATTAAGTGATAGGAATTGGATGCGAACACTTGTTGCATATATATCTATTCCTTGGCCAGTATACGTACCCTGAATCCTATTTAGGTCCAGGAGCGAATCAAAGCTTAGCCATGCTTAGACCGGTAAAAGTCGGGTGATTTCCTGTCACCTGCATATTAGAAAAATGTCTGATCACGGTTGGCTATAATCGCTATCGTGGAGAATAACCATGTGTTAATAATGAATTGTGACCGGGCGGGAGGTCGATAGAGAAGCAACAAGGCAAGGAGGTCTTGGTTGTGGATCTATCCCCGTCTGTGTCGGTTAAGGACCGATTCGCTGTACGTCCTCATGTCATGTTGAACGCATGCCTATCACTTAGTTGGCCGGATAACTCGTTCCGACCGTGAAGCCGAGTAGCTCAACTCAGGCCGGAAGACCGAGAAGTGAAAGTGCGCACCCTGGCGGTAGTAAGGATGTGTGGGGAGCTATTGGCGTAAGTCCGAGGTGAGATTGACCACCTGGCAGAGTGGACTCCCTGAGGGTGCGGCGCTGCTCGGAGCCGCGATTCCTGAGATGTACCAAAGGTGACCTAAGACTGCCTTCGTGAGGTATGCCTGGGTTTGTGTTAGGAATACCCCTCCAGCTGGATAGGAATCGATTCGAATCGCCGTCTCTCCCGGATAGTGAGAACTTGACTGAGCAGCGGACAACGTAGATGCACTTAATTGAACTTGATGGTTAAATTGATGATGATGATGATACAACATTATACCGGATATGGTTACTAATGTTTGGAGTTAATCAATTGCTTGCTCTAGTACAGGTGCTAATCTAGTTGATAGGTTAATATTGTTAAATTGCTGCTTACTCATAAAGCAAATTATGCTCTCATATCACTAAAGCTTTTATGCAAAATGGTTGTCAAGCTAGATCCATCGATAAAGCCTTGCATAATCCTTGGTGTCATTTATTTCTGGTTTACGACGGGTAAGTCTAGCTGAGTACCTTCTCGTACTCAGGGTTTATTCCCCCTTGTTGCAGATGACGTGCTATATAACGGCTACTGCAAGTATTATCTCCACCCTGCGGGGGATGAAGACTAGATCATGGGCATGATCATCTATATTATCTTATCTTACTGCTTTTGCTGGAGATGACTTTGGTACTGGCTTGTATTTGAACTAAGTGTGTGTGATGGTGTTAAACTACTTTGCTTACCGCTATTTGTGAACTCGTTTTGTAATAACTATGTGTACTCTGATGTATGTGGTACTTATGAACTACTTGTGAAATGGATGTAACATGTGGCTTGTTATGTTGAATTACTGTGATCTTGGTTGTATACAAGTTGGTTTGAAATCCTTCGTGGTTTCAGTTGACTACCGGGTTTATATGGGTGCAAGTATGACGGTTTGATCACTCCGGTGATTGCTTTTGTACTTGTGCTCTTATAAATTGGTCGGTTCCGTTACAAAATTAAGAGTAACTCAAACTTGTTCCGAGATGTTACTTAGGTCCCTAAACTATTAATGCATATATGTATACCTAAACTTGCTAAATGGATCGGTTGAGGTCCAAACATCCCTTGAAACGGGCTACATGGGATATTGACCATGGCCCCGTTCGGCTTACCTCATATTCGGCTTGTTCAGCTTGTTTTTTCAGCCGGAAACAATATTTTTCTCTCACAATAATTCAGCAAGAACAGTGTTTTTCAGCCAGTTTCAATCAAGATTCAGACCAGCGAACGGGGCCCATGTATACCATGCAGGTGAATCAATGTTGCTTAAGAAGATTTGGGCCTCTAGCGAACCACTTATGCAAAACAGAAGTTCATTCATGATCCTACATTTGGAGATGTTCAAGGACTATATGGTGCATGCATTTTACTCATGAATGAATATAATTAAATTAAATCTGGCAGTAAAAAAGAATGGCTTGCAACAGGAAGGCACCTTGATCGTGAGCTTCTCCAAGGAAGGAAAGCATCTTAAATTAAATAGGCTATGACAACCTCCAACTTTGGCAACTCAGGCATCTGTAAGGCACGTCACAAACGTCCTGTTCGCTTGACTTATAAGCCGTATTTTTTTAGGCAATGAACAGTATTTTTCTCTCACAATAAATCAGCCAACAGTACTTTCAGGCATGGCTCATCAGCCAAGCGAACAAGGCAAAAGTCTGTCGGGTGCTGATGCCCACGATTGCAGCCGTGACGTGCCATGCGTCCGGCACGGGAGCTCAGTTTGACCGCGTCATGGCAGTATGCGTGGCCAAACGGGTTGGAAGTAAAAAAAAGCAACTATGTTAATTTTATAATTTGTTTAGAAAAAGGTTAAAAATCACCAAGGAAGGGGACTAGGGGAGGGGAATATCCTAGATTCCCTTCCCAGAGGAGGAGGAACCATTCCATTCTCATCTCAGGATATGATGGGTGGATTTGTAAATGGATATTCGATTGGTTCCGGCCCGGTCCAGCCCATCCCACATTCCCATCCGGGGGGAAGACGGGCCCACATCTTGCGGTCGTCACCATCATCAGAGAGGCGAGAGGAGGAGGAGATTCCGCGGAGATTCGGTCGGAGTAGCCTTGCCTTGGGTGGGGCTGGGGCTGGGGCGCCGTCACCACCGGCCATCCTTCTCCCTCCCTCACCTTCCCCTTCCCTATTTTGGTCCTCTCCTCCCTCCCCTTGCGTTCATAGACTGACCATATAGCATTAGCTAGATTTCCTCCGTCTTCTTCCTCCCCGCTGCCCTGCCCTGGTACGTATCCCTCCTCTCTCTCTCTCCCCCCCCCCCCCCCCCCCCCCCCTCGTTTCTTGCTTCCTTGCTTGCACGCACCACCATGAATGAATCAAATCAAGTCTCTCTCTCGCTCTCTCCCCCCCAGCCCAGATTTCCACATCCGTACCCAACCCCACGCGTTTTCATTCAACCAATCCAATCTCTTCCCGTCCCCCTCTGCAATCTCCCTCCCCTCCCGTGAGGTAGGCGGTGGGGGTTGGGTTCCTGCTTTCCTGGAACAAGTAACTCGTTCCTTCCCCGGCTCGTCTCCCGGCGATTGTGGAGGGAGACGAAAGCAAAAGAGAAAGACAGCGTCGTCCTTTTCCGCCGCCCTCGCTTTCGATCCCCCCCGTGCCGACTCTCGTTTTTTCTTTTCTTTTCCTCTTCCTCCTCCTACACCTCTGCAAATCGCCAACTCTCGTATGCGTAACCTGATTTTGTTTTCTTTACATCTGATGACTTGCTCGATGCTTTTTTCCCCCTTTCTAAATTCTAATGGCTTGCTCAATGCTTTTTCTCCTTCTAATAAATTCAGGAAGAAGCTGACACCACTTGGAGTTGCTGCCAACTACCGGGCTCGGCTGTCAAATTCTCTATTTGGCAGCCAGCCCGTGTCCAATTCCAACTCCACCGGTGATAAATAAATCATCTACAACAGCAACAGGGAGGAGGTAAATCATCTCCCCTTCCTTTTACTTCCTACAGTATATATGTATCTTTTTTTTTTCAGTTCTGCCGTATTGTTTGTTGACCATGACAAAGACGTCTCCACCACACCACACATGATTCTTCGGTCCCATTCTCGGGGTCAAATGTGCAACACATAAATAATGCGGCAGACAGACTTGTTCCAAGTCCCACTTGGCTACACTACACATGATTCTTCTTCTTTTCTTCAAAAGAAAGAAAGAAAGAAAGAAAGAAAAATCGAATCAATTCAATTCAATTTATGCAAACCGCGTGTTAGGACAGGCAGCAGCTAAGCCTTGTTGTTTCTTCCTCCTTTCAAGCAGGGCAGGCTGCGGAGACATAAATAACGTGCACAGGTTTCCTCCTTGGCCTGTCACAAGACAAGAGTACCATTCCTGCTGAGAGGTTCGGCTCCACACGCCCCACGATGGCTTCCTTCTCGGGACACCTCCACCGCCCCCTCTCCGCCATGGCTGTGGCCGCCTTTGCCGCCGTCTCCTCCCACGAGCTTCCCGACAAGTTGTCCCACCACAGGCTTTCTGATGCGAGCACGAGCGCCGACGCGCTAGGGTCGCTTCCGTCGACCAGGGCAGATGGTCTAGCAGCAGCGGCGCCTTCGGCCTCTGCCCTTTCTGGCACGCAGCTGCTGCCACGCGACCTCCACAGCTTGCGTCTGTTGGAGGCGCCCTTCGCGTCTCTGCCGGTCATGCAGACGGTTTATCAGTATGCAAACTTTCCCAAGACCTCGGGACAGGCTGATGCGATGCCTGCGATTCCTTCCTCGCCATCCGATGTGCTGTACCGCTGGCACCTGCCAGACCCCAGGGTCTGTGCCGACTTCCCTGACAAGTCTCAGACGGTCGTGGTCCTTCTTGGGTGGCTGGGCTCAAGGCAGAAGCATCTCAAGAGATATGCCGATTGGTACACCTCCAGGGGCTTCCATGTCGTCACCTTCACCCTCCCGATGTCTGACATTGTCAGTTATAACCTTGGAGGGAAGGCTGAGAAGAATGTTGAGATGCTATCTGAACATCTTGCTGACTGGGTCAGGGAGGAGAGTGGGAAGAAGATTATTTTCCACACCTTCAGTAATACTGGTTGGCTTTGGTACAATACTCGTTCTCCTGGATTTCTTTCATCATTCATCAATAATGATCTCTCATCATGGTTTTTAATGCTTAATTTCTTCATTGTTTAAACATTGCAGCTATGGCGTAATTCTAGAGAACTTGCATCAGCAGGATCCTTCAGCAGTGGACAAAATTAAAGCTTGTGTAGTAGACTCAGCACCCGTTGCTGCACCTGATCCTCAGGTACAAAGTTTAGCTAGACTCATTTAGCTCTTTGCTAGTTCTTGGAGCTGTTATTTAGAACTTGTCATCTGCATTCTTCAGTTCCCATCTGAATTGCATTTGTATGGCAGACAAAAGTTCCATCATTCTTTTTTCCCCCTTCTTTCACTCGTGCTAGTATTTAGCCATTTGCTTCTTTTATCATGTTTGCTGTAGATTAACAAATCTGTTTGTGCTGTTTTCTGAATTCAGGTTTGGGCTTTGGGCTTCTCGGCTGCCCTCATGAAAAAACGTAGTGTCACCACAAAGGGACTAGGATCAGACGATTCAAGGTCTGATGTCCTAGTTGTGGAGTCTAACAAGGAGCCCAAGCTGGGAGCAACAGAGGCGGTTCTACTGTCAGCGCTGGAGAGTTTCTTTGATGTTGTTTTGAACTATCCAAAGATCAACAGGTACACATCTTGCCCACGTCTGCAGCAAACCATTGGGTTTCAGTCTTATCTTTAAGCCCTCTTCAATTGTGTAGCCCTTTAAGCGGGGATGGGCACATCTGTGACCTCTAACTAACTGCTCACCTCATGAAAGTTAAATAATTAAATTTCTGAATGGCTGTACAGTCACGTCATCGTCCACCATACCATGACATGTCTCTGTGGTAGTTGACATTGCATCAAGAGTAAAGTATACTACCTCCGTCCACAAAAGAATACAATTCTCGCATTTTGAGGAATCAAATAGTTTATACTTGGATTAAAATTATATAAAAAGATAATAATACTCATGAAACAAAATAAGTACCATTAGATTAGTTATAGAATATATTTTCTTAATAAGTTTAGTTGGAGACATAAATGCTTATATTATTTGCTATAAACTTGTTCAAAGTTGAACTAGTTTGACTAGCACGTTTCTCATAATAGCATTCTTTTATGGACGGAGGGAGTACATGCATGTGGTTCACAAGGCAACAAGATGACCTTATAAAATGGTGACAACTGTTGAGCTCATCAGCATGTTGGTGTCCTTTTTAACAGGAGGTTATCTGACGTGATGGAGCTTTTGTCTTCGAAGCAACCAAAGTGCCCCCAATTGTACATATACAGCTCCGCCGACAGGGTGATCCCAGCGAAATCAGTGGAGGCATTCATCGAGGGTCAGCGGAAAGCCGGGCACGAGGTGAGGGCTTGCGACTTTGTGTCATCGCCCCATGTGGACCATTACCGGAGCAATCCTGGGCTGTATACTTCTCAGCTGGGCAACTTCTTAGAGGAATGTGTGCTTGCCAAGCGCTGTGAGGGTGCTTGCGCATCATGATTATACAAAACGAGCAGTTGTTTCTCTTTATTTGTCCCTGGTCTTGAATTGAAATGCATCAGGGACACTGATATACGTGGGTTACACAAGAAAAATCCTGACCTTTTTTTCCCTCTCTTCTTTGTTTTCACTGTCTTTGTGGGTGACCTTTTTATTTCATCTCTTCTTGTTTTAACTGTCTTTGTGGGTTGAGTTTAGGCGCACAACTGTAAAAACGTTGAGGAGCAATAACCAAAAGAAATGAGAGGAAATTCTTTTTTATCGATTGACTGACAGGCTGAATTGCATTCTGATTATTTTACTCGACCTGTATGGATTTGATTGATTGATGTGCACGGTTGTCTGCTCATATTTGTGGTGTGGCTGATATGGTCAGCAAATTCTGATTGTTTGTGGTGCTTGCTGCACAACCAACAGGATCCATATCTCTCTTCTTCTTTTGAAATATCTTTCTTCTTTTGAAACGAATAGGAATAAAGTATGAAATGAACGTTAAAGTGAAATTTTGCTGTGAATGACTCTGCATTTCTTTTTCTTGCTTGGATACCCATTTTACTGAGCCGTCAAATGTAAAATTCTGATGCAGAAGACTAGAGTCAAATCGTACCATATTACGAAGCTGAAATCATTAAAACTTTAACTAAACTACTCGTATGGCATGTACTCGCTAGAACTTATCAGCGTTACTTTTTCGGCGGCGAAGGAACAAATCAACATCAGTAGCAAAGCAACACCTAAATTTCAGCGAGCCGAACAGAGCCATATATGGGATGACACGTAGAACTGATAACTATTTTTTATCCAACCCTCCTTAAATTTGTCCAATGATCTCATCTAGTACTAGATAGTACACTTGAAATACGTTTTTAGCACCCTAAAGGCCTAAACTCGCTAATAATTACTACCACATAAATAAAGTACAAACCTGCCCGTTGTGCTTGTAGGGCGGGACCCAGCCCAGCCGCCTCCCCCTTCGTCTCCTCCTCTGACCCTTTCCTTCCCTTGGTTGATGCCGCCACCGCGCGCCGCCGGCGGGTCAATTCCTCCTGATCCTGCCGCCGCCAGGCCAGAGGCAGCAGAGTCGGAGGGCAAGCTGCCGCAAGGTGCAGCAGACGCGATGTGGCTCCAAACCCTCTCCGAGACCGAGCTCGTAAGGCAACTCCACGCACCACCGCTCTTGTGAATTTCTGATGGATTCCCGGCCGATTGCAGCAGTTCCGATCCCACTCTGAATCTACCTACTAGAGTAGCTAGCTAGCGAGTAACCAAATGGAGATTATCCTTTTGTTCAGGATGTGTTGGTGAGCCTGAGGGAGCTGGCCGTCACGCGGGCCACCAACGCCGGCCATCCTGCCCTCGCCGACACCGTCTTCCATCTCCGCGCGCTGCGGGCTCTCGGTATATCTTACTGTATATTATATGTAATAAATGTTCCCTTTTTAATTCATTTGCCATTTTCTCTCGTGCTGCTGCCCAATTTGTTTTGCCTGCTATTGCTATTGCTGCTGCTGCAGCAGCAGCAGCAGAGAGATAGAGATTGTTTTGCAATGCTGCAAGAGATTGTTTTGCCTGCTATCCCTTTTTAATCCTACCTTGATATGGATTAGGATTAGGAAAAAGAAAATACAGTTGTGAATTTTGCATTGCTGACACCTGACCTGACCTTATACTTATGGATGCTGTACAGGGATTGTTTTGGTGGAAGAGTTGAAAGAGCGGCTCAGGCAAAGCTCAGCTAATGCAAACGTGCTGGACAGGCTTGCGTTGCTAAATGATCCTGAGGCTGAGGCAGTCAGGCCCAGCCAAGATCACCAGATGCCAGTGCCAAGTGGTATCCACAAGAAACGAAAGCAAAGGCAGGTGCAGGATGGGTAAGCATGTATAATGATCGCTGCTGCTTGTATTCTCTGTGTTGTTACATAGATTAGATAATAAACAAAATCTCTGTTTGATTAGGGGGGTAGCAAGACCATCACGCAAATCTGCATAATAATCACTGCTAGATAAGATGATTCTCCAACTTCTCCTTTGTAGTGTTTGAGTGCATAAGCACTGCATGCTATGTCACCAAAATTCAGTGGCTAGTATACATATGCTCACTAAACCCCGCCCCAGCAATTCAGTTCAGTTGGCGCTGAGATGATTATGATCTCATATGTTGGCATTCAAATGCAGGTGGGATGCAGAGGGTGCCCAAAGTCCAAAGAGACAAAAAGCAAGACAGGAGTGACCTGGCCTGACCTCTGAGGATTTACAAGGCCGATGCTATTGCTGACCAAGTAGAAGCAGCAAACTACTTCTGTCCCTAAATATATGTCGTTTTCGTTTTTTGGGAAACAACTTTGACTAGATATATATTAAAAAATGTTAATATTTATGGTACATAATTAGTATCGTTTGAAAGATCTTTGAATCTAGTTTTTAATAAATTTATTTAAAGATACAAATGTTGCATGTATTTTCTACAAATCAAGTCAAATTTATGGCAAATACACCAACGGCGACAGTTATTTAGAGACGAGGGAGTAGATATATATCTCTACTGTAGAAGACTGGCCAAGTGGTCACTGAAGAAGCCTCCTCTTCGGTGCCAGTCATCATCTCAACATGTAGCGTCAGGCCGCCGCAGCATAGCATCCGGAGGAGATTGGCCCTCCCTCCCTGCCACCCATTCTTACCCCCAGCAGTTTCGACCAAGCCCTTGTTTAGTTCCTCTAAACTTCTGAAAAGTGCACTATGCAAAAAGAAGATTTCTCGTCATATTAAACTTACGGTACATGCATGGAGTACTAAATGTAGACGAAATAAAAAACTAATTGCACAGTTTGCTTTAACTTTGCGAGACGAATCTTTTGAGCCTAATTAGTCAATGTTTGGACAATAATTCACAAATACAAACGAAATGCTACAGTAGGGAATCTTCACTATGCAAAGTGCCCAACTAAACACCGCCCAATAGGTTTAGGGTGTGTTTGGTTGAGCTGTGGTTGTGGGAAAAACTGTTGTGCCTGTGAGCTGTGAGCTGTGAGAAAGCTGCTGTGAGCTGTGAGCTGCTGAAAAGCTGAAAGCTGTTTGGTTAAACAAGTATAAAATATACCTTCTATCTTTATCTCTCTTGAAACAACTATGGAAGAGCTTTTTATTCCACAAATTTCGAAAAGCAGAAAGCCAAAAGCCAAAAGCAGGGTCAAACCAGCTTTTAAAACTGTACTACGGAAAAACAGCTGCTTCTGAAAAAACCGCCTGAAAAAGCAACCCCTTTAGTTGGGCTTTTAGCTTTTGGGCCAAAAGCCAAAGTCAAAAGCCCAACCAAACAGACCCTTAGCTTCACCGATCGATGATGATAATGATTTACATGCACTGTTTGTGGTTGATGCCCAATCTTGATCCTGTTCTGATATACGTTTCTTGTGCAGTTGGGCTCAGTTTAGATGCCGAAAATTTTGGCAAAACGACACTATAGCATTTTCGTTGTTATTTGACAATTAGTGTCCAATCATAGTCTAATTAAGCTTAAAAGATTCGTCTCGTGGATTTCGTCTAAACCGTGTAATTAGTTTTATTTTTTATTTATATTTAATGCTTTATGCATGTGTCAAAGATTCGATGTGACGAAAAATCTTAAAAAAATTGACATTTTGAAGGAGAACTAAACAGGCCTTTGGTTCAGATCGAATGGTGAGCCCTGAAATTCGTTTGGTTGTAATTCCGTCATTTTTCATTTTCGATCCTACATTGACTAAAACATGTGTACGGAGTACCTTTGATTCCATCTCAAGCACATGTCGCCAATCGCAGCCAGAAGCCCAGAACCCTTTTTTTTTCCCATCTCAGGCAGGTACAAAGCCCACGCATCCAAAAAAATCGTCTACCACATGCAATGAAACTGCCGATTGCAACATCAACTATTATATTAATATATATGTAGCATATACCAACCAAAGAACTGGTTCCGACATGCAAACAGCCGATGCATGCCCACTTTCTAAAGCTCAATCTGCATGCAACATGACACAAAACCTGAATGCGCAGCTTCAAACAATGATATATACAATATAGTTGATCATAGTACAACTTGCACCAACCCTGGGGAAAAAAGGAAGATGGATAAAAAGGGATGCATTTCATCTATGAGTTATACGATGATGATTTACATAATTTCAGCTCTCCGTAGAGAGCAATTTGGCTATATTATGTCAACTAAAACAAAGCTAATACATTCACAAAGAACCAGATCTACACAAGTGGTTTCCAGAAGCTAACAATGTCCTTGCCATGTCAACATCTCTCAAATCTACCTGTAGCTGATCTCTTATTCAGTTCTCCGTGTATGTCTTCAGACCTAATAGAACTGGACCCATTTTCAGGTGCCAAAGAAATATCCTAGAATACAATGTCCATGGTGCCGCCATAAACGGAACATTGAACATACCATTTTTAAGAAAGCGGGACAAAATCGATTATGGCTGCAACAAACCTTCAGGCTCAACGACGCGAGTACATATCCCAACCTGACTCTGGCTCTTTTCGTTTCAGCACCAACCCAGAACTACCACCCTGTGACACATTCCTCATGCGTTCATCCACAAACATTGTCTGGCCCTGGTAGGACACGGGCCAGTAGCTCCCTGCCTCCCTCCGTGCGCCTTCAGATGGCACTCCATAATTGAAATCCATGCTAGGATGAAAGTAACTCAATTCATTAGATGAGGGTGGTGTTGCTCTGGGGCTGAAAGATGGATGAGAAATGCCGAGGCTTAGACCTGACAGCGGTGGTATGACTGGTGCACCCTTTGCATCAACCAAGTACGGACTGCCCCCAGGGGCAAAGAAGGCTGGGGAAAAAGGCATAGCGGGTTGAGATGGATAACTGAAAACACTATAATCAGGAGTATGTGCAAAAGACTGAGTAGGTCTTGGAGGAACTCTTGATTCAGCACTTGGTCCCAGAAAGTTATGCTGGTATTGCTGCCCATGATCTTTCTGCCCTACAACTATCCTCTTACCCATAATTGTGACGGCAGAATGGTTCGACATATCCTTTGAAGGAGTCTTGACAGAAGACCCATCCATTCCTCGCACAGAACCATCAGCGATTGACATGTCATTCAAGTCAAAGTTTCTGACTGCAGGTTGCCTTGAAGATGAGGAGGAAGAAGGCTGACTCCAGTTGCCATTAAATTGTTGGCGATTCCACAATGGCGGCACATTGCTTGCAGTGACAGCATCTTCCTCATCACCACATGAGAAATTAAGGTCAAGTTTCGGTCCTCCGCTCATACCAACTGCTTTGGAAGCACCCTTGGAAGGTAGGTCACAAGAAGTAGGCAGGATTGCTGTTGAGAGTGGTTCACCAGAAGTAGCACTATCGCTGTCAGCTACATTTAAATCAAATAGCATGTTGCTTGTTTTATGTGAAGAAGCTGAAAGCGACTTCTCTGCATCAGGAGTCCTCCGAGGTGAAGCTGGTCGAAAGGCACTGGTTGCGGCAGAGCCTTTCCACCCAAGTCCACCTTCAAAGTGGAGCCGAGCTGGAAACACAGATGAGCCTCTTGAAGCAGCCACAGCTATAGGCATTGACAAATTGACAGAATTACTAAGGACGGACTTTGGATTACAGTCAGTTTCCTCGGCACACTGATTTTCATTAAGGTCTAAGTTCCCCAGATCCACACCCCGTGTATGTTTTCTACTCAACGGACCGCTGCCATCTGTGATGCCTGATCCATCCTCCTTATGAGATGAGGAACTTCCTGACTTAGCCTCTGTACAAGAAGATTTATTATCATTCAGTTCACTGGCAACAGCTACAGGCTGCCGCGGTGCTTCCAGGTCAGGACTGTCAGCATTCCTGGAATTAGTATCAGGAGAACTACAAAAGGGTCCTCTGTAGTCAATAACCTCCCGCTCCACCTCAATAGCTACCAGACGTGCTACTTCTAGTGCATCTGTATCATCGTAATCTGTCAGTCGTGTTGATTTCTCCCCTTTCAAGGCAGTGGATTTTGTGTCTGCTGCCTTGGAGGAGTCCCCAAAGCTTGACATACATCTTTGCAATATATAGTCACTGCTCATGTCCATATCATCTGTACTAGATGATGATGTAGGTTCATCTTCTTTGCCTGTACTTTCCTCGGACAGATCTTGCAAATCACGGGTTACAGCTGCAAGTTGGTTCAAAGTTTCAGTTGTATCCTTCTCCAAATGTAACCTACCAGCTGCAAATGGCTCAGACTCTTTGATACCCGAGCTAGCTGAAACAATACTATCCTCCAGACCTGTTTTGCTACTAGCGAATAGCTTGTCAGGTTTATTATGGTCTACAGACATGGCTGCTGGAGTCGAGTCCACCGGTGCATCTTGTCCAGTATCACTCTTTGCATTAATAGAGTTTGACCGGAGTATGCCATTAGTGGGCAGTTCTGCATCATTGGAAGAAGTTCCCTTGGTGGTGGACTGCCCATCTTCTAAACCCACATGACCTGCAGATGTAGGGGATGTGACCAAGTTTTTCACATCCCCTAATTCTGTGTTTCCATTTGATGAATTCGGTGATGTTAGCCCCGGTGGTTGCTTTGTTGCATCTGTATTGTCATTAGTCAGAGAAGGATCGGACAAAGGTGCATCTGAGCAAGTTGTCGCCTCAGGTTTTGATTCTTCAGCAGGCTCTCCATCTTGATCCGCTAAACTCTGTTTCTTAGTTTCTGTCTTGTGGCTAGCTTCTGGAGACTTAAGCTGATCAGTCCGGCATGCCTCCTCTGCATGAAAATGCTCTCCATTTGTACCATGTTTTGGTACAGCGCTCCACTTGTGACGGAGTGCTCTCGCCTTTTGGTTGATCACGGCATTCCCGTGAGCAAGCAGGTGATCAACAGTAGGCATAACTCTACAGGAGGCTGACTGCTCATTGCTGATTGGAAGACACTCCAACGCAGTCAATATGGCAACTATAAGATCCTCCGCTGAACTGCTGACGTCCCCAACACATTTTTGAGCATCCTGAAGCCAACGGTTGAGAAAGGAAACACCGTTTAGGTGAACGAAATGCTGAAGACACTCTTCGTTTTTGGTGGATGCTAGTGTGTTGGCAGCCGTGGAGCACTGCCTTATCACGTCAGACGTGTTGATGTCGGCGGAGTCTTCCAGCTTGTGCATCTCAGATATGAGCTCTGCGATCCTTGCGACCGTGGAGATGCCATCCTTCATCTCAGTAAGAGTGAAGAAATCCTCAAGCATGGTGCGCTGAGAAATCTTTGTCACCGTTCTGCTACTTCACCCTGGGACCGAATTGTATTATTCTGTGTTGGGTCCCAAGCTGACCAAAACTCATTCATTCAGTTTTGCCAAAATTTCCTGAACGGAGCAAAGGAGTTGAGTGAGTAACAGGTAATAATACGGGCAGAGCGAGCGTGAGAAAAGAATAATCTGTCTATAAGAATGACATGGATATTGGATAGTAATAATGATGGGCAAATACTGATTTTATTATTATATATGTATGTAAATTATATAGAGCAGGTAACGAAAAACTGGAGCAGGACAGGATGGTAAGAGGTTGGAATACCTGTGGTGCCCTGGCAGAGCGATATCATGGCCTTCAACAGTGATGACCGACTCGCCAGCGTTGAGGTTTCCCTGCACAATAGAAAGTAGCAGCACAAACTGAGCAATGTCCTGCAGTGTTTTTTTAGGGCAATTAAGACTCGAAACAAAAAAGAGGCTTTGGTCGCTTGCTAATTTTGAGAGTTAGTAAATGCATATTATATCTGTGGCCGGTGGGTGACCCGAACTAAGGGTTGCATGATTTCGGAGAAACGAAATGAGATGGAGACGGCGAAATGAAATGCGTGGAGAGAAAAAACAAGGGTGTAGATGTAAACTTGTGGTTTGTGCGGCGCCGAGAGAAAAGAGAGGCGTTCCATTTGGATGGATGGGTTAAAAAAAATGATACACGGTACATACATCTAGGGAATGGAAAATTGAATGGATCGAGAACGTGCGTGAGGCATGGGGATTGAGCTAGAACCGGGGGCGAGGCGACCTCTCCTCTACGCAGAAAAAAAATTGCAGCATGCAGGGAAGGCTAGAGGCGTCGCAAGCAGAGAGGAAGAGGATGTGCCGCCGGAGACGAGGAACGGAAATACTCCGTAGATAGAAGGGGGAAAAAACATGATAAAGCTAGGTTAAGTTAGGTTAGGGTTTCTTACCAACCAAACACGAGGGAGGTCGAAGCGAATCGAAGGGTCCCGGCCGAATCAGGGGCGGCGGGTGCGGACTCCACGGAGGAAGAGGAACGCAGCAGAGGAGGAGGGCGACGGAGGGAGGAAGAGGAAGGGGAAGGGGGAGGCTGGATCTGGAGGGGAGGGAGGAAGGCAGGGGAAGAGAAGACGGCACGGGACACCTGATGACGAGGTCACTCCGTCGCCTGTTCCGCCCTTCCTCCCCTCCCGTCCACTAGCTTGGGCTTCTTTTTCTTTTTCTTTTTTCCCCCCAACAAAACCAAGGCCAAAGTAACAATAGTAAGCTATACTACTTTGCGCTGTTATTCTGTCGACTAGTGATGTAATATTATTCTAGTAGGTTTATATCAGCTATCACTCCTGTTTTAGTTTGCTTTGTCCTAACATTTTTGCATTCAAATAGATAAAAATAAATATTGTTGGAATTTGCTACAAAATTATGCTATTTTGTGGTTGTTAGTCTAGTCCAATTAATTTGGTCATGGCCGAGACTGAACCGAACTTGCTAGGTATCGTCCTGAGTCTAAAACTATCCAATCGATCTTTGTTTTTAGATAATTGAACTTCTAAAACAACCAAATAACCGACCGGTTTGATGCAGATAGACCGAAAAGCCCAAACTTGTGGGTCCACATTGGGCTTGAAACTCTATTTATAAGGTCCCCATGATAACATGGTGCTATGGCATGTAACAATGGAATTGAATGAATAAGATGTCATCGTTTTGAAATTTTTATATAGGTATATAGATGCCATTACACTTGTAAGGTTCTCCAAAAGTGGACAGTAAGGTAGTAAATGTAGTCACAAATCACAATACCGGATCGTAGACATTGTAGAACCACCAAGTAACATATACCATGCGATGGCTCTACTTCCAAGAGAGCATCCGGAGGAATAAACAAAATGATTACTCTCTCATCTCTCCCACACCAATTCTTGACGACAATGTCTCGAACCCAACGGGGTACACACGTCAATAAAAATACGCTCTCGTGGAGACTATTAGGAAGATGGGGCCACGATCAGGAGCTGCCAGTGATGGTCGGGGGATGAAGAGCCTCACTGCACGTGAACGATCAAAATGAACCATGACTAGAACTAGTACGACAACAATAACCTTTGCTGCATCAGACAACTACAAGAAAAAACACACTTGATCTTGGAGGACGTCCACCACCAAGAGCTACGCAAAAACAATAGACTACCATTACAATCCTCACACAAGATGCATCAGGGACAATAGGGGCTAGGTGTAGGGATCCTTGTATGATCGGTGAAGAGAGGGCCATGGTCGAAAGACATGCGGAGATGTGCGCTAGAGGAATCACTCGTGAGAAAACCTAAAGGGTTGAGGCAGTAGCATTGAAGAGGGGAACGAGAAAGAAGAATACATAGGCCATGTCTAATGTTTTGGGTTGGTCGTTGGATTCGGTATAAGGACTGCACTTTAACTCCGGCGTTCGAGGGAAGCTATTGGTGAAGAAGACGATCAAATAAGCTAGATAGCATATTATGTATTCTTTATTTTAGATTTTTTTTCCATGTGTAATTTGAGGATGTACTATGCCGAGCTTTAATATAATCATCCTTCCCTTTGCAAAAAAAGCCGAGTTTTAGTATAATCCCTCTTCCCTTCGCAAACAAAGGTTGATGGATCCTGTAGGCTAGATTTTTCTTTTTATTTTGATGGTTATCACTCCATCTGTTGAAATTATAGTTTATTTTAACTTTATAGTGAATCAAATTTCTATGATATGAACCATATAAAAAATACACTAACTTTTACGACACCAAATTAACGTTGAGCGTGCTTGAAAGCTTTGCTGGTTCGACTCACCTCGCCTCGCCTAGATAGCGCGCGCCATGAGACGCTTGCCAGACAAGTGAGCCATTTTGGCTCTCTCGGGGTAGCAAGGTTTTTCTTACCAGCACAGAAATCAAGGCAATTCAAGCACATGAACCAAACAGGTAGCGGTGTCCGAGTCCTTGCTTGGCCAGGCAAAACAGGCCGTTATATCACTTTTCATGATTTATCTAAATTTAAAAGCATAGTTAAATAAACTTACATAAAATAAAAAGAAGCTTAATCTAGGCCCCGTTTGGTTGAGAGAACCCGTTTTGGTTTATTGAGAGAATTGGGAAAACAGTTCCAAACGGGATATCAGCGCTGAGAATCAGATCAGAATCGTTTTACACTTCTTAGAATCCTTATGGATCCAAACGGTACCTAAATTAAGATAGAGCCTGTTCGCTTGTCTAAATTCTGGAGGAATCTGGATGATTTAGAGGAATGCATCTTAATTTAGGTACCGTTTGGATCCATAAGGATTCTAAGAATTCGGATTAAAAAAAACTCAAAATCCTAGAATCATGTCCAAACACCTTAGGATTATAGAATATTCTACTTGAAGAAACATCATATATATTTTTTTTATCGAAAATTCGAGTTTTAAAATCTGATCAAACATGCCTTCCCTTCATGGTGCTTCATGCTGTAGACACTGTGGATGGTCATGGCCTAACGAAACGACGGTATTGGCGGTCACATCAGGGTTGGTGGAGTGACTCGTGGTCCTGCCCTGGGCGCCCTGCTAGCTGCTGCTATATAATGTCCGTCACGTGAAGTGGGGAAGTAGCCCACGACGGGCATGTGCGCCTGTGCGGCGACGGAAAGGAAAAGGAGCCCCCGTACGGTGGTGTTTTTCGAGTGGAGAGGGCTACTGCCGCTGGAGACGCAGTGCCTGTCGTGTCGTCGGCAGCAGCAGCAACACTGCAACAGCAAACAGTAGACGGCCGTGGGTTTCTGGGCCTTCCTACACGTAAGACTGACCCCAACAATGGCAACCTAGACCCATTCGCAGCATAGGTCATCTACAGTGAAAGCGTCGTGGACGCTTCTCCAACAGATCCCCTGCGCCTGCCTCTGTCGCCTCCCTTCCCCCCTTTCCCCTCCCGTTCCTCCCCATCCCCGTGGGCCGCCAGAGGCAACTCGCCCTCGATTCGTCCCAGCTTCGCCCGGCCGCGAGCGGGATTCGCTCCGCCCCGCGCGGATTTGACTGCTGCGCTTCGTGTCGCCGCTCGAATCCGCCATGAAGGGGGCCACATCCAAGGGCGCCGCCAAGGCCAAACAGCGCCGGCGCCGGAGTCCGCGTCCCCACCTCCTCCTCCGCCGTGCTCCTCCCTTCCTCAGCTGGAGCGCTTGGCGCAGTCGTCGGTCGGCGCGTGGGCAGCGCCGCTGCAATGCGCCCCTGGTGGCGGCGGGTCGTCCAGGGCGCAACGTGCCACTGGGTCGTCGCTCGTGGGATCCTGCGGTGCTCCGCCGCAACCGGAGCCAGCCCCTCTCTCCCCTGATGCCGCCCCCTTCTTCCCCTCCGCCGGTAGGTCCGAATCCATGCGATGGGATGAGATCTCCCTCACTGACGATGAGGACGAGCGCTCCCCCTCCCCCTACCTCGAGGCTGCTCGCCGGGCGTTGGCGCAGCCTGCCTCGACGGGAGCACCTCCCACAGTCGACTCCGCCTCCCTGCATGTGGCACGGACTGGCGAGATCCAGGCCAGCCCTGGCGGCGCGGACCGGCGAGCAGGGGCTAGTGCGGACCGAACAGCAAGGCAACCTCCACCGACGGTGCGGACGCAACCTCCCCCGCACGGAGCTTCCAGGTGCAAGCGCGCCTCGCCGTCGTCGTTCGCTCCACCCGACACCTACAGTGTTTTGCGTTGCGGAGAGAGACGACCCTTCTTTGCCTTCCGTCGTGTGCTGGTACGTAAAATGGGTGTTGGGATGCGTCCTCCGTTGGAGCACGGTTGTGGGACGCAAAAGCACCGTGCACGATGTATTTTAAGTTTAGGTCGTACTTTACCTACGCCGTTGGAGACGGTCTACCGTTAGAGACGGTCTAAGTAGTTCCTCCTCCTTCCGTCCTTCGCTCCTTCCTTGCACTTCTGACTGCTGACTGCTGTGCTGACCAAGGAGAGGATGCTGCCAATCACTTTTTGATTTCGACGGCCCCCCTCAGCAGTCAGCAGCAGCGGCAGTTGACAGCTCGCTTTTTCTGGCATGCTGTACATTAAATATTTATTTATTTATATTTGGTATACTCACTCTGTTCCACAGAACATGTGAATCTCCATTTTCAAAGTCACTCTAGCACACGTGTATAATTATGCTTTTGCCCCTCTTTCTAGAGTATATTCTTTAAAAGTTCAGGACAACGGTGGAACAATACCAACCAGCGCCTTGAGGATGAACGCATAAGTAAACGCGTCCTCCTGCAACTTCTCGAACCTGCAATCATAACCCCAGCCAAATTACTACTCCTTACTTTGCTTCAGCGTCTAATATTTGTACACTAGCTCTAGCGAAACCAACAAAGAACCATCGGTTTACCTTCCCGATTTGGAGAAGTGTCCAGCTCCTAGCTCGCAGTTGAACAGCAGAAGGTTGTCATCTCTTTTCAGCCCCCTCAGCTTCGCCACATATTTAGCAGGCTCAGAGTACATCACGCGCGGATCTGGTTCGTTATCACCATCCGCACAAGTCAGATACCGAGCTAGCTATCACAGACCAACTAGAAATGCTAAATAGCAACTTGGAATGTATCAAGGAGGCACCTACCATTTAAGCCAGCGGTTACAAGAATGTTGGGATACTCTTGTGCCGCCACCTGTGGCATGGACAAACAGATAACACAGGGCAATGCACATTTGTGGTCGATTTGAAGTTCATGCTGGTGGGAGAATATGACTTCATGTAATAATAGTATTCTTCTTTATTATATTAATATTAATGGAACCAAAAATACCAAAGATCATCAACAATTCCTAGCTTTTTCACCTCTTTCAACAGTGCAAATTATCACATTCCAGAACAACACTACATATTCATGCATTCACAGGTCTTCACCAATAAATAACAGGGAAAAAATAGGCAGTGTCACTAATATACTCCTCCAGCACTATTTGATTATATTCATTCACCAGAAATAAGCATCATCCTAGCTTCATACCCTAGTACATATTTGAACAGAGATATAAAGATCAGCACTTACATTGTCAACAGGAGAATATGATTTCATGTAATAATAGTATTCTTCTTTTCTTGGATCACCCCACTCCTAAACCAAGGACAACAACACGTGGATTGATAAGAACTGGCAACAAGTAGATAACTAGAATAAAAGGGGCAAGCACGCAGCTCGTATAAAGCATGTTGATTTGCAATTGTCATGGTACAGCTTGCAAAATATCCCTATCGTGCAAGTGGTAAATATTCCATTCCGATTTCCAGACACAAGGCATAATGAAATAAATAGATAATTCAAAAACATAGTGTTAAAATTATAAACGAATATTTATAGATATTATAGCAAGGAATCATCATATCCTAGCCCTGATACCTGCTCAAGGACAATGTACGTATCTTTTGCCTAAGTCTAATCCCAGTCAGGACTAATATGGCCCAACCCAACTGAAGCTCAAGCCTGACTTCCATATGGACAGGGTATTCAAAAGGTTGCATTCCTTTAGTGTTTGGGTGAACAACAATTGGCATTAATTTACTGGGGTGGTACATCCATATATTTCATCAATAGCAAACAGGCAACGGACAAAAGGGCACCAAAGAACATTTCTAAAAAGGGCCCATATCTCTATTTCTTATTCTTGCTAATAATAAAAATTGCAATATGACACTGAAACATGGAAATAAAAAATAACACAATTGACGAAATGGATACCTCCCATTCAGCCGTTGTCAATGGGATAGTTGGATCAAGCATAGTTGTGACAACATCAACAAAAGGCACTCCAGCAACAGCTGCCCTGAATAAGTCAGGCCTCATATTTAGGACAGCACCCATCAATAAGCCACCTGCACTTCTGCCATTGATGCAAAGCTTTTCCTTGGAACAATACTTGTTTTTTATCAAGTACTCAGCACAATCAATGAAATCCGTGAAAGTGTTTTTCTTCTTCAATAGTTTCCCATCCTCGTACCACTTCCGGCCCATTTCACCACCACAGCGGATATGAGCTATCACATATATAAAGCCCCTATCTACCAGAGAGAATCTTGACCCTCTGAAACTCGGATCTATGCATATCTGTAGCCAAAAGAACAGAGAAAATAAGAGCACGGTTATTACAATAACTTCTGTTACATTTACTATTGCTGAAACCTAGAACCATCTGATAGTCTTGATGCCAAGTTGCCACATACAGTTGCCACTAGCTAGACCTTACTGGGTCCTGACAAGGAATCTTTCTGGTATCAAAATTTAAAGTATATCATTCAGCAAGGAAACACAAAAGTAATTGAATGCTAAAGAATTGTTGTCACTTGAAATTAATGATGAATAATAGCAAATGAATGCATGATGACACATTAGCAAAAAAGCAAGTACAGTCTGTACATGTTGCACATATAAAAAAGAACACATAAACTTTCAAATGAATCATTTGGATCCCAAGATGACCAAAGGAAGTTGACATAAACTATCAGCCTGCTCAGCAGTGCTTGCTGCGGCTGCAGCTGCCGCAAGCCACTGCTACAGTAGAAACAAGTGTTTAGAACTGCAGCACAGCCACAGCGAGCACAGCATATATGCCAATCTTGAAATATGTTCAAGGCATTAAATATTGCAGAAAGACTTCCCTTATTACAGTTTACGAAATGTTAAAAAGGAAAATAAACAAACAGAATGTACCTCGTAGGAGCCATAGCCATATAGTAGCATAGGGTCTGAGCCATCAAGCTTCACAAGATCTTTTCTGTATAGAATGGATATGGGGATCTGAGTGCCATCAGCAGCAGTAGCCCATTTTCTTTCTGTTACATAATTTGATGCATCAAATCCGCCTAAAACCTAAAGAATATCGAGAAGATCAGATCGCCATGGGTTTGTAAAAATAAATAAAAATAAATCAATAACTGTCCGGAAAATAAATAAATAAATAATAGTGCAACTCTAGCTTACAGTATGGACCTTCTTCAGAACAGACACCCCTGAATCCATATCATAGTCGTAAACAGAGGGCGGGGTCCTCATTGAACTATAATGAAATCGAAGAACAGAAGAATGAAACTGAGACTCCTCAGGGTCCACAGAATATGTTGGATCAATAAAATCAAGCGCTCGACCTCCCTGAAGTTGTCCAATTGACTCTCCAATAGCAGGTAGCCGATATACAGTTACTTTGGGAAGGCCATTCTCACGCTCATATACAGCAATATGGTTGTCAAAGAGCTGGAAGTCCTGTATTTTCACACTGAAGGGAGTTTGAGTATGATGCAATTGTGATGTGTAACATGTGTTATGTACTTTTGTTGTCAACTGACAATGCATTTTTAATAAACAATGCATCCATTGCTAAGAAGAGCAAAACATAAATAACAAAATTTGTAATAAACATGTAAAACTGCAGGATGAATCACTTAATTAGTAGCTTCATGCAAATTTCTATTAGCTGCAGTTTCCTTGAACCCTGGTATATCACTGCCAGAGCATCAAGCCTCTTACATAGAGCCTAACTCAACAAAACCGAGGAAGCAGTGGTAATCAAAACCTTTGATTACCATCCTATCGAAGATCCAATATTGATATAGAATGAACCATATTCCAAAAGCTAAGGTTGGTATGGTAAAGTCAAACTAAATGCAAATTGCTTTGCTCCCATTCCTTCATAATCTTACAACTGATGCAATGAAATTTTGGAAATACAGTGAAGCAATCAAATAGTAACTGGTTGGAAGTTGGAACCCACAAGTTTGAAAGTTTCATGCTCTAGCTGGCAATACAAATAGTATCAATCAGTAACAAGCAATGCTAATGAAGGGCGGGCCTGGTGCAAGCGGTAGAGTCTTACCACCTGTGACCGGAAGGTCCTGGGTTCGAGTCGCGGTCTCCTCGCATTGCACAGGCGAGGGTAAGGCTTGCCACTGACACCCTTCCCCAGACCCCGCACAGAGCGGGAGCTCTCTGCACTGGGTACGCCCTTTAGTAACAAGCAATGCTAATACAAGAATGCATCCCTTTCCTGCTTTTCTCATATGTCAAAGAACTTTAAAAAAGAAACGTCTATGCTGCAGCAGCAAAGTATCCCCTAGGGTTCCAGTATTCATTCAGAAAACACAATTAATATCCAAGAAGAAAACTGAGACTTGCACTATAAAATGGTTATGCAAACTTTTACAGATTATTCCTCATTAATTAAGAGCAAGTTAGCAAAGATAACATCATACAAATTAAATCAGTTAGTCTAAATCTGTTCCCTAAAAAGTGTGATACTGTGTACATTACATATCAACCACAAAAATGTCTTCTGAAACTTGTATGGCAATAATGTAAGTACCTTTCTCTATGTGGTAGCAGTATAGTGGTCTCAACTACATTATCCAGTGGGCAAGCAACCAATTTAGAATTGTAGAACTCATCACTTCGCCTCTTAATAAAGAAATGATTTCCACGATGACTAGCTGTTGTATCAATGCCATACACACGAGGTGTCAAAACAGCAAGTTCCTTGTTCTGTTTGGATATGTCCAGGTAGAATATAAAGCTTGTATTGTTGCTTCCAGATTCAACAAATAAATATCTCTTGCTTTCAGAAGCTTGAAGGCCTAGAGAAAATGTGTCATCTTTCTCATGATAGTATGATACAGACAAGCATCACTTGATTGATCAGACCCTAACTTATGTAGCCATACCTGCAAAAACCATTATAAAGGTAAGATAAATGTAATAATAAAAAACACTAGAAAAAAAAAGATCTGATAACATAGCACCTACAGGCACAACAATCATAACTAACAACAACAACAAGCCTTTTAGTCCCAAGCAAGTTGGGGTAGGCTACAACAATCATAACTAAACAAACTTAAAAAGGTCACCAGAAGTTTCAACTGAACTCAAGAGGCATGCCATGTAGGAGTTAGAAGAAGCGGAGGAACGAGCGACCTACTTTATCTGGCCGAAGTATGCTATCCATTGTAATGTAAACAAGGTGGTCGTCACCAGCCCACTCAATGTCAGAAGTAATTCCTTTAAGTGGTTGGCCAACATATACTCCACTCTCCGCATCAATGACATAGACCGTGTAGATTTCATCACCTTTAGTGTCTTCTGCGTAAGCAACTAGCTTGTTGTTGGGACTGACCTGAAGCAAGCATTCAAATTTAAATTATGTTAGATACATATAAGAGATATCTGAGAGGCACAGGCACGAGGAACAGAACCATAGAGACTGACAGAAGGAGTAGGTGGGCCAAAATCACACCTTGAAAGCTCCGATGCTGTAGTAGTCATGGCCCTGAGCCTTAACATTCTCATCCAGGATAATATGCTCCTCAGGGGCATCAGGTCCTGATGGCATCACATCATGGACTGTAATAGGAGCATCAGTCGATACGGGACGCCTACAGTGTTGCACATACTCCTTGCCAGTCAATGTCCTCTCATAGTAGTAGTACTGCCCTTTGTGAAGAGGCGCATCTATATCGTCTTCCTTGATTCTTCCTCTGATTTGAGCATATATTTCGTCCTCAAGTTGCTTGACATCTAGATGAGAGTTACCAGGGTTAGCAGAAGATGACTGAAATAATAACTGCACAATGATCCGTAGTACCACTCTACTAGGAAACATCTCGTGTAGTGTAATACAACTACATTCCATACTAGAGAGCTAGAAAGCCACTCTGAAGTCTGAACAGACGATACACAACTACATTCCAAGTGATAATAACAACAGCACAGATTAACCTGGTATAAGTTGGAAGGACTGGCAAGTGATTGTCATGTCAAAATAATGGATCCCTAGCTAATGCCTGATAGCACGCTAAGTGCACCTTTGGTTGACCTGACCCGCGCGGCAAGCCAAGCACATGATGGAAAAGGAAGGCATAAAGCTCCAACAAGCCCCCGACTGACCAGACATGACGGCGGCGGTGTAGTCGTTCTCGGCGCGGAGGTGCGCGAGGACGTCCGGGTCGGATCGGGAGTCGTCGCGGAGCCAGTAGTAGTTGTCGACGCGGACGTCGCCGTGCTCGACGAGCTGCCGCGGCACCATCTTGGCCACCGCCACCGGCGGCGCCGCCGCCGCCGCCATCGCTGCGAAGGAAGGGCCGCGGTAACAGGAGAGGGGCCCGATGCCGAAGGAGGAGAGGAGGAGGAGGAGAGCGCGGCGGCGCGAGAGCGGGGACGCGGCGAGGGCTGGGGCCTGGGGAGAAGGAGCGATGCGCGCGGGGGAGAAGCACGGGAGGGGGCAGGCGAGGGAAGGAGCCGGCCAGCCGGAGCATCGCCACCCTTTATTATTTTTTTTTGCTTGCTTAGTTCCGAAAATTTTTGGCTTTTGGCTACTGTAGCATTTTCGTTGTTATTTGGTAAAAATTGTCCAATTATGGACTATTTAGGCTTAAAAGATTCGTCTCGCGATTTCTCGATGAACTGTGCAATTAGTTTTTTTTTCGTCTACATTTAATACTCCATGCATGTGCCGCAAGATTCGTTGTGACAAGGAATTTTAAAAATTTTTGGTTTTTGGGTTGGAACTAAACGGGGCCTAAGATTTGCTCCCTCTAACAAACCGCCCCGCACAGCACGCTATCCACGTTCCGTGTGTGCTTTCTGGATTTTGATTTGATTTGAACATTTGTATAGATTTTTAAAATTTTATTTTATCAACTTTTAGATGTTTTAAAATTAATATTTCTAGTCAATTTATCTCTTATATTTTTGTAGTCCAATTTATCTCCTTAACCTTTTAATTTAGTGTGATTTATCCTCTCTGACCTAGTGTTATATCAGCAAAATTACCATCCAAATTATCGAAGAGAGAGGAGACAAATGGTTTAGGCCCCCTTCGGAACGCGGGGCTTTTTTTTTTGTTTCTGTGTTTTTCTAAAAATGAACTGAATTCTGTGAAATTTCTAAACAATTTCTATAAAATTCATGTATTTCAAAGGGGCCTTATAAGAGTTACCGGTGGCCATGCACGTGCGACACACACGTGTCTATTAAAAAAATTCATAAACATCAATAATGTCATTTTTTCACAACTCTTCATCATCATTGTCCTCCCCCATTACATAATGTAAAGAAGCTAGTAGAGTGAAAATCAAGTCACTATGTTTATTTCAAAACACATCCATATTCGGTGCACATTTTATTTAAAAAATTGTATTTGATCTATAGCCAAGTAACTGAGATAGTGCAAAGTAATAAACAAATTATTCAACTGAAAATTAAGGAGATTACATCCATTTAAAAATGTAACCTTTTAACAAAATACAGTATAAATTGTCACCATCAGCCCCACACAACATGATAATGAGTGGGGCAGCTTGTACCCTGCAAAGACTCCAAATCATATTATATAGTCCTGAGCCAGCCTACGTTCCTAGCACCTATTGTCAAGAAACAAAGTAGAGAAGGATTACATTACAAAATTATTCTTTGAAGGTTATGGTATAATGTGATTTGTGTCTAATTTAAGAGAACTTTACATAAAAATATAGCACAATAGCCAATGCAATAACAAATGAAAATTAAAAAGTGACAGATCAACTTATTAATAAATGCTGAGAAGTTTCACAAACGAACCAGCTTGAAGATCAAACATCTAAATTAGCATGGATGTAATAACAGCGAAGGGATATGCCCACAATACTATATCACCATTCTTCTTACAAAGGAGCTCCTAGAAGGGTTTCTGCAGAGAAAGAGGCTCACTGAGCTTAATTAGGGACCCAATTTGAAAAGATTTAGTTCAATGTAGTAGTAACTAGTTTTTTTTCTAATTATATAGTGCACCATAGCTGGATATCGATTCTTTCTCTATTTAATGAAATTATCAATGGATCATTGGTTGTTCAATTGCCACAAGAGGTATGGAGGTAGAGTTTATCAGAGAAATGAGCTTAACATACAAATCCTGCATTGCTCATAGACTATCATTACCAAATTTATTAACAGTGTTACACCAACCTTCTTAAACCCAACTTTGCCCTTCTCATGACGCTTAAAAAACATTCCAACAGCATACTCGCCTGGTGGCGGTAGCTCAAACCCAACTTCCTTTTCGACCTGCAGGAACACCAAAGCAAAAGCATCGACTAACTGTCAAAAAGAACAGTTTTGCTTTCTTCTATTTCTCATTGCTTGACCAATAAGACAGATGGATATTAGAAAGATCAAGATGCCCAAGAGGGGGGGTGAATTGGGCTAATTCTAAATTTCTTTGCAATAATTAAGTCATATGGTTAGCCCAATTAACCCCTTGTGCCTAGAAAGTGTTTCTATTGATCCAACGCACAAAAGTTTAGCAACATATATTCCAATCCTACTCTAGCATGGCAATTCTAAGAATGTAAATGACAAGAATTGAATTGCTCAAAGTAAATGCTCAAAGTAAAGAGAGAAGGAGGAACGTGGTGATGTTTTGCCGATGTATCGGATAGTCGCCACTCTCCACTAGTCCTCGTTGGAGCACCCGCGCAAGGGTGTAGCTCCCTCTTGATCTGTGCAAGGATCAAGTGTTCTCTACGAGTTGATTCTTTGACTCTCCGTCGTGGTGAATCACCCACAACCGCTCACAACTTGAGTTGGGTCATCCACAAGCTCCGCCGGATGATCACCAAGCTCCCAATCACCACCAAGCCATCTAGGTGATGGCGATCACCAAGAGTAATAAGCACAAACTCTCACTTGACCATGACAAGCCTAATGAGAAGGGTGGATGCACACTTTGCTACTCTTGATCTCACTAATGAGGGCTCTCTTTAGGATTCTCAAATCTCAATCACCTCACTAGGACCTTGCTCTTCTTGGCACTCTCAAAGGTGTTTCTCAGCTGTTGGAATGAGCAAAAGTACCCCCACACATGAGTGGAGGAAGTATTTATAACACCGGCTGAAAAACAAACCGTTATGTGCCTCTGCGAGATGACCGGACGCTCCGGTCATGTTGAGCGAACACTCCGGTCATGTTGACCGGACGCTCTGGTCAGTTCACCCCGAACTCCAGTGATCAAGTGGTGTCCGATCGTGATTTTCTCTCTCTGGAACCTTACTAGAGTCGATCGGACGCTGGCCCTCAGCGTCCGGTCACTCACCTCTCAGCGTCCGATCACTTCCAGACGACTTCACCTTGATCAAATGAATTGACCGGACTCTATGCCAGCGTCCGGTCACACCGAAGCCAGCGTCCGGTCAGTATTTGACCCTCCATTCACTTCCAACTCTCAATCATGCGTTAATGAAGTTTACTCCAATGGATCTAAGGGCTATTTTGGAGCTACCTAGTGCTAGATTTAGTAAGTATGCACCACATCTAACTCACTAGACTCATCTAGGTCAAGCTATCCATCCATACCCCCCTTAATAGTACGGCCAAAGGAAAAACAAAGTCCTAAACTACTCTAAGTGTCTCTTTAACACCAAACGACACTTAGAACTAGTTCATCCTTAACCTTGTCATCCATCCTTTAAAAACCGAAACGATTTTCCATCATAGGGGCATGACCACCATGATTGCCCAATCGATCTCCATTACCGTGACCTAACTTAATTGCCTCTGCAAAACACACGTTAGTCATAGTAATCACGTATTATCATTAATCACCAAAACCCAACTAGAGGCCTAGATGCTTCCAATCTCCCCCTTTTTGATTATTGATGACAATACCACCTCGAGTATATGAAAGAAATGAGGTTTTTAACATGCTTGGTTTATATAAGCTTTTGACAATAAGAACAAAAGAGTTAGGCAAGCTTATATGACCCAAACCAACATAATGTACTCAAAAGATATGAAATAAGCATGAGTACAAGTAATAAAGCTCATTTGTATCAGAGTAAAACGCGGAAGCAAAGTAAATGAGCATAGCACAAGTGATATGACATATAAAGAATTTAAAGTAGAGAGCACACATGTCATATATCACGATCACGTAGATATCACTATCACATAAAATATAGTTTGATGTATAAAAGTAAACACACGAATGCATAATAGTGTATCACACATAAAACTCTAAATGTAATAGATAAACTAAGCCCCCCTAAGACTAACATACTCGATCCCTCTCCTCCTTTGGCGTCAAACACTAAAACCTAAGGGTCGGTCGGCGGGGCTGCAGCGGACGAGCCGAGCGCTGAGGTACGAGGAGCGAGCTGAAACTGTGTGCCATAATCATCTGACCCTAAACTCTGAGCAGTCTGACCCTCTGTAGCTGGAAGCGATGCTAAAGTGGTCTAGGTCAGATCAACAACTGGAGTTGCTGTAGACTGTGCCGATATGACTGTAGCAGTAGGCTCTGATGATGCCACTGAGGAAGGGAGCGTCTCTGTAGTCCCAGTAATAGGTGCAACTGTAGAAGGACCAGGGACATGTAGATATGGTAGAGTAGGCTACCCTATGAACTCACTGAAGGAAGCACCAAGGCTTCTGGACACTGTAGTCTCTAGCACAAGCAGCGAGGAAGTCTAAGCCGATGTGAAGCCCGTCTGAAGAGGTGTGAACTGCGGGGCTAGCACTAGCGAAGCAAACCACTGGGACACCTGCTCTGTAGGTGAAGCAAACTGTGCTGGTGGCTGTCCCTAACTCTGAAGCCCACTAGGCTATAAAGCTAGAGTCATATAAGTGGTGGCAGTCTGATCAAGCTGGGGTTAAGGCTGTGGCGGTGGAACCCTAATAGTTGTCACAACATGCTGCATAAACCTAAGTAGCTGCTGCTGCATGAGAAGCTACTGCTGATGCATGGCCTGCTGCTGCTGCTGTATGGCCTGCTGCTACCACTGAAACTCATCCTACCAAGTCTAAAATTGTGCAAATGTAGCGGCGGTCTCCTAAGCCTAGCGAGCCTGATCCTGCCTCATCCGCTCAAGTATGGCAAGTAGAGCGGGGTCTGTCTATGGTGTAGGTGGAGCTAAACTAGAGCTACCAGCCTCATGGTCATGTTGATGTGGAGGCATATGAGGAATGTCCCAGTAGTCCTCATCTGAGTTGTCACTGGGATCGCTCTCGACCATCCCCTCCTGCTGAGCATCTAACTGCTCCTCCTTAGTAGCTGCAATGCCCCTGATAGTATCATCCTACTGGGCTATAGTCTCTGGCACCTCTGGACGATGGCGCGGCTGGCTAGGTGCACTCGGTGTACTATGGTGGATCATCTAAGTCAGGTTGTATGCAGGGAACTCTATAGTAGCACCATTGTACTCGGTGTACTCTGCAATTGAATAAGAATTGCGATCCAGTGAGCATAGGGCAACTGACGGTGACCTCTGAACCCCTCAGCAATAGTATCCTCTATCTCTGATAGAAGGAGATCCTAAATGTCAAACACAGTCTGCTGCATCAGAGAGTTTAGAAGCTATAACTGAATGCGAGTCAAGCCCTCGCGATACCCCATCCTTGAAATCAGGGTCCTCCTCATAATAGCATCCATCACTCTAGCTGTAGGAGTAAGATCACTAAGAGTCCTGCTCGACCCCTCACCAAAAGGCTCTTTGAAGCAGTGGCGGATGAAAGCTCTAGTTTGGTTTTGGATAATTGATGAAACCCTAAGTGATAACCTAGTTTATCAAGATGATTATGAGATAGGTAGCACTACTCCAAGTGATGAAGCAATGACAAAGATCATGACAATAGTGAGGTATGGTGATGGTCAAATGCTTAAACTTGGAAAAGAAGAAAGAGAAAAACAAAAGGCTCAAGGCAAAGGTATAAAATGTAGGAGCCATTTTGTTTTAGTGATCAAGACACTTAGTGAGTGTGATCACATTTTGGATAGATAGCTGTACTATTAAGAGGAGTGAAACTCGTATCGAAATGCGGTTATTAAAGTGCCACTAGATGTTCTAAATCATTGTATATGCATTTAGGATCTAGTGGAGTGCTAACACCCTTGAAAACATTTGTAAAAATATGCTAACATATGTGCACAAGGTGATACACTTGGTTGTTGGCACATTAGAGCAAGGGTGAAGAAGTTAGAAGTGAAAACGAGTTGGTCGCGAAGACGCTGGCGTCGGTCAACTGACCGGACGCTGGGTCTGAAAGCACCAGACGCTGGCAGCGTGCGTCCGGTCGAACTGGTCGGTCGGCACAGTACCTAGGGTATTGCACCGGACGCTGGTCTGGGTCCGGTCAAGGTGGACCAGACGCGTCCGGTCGAAGAAATATGCCTCGGGGAGCTTACTGGAAATGACCGGACGCTGGGGCTTCAGTGTCCGGTCAGTTTTGCCAGTGCGTCTGATTAGTTTCGTAGCCGTTGGAATCTGACAAACAGCGTTTAAGCAAGTGACGCGTGGCGTCCATCGGGCGACCGGACGCTGAGTCCAGGGTTCGGTCAGTATGACTAGAGCGTCCGGTCAGAGCGTGTTTTGCCCAGTGAAGGAGTATAACGGCTCTATTTGATTGGGGCTCTATTTATAGCCCCATGGTCGGCTCAAGGTAGCTCTCTTGCACATTTTCATTGACATAGCAACCTTTTGAGCTTAGCCAAAGTACTCCCACTCATCTCCATCATTGATCCATCATCATTGTGAGATTGGGAGAAAATCTAAGTGTATTGCTTGAGTGATTGCATCTAGTGGCACTTGGTATTCGTATTGCGCTGTGGATTTCGCTTGTTTCTCTTGGTGGTTGCCACCACCTAGACGGTTGGAGCAGCAGTGGGGGATCGGCATGCGTTGGTGATTGTCCGTGGCCATCTCCGGTGATTGTAAGGGAAGTTGTACCTTCCCCGGCGGAGTGCTAAAAGGTAACTCTAGTAAATTACTCATGTCGTTGAGTTACCTCACTTGTGGGTCGGTTCTTGCGGTGTCCTATCGTGTGGACGAGGTTTGTGAAACACCTCTTAGCCGCCGAACCACTAAGTGTTGGTCGACACAATGGGGACGTAGCGTGTTGGCAAGCACGTGAACCTCAGGAGAAAATCGATTGTCTCTTGTTATTTGTATTCTCCCGGTGATTGGCTTGATCTTCATCTTGTGATTGGTTAATCCCCTACACGGCGGTATAATCACCCTACTTACTTGATTACATTCTTGCAAACTAGTTGATACAAGCTCTTTAGTGTAATTAGAATTGAGAGCTTGCTTTATTGTTTACATTCATCTAGTTGAGCTCTTTAGAGTAGCAAGTTTGTGTGCCTAAGTAATTATTGCAACTAGAATTGTTGGATAAGTGGCTTGTAACCCTTGTAGAGCTAGAGCAAGTTTGCATTACGCTATTTGTCATATTAATCAAATTGCTCTAGTTGATTTGTAGATTTTTAAATAGGCTATTCACTCCCCTCTAGCCATATTAGGACCTTTCAAGTGGTATCAGAGCCGTGGTCACCGTTTGATTAAAGGCTTAACAACATCGGTGTCAAATTATGGCTCAAGTTGTGTTCAACCATGTGGGGGGCAAACCACCGTTCTTTGATGGCACATGCTATGGTTATTGGAAGAGAAAGATGAGAATGTATCTTGGTTCAATCAATGATCAAGTATGGGAAGTGACCGAGAATGACTATGCTATCATTGATCCCGATGATCCAACCAATCAAGATAAGATCAACAAGCAATACAATATAATGGCTCTCAACACCATATACAATGCCATTGATTCCAAGGTGTTTGAGCAAATCAAGGATTGTGATAGAGCAAATGAGGTGTGGAAGAGATTGGAGGAAACATATGAGGGCACACCGGCGGTAAAGAGTGCCAAGTTGTATATCCTCAAGGATAAATTGACAAGCTTCAAGATGAAGGAAGATGAGAGCATTCCGGAGATGTTCCATTGATTGCAAGTCATTGTCAACTACTTGAAGGTATTGGGAGAGAAGATCAAGGATGATGATGTCTCCCATCGATTCTTGATGTGCTTACCTCTAAGATTTGAGATGTTAAGATTGCTCATCATAAGAGGAGAATTGAAGGACATTACCCCCAACCAAGTACTAGGTGATGTCATGACACAAGAGACATACCGTGTGGAAAGGGAGGGGGATGACAAGGAGGACAAGAAGGAAGAAGAGGATAAGAAGAAGAAAAGCATAGCATTTAAGGCTAGTTCATCATCATACAAAAACAAGGGCAAGTCTAAGAAAGAATCAAGTGATGATGAAGATCTAAGTGATATTGATGATGAGGCTATGGCTCTCTTTGTGCACAAGATGGGAAAGTTTATGAAGAAGAAGGGCTATGGTGCAAGAAAGAGAAGAGATCACACCACGAAGAAAGAGTATGTGAGAAGATGCTATAATTGCAAGAGCCCCGATCATGTAGTAGGAAATTGTCCATACAATAGTGACAATGATGAGGATGAGAAGAAGAAGCACAAGGAGGATAAGAAAGAAAAGAAGGAGAAGAAGGAAAAGAGAATGACCTTCCAAAAGAAGAAGAAGGGTGGAGGCTATGTAGTCACTTGGGATAGTGATGGCTCATCGGATAGTGATGACTCTAGTGATGATGGCAAGAAGTCTATCAAGAGAGCACTAGCAAGCATCGCCATCAACGACAAGCCCTCCATCTTTGACACTCCATCAACATGCTTCATGGCAAAGCCTACCAAGGTAAAATATGATGAGAGTGATAATGATGAATGTGAAAGTGACTCTTGTAGGAGTGATAATGATGATGATGATGATGAGTACTCCAAGGAGGAGCTCTTGGACATGTGTGAGCAAGTGCATGCTTGTAATGAGATAAAGAGAAAGGAGTGCAAAGAATTGCGCAAGAAAGTAAAATTTCTTGAGCAATCCTTTGATGAGCTCAATGCCACTCATGAGGGGCTAATGGATGCCCATGAGAAGCTTGGCAAAGCTCACTCTAAGCTTGAAAAGGCTCACTCCTCTCTCATTGAGCAAGTCAAGAAGAAGGAAGCCAGGAAGGAGCAAGTGATAGTAACATGTGATGTGGGACTAACATGTGATCTTATTGATGAATCTTTTCATGAACCCATTATTGTTGCTCCCACTAACACTTCTTGTAGCACAACCATTACCACTCCACCTATGAATGATACATCACTAATAGTGGAAAATGAAACCCTCAAAAAGGAGGTGAATGAGCTCACTTGTGCCTTAGGCAATGCCTATGGTAGAGATGCTCGCTTGCTAAAGTGCTTGGGTAGCCAAAGGTTTCCTCTCAACAAAGAGGGATTAGGCTATACCCCCAAGAAAGGCAAGGTGGCCTTTGTCACTCCCAAAGCTAGCTTTATGAAGGGCAATAGTCGGTTTTGTAATAGATGCAAGCAAGTTGGGCATATAGAGCAAAATTGCAAGACTAACAAGAACAAGCTACCTAATGTATCCTCAATCAAATTTGATTCTTGTTACATGCTTTATAAGGGTGCCAATGGTGTGAAGGCTAAGTTCATTGGTACATCGATTGTGGGCCCAAAGAAGAAGGCCATTTGGGTACCAAAGACCTTGAGACTAACCTACAAGGACCAAGCAAGTTTGGGTACCTAAAAAGAATTGATCTTCTTTTATAGGTAAATTATAAAGTCAGATGAAGGCATTTGGTGCTTGATAGTGGGTGCACACAACACATGGCCGGTGATCCAAGAATGTTCAATTCAATCAATGAAAGCAAGAGCAATGGGATTGATAGTATCATATTTGGTGACAATGGCAAAGGCAAGGTCAAAGGGCTTGGTAAGATTGCAATATCCAATGACTTCAGCATTTCCAATATGCTACTAGTAGAGAGCTTGAACTTCAATCTATTATCGGTAGCCCAATTGTGTGATCTTGGTTTCAAGTGCATATTTGGTGTGGATGATATAGAGATCATAAGTGTAGATGGCTCTAACTTGATATTCAAAGGATTTAGATATGAGAATCTATACTTAGTTGATTTCAATGCTAGAAAAGCTCAATTGTCAATATGTTTGATCACTAAGTCTAGCATGGGTTGGTTATGGCATAGAAGGCTTGGTCATGTTGGAATAAAACAATTGAACAAATTGATTAAGCATGACTTAGTTAGAGGCTTGAAAGATGTCACATTTGAGAAGGATAAGTTATGTAGTGCATGTCAAGCCGGAAAACAAGTTGGTAATACACATCCTAAAAAGAGCATGATGAGCACATCTAAGGCATTTGAGTTGATGCACATGGACTTGTTTGGACCAACCACATACACTAGCATTGAAACAAATATGGATTTGTGATTGTGGATGATTTCACTAGATACACATGGGTGTTCTTTCTTGTTGATAAGAGTGATGTGTTTGCTACATTCAAATCATTTGTCAAAGGCATTCACAATGAGTTTGAAACAACAATCAAGAAAGTTAGAAGTGATAATGGTAGTGAATTCAAGAATACTAGAGTTGATGAGTTATGTGATGAATTTGGAATTAAACATCAATTCTCGGCCAAGTATACTCCTCAATCAAATGGGCTAGTTGAAAGAAAGAATAAAACCTTGATTGATATGGCAAGATCAATGTTGAGTAAGTACAATGTGAGTCATTCATTTTGGGCCGAAGCAATCAACATGGCTTGCTACTATAGCAAACCGACTCTATTGTCATCCCATGATGGAGAAGACACCTTATGAACTATTGAATGGAAGAAAGCCCAACATAGCATACTTCCGGGTCTTTGGTTGTAAATGCTATATATTGAAGAAAGGCACTAGATTAAGCAAGTTTGAAAAGAAATGTGATGAAGGTTTCTTGCTTGGTTACTCCACTACTAGCAAGGCTTATAGAGTTTGGAATTTGGCTAGTGGCACTCTTGAGGAGGTTCATGATGTGGAGTTTGATGAAACAAATGGTTCCCAAGAGGAAGACGAGAATCTAGATGATGTAAGAGGCACTCAATTGGTCAATGCAATGAAGAACATGGACATTGGTGAGTTAAGGCCTAGAGAGATGATTGATGTTGAAGATGACAAGAATCAAGTGCTCTCTAACTTAAATGTGCAAGCTAGTGGTTCTTATGATCAAATCCAAGCAAGCACTAGTGATGGCAATGTGCAAAATCAACAAATGGCTAGTTCATCATCTCAACCAAGTGATCAATCAAATGCTAGTAATCAAGTGCAAGTGCTTCAACCAACCAATGTTGCAAGAGATCATCCATTGGACACTATCATTAGTGATATTTCAAGAGGTGTGCAAACAAGATCAAGATTGGCATCGTTTTATGAGCATTTCTCATTTATGTCATCCATTGAACCCAAGAAGATAGATGAAGCTTTAAGAGATGTTGATTGGATCAATGCTATGCATGAAGAGCTAAACAACTTCACAAAAAACCATGTATGGGATTTAGTTGAGAGGCCTAAGGACCATAATGTGATTGGAACTAAGTGGATCTTTCGGAATAAGCAAGATCAAGATGGGATAGTGATAAGGAACAAAGCAAGATTAGTGGCTCAAGGTTATACTTAAGTTGAAGGTCTTGACTTTGGAGAAACATATGCCCCGGTTGCAAGATTAGAAGCAATTAGGATCTTGTTAGCCTATGCTTGTGCCCACAACATCAAGTTGTACCAAATGGATGTGAAAAGTGCATTTCTAAATGGGTACATCAATGAGCTTGTGTATGTTGAGCAACCTCCCGGTTTGGAAGATGAGAAGAAACCCAACCATGTCTACAAGTTGAGAAAGGCTTTGTATGGATTGAAACAAGCACCTAGAGCATGGTATGAGAGATTGAGGGATTTCCTACTCTCTAAGGGATTCAAGATGAGAAAGGTTGACACCACTCTCTTCACCAAGAAGCTTGAAAATGACTTGTTTGTAATGCAAATCTATGTTGATGATATCATCTTTGGATCAACAAATCAAGAATTTTGTGAGGAGTTTGGTAAGATGATGGCAAGTGAGTTTAAGATATCTATGATTGGAGAACTTAGTTACTTCCTTGGTCTTCAAATCAAGCAAATGAAGAATGGCACATTTATGAGTCAAGACAAGTATATCAAGGACATGCTCAAGAAGTTTGAAATGGATGAGAGTAAAGCTATTAGTACACCAATGGGGACAAGTGGAAGCTTAGATAGTGATGCTAGTGGCAACATGGTGGATCAAAAGATGTATCGGTCTATGATTGGAAGCCTACTCTATGTGACCACATCAAGACCGGATGTGATGTTTAGTGTATGCATGTGTGCTAGATTTCAAGCCTCACCAAGAGAAAGTTATTTGAAGGCAACAAAGAGAATATTGAGGTACTTGAAGCATACACAACATATTAGATTATGGTATCCTAAAGGAGCAAGATTTGAGTTGATTGGATATTCGGATTCTGATTATGCGGGATGCAAAGTAAAGAGAAAGAGCACATCGGGCACATGTCAACTATCAGGAAGATCACTTGTATCTTGGTCATCAAAGAAGAAAAATAGTGTAGCACTTTCAACCGCCGAAGCGGAGTACATTTCGGCCGGTAGTTGTTGTGCTCAATTACTTTGGATGAAGGCTACTTTGAGTGACTTTGGAATCAAGTTCAAGCAAGTGCCATTGCTATGTGATAATGAAAGTACCGTAAAGCTTACCAACAACCTAATTCAACACTCAAGAACAAAGCATATAGATGTTCGTCATCACTTCATAAGAGATCACCAACAAAAAGGAGATATTTGCATAGAGAGTGTGGGCACCGAAGATCAACTTGCCGACATATTCACCAAGCCACTTGATGAGAAGAGGTTTTGCAAGCTAAGGAATGAATTGAACATACTTGACTTCTCCAATATGTGTTGATGCACCCCCACTATATGACATGCCTCTCCTTCGAGCAAAGCAAGGTAAAGTTGATTGACATGTCATCCATTCATTACTAAGGACGTGTTTAGTGCATCTAGTCATTCCCATCATGTCCTAGGCTCATTCATGAAAATCAAATGAATTTGATGATTGTATGGTACCACTATTGCTTGTATGTTTGAAATGATCTAGTGGTAGCATATGACATGTTTGTGAGCTTGTAAACCTAGTGTTTGATTTAGAAAATGAGCTATAAGTGTTTAACTCAACATGGTACAAGATAAACCTTATTTGGAGGTGTGAAGAAGCTTGTCCTTGGATCAAACCGAGTTAAATATCTTAAGCAAGTAATCTAGATTGAGCCAAATTGGGAAAATGATCCTCATTTCGCGTGATTTCACCCCAACATATCCATAATTTGAGGCCACCTTTTATGCAAATTATTGACATTAATAATCCTACCCTATCTATACTTTAAGCCTTTGTGGTCATTGATGACAAAGGGGGAGAAATAGTGTACAAAGATAGTGAAACAAAGGGGGAGAGATAATATATGACAAAAGAAGGAGATCAATTAAAATTTTGAGTATACAAATAGGGGGAGCAAGCTCATAAACTTGTATGGTGCATTTGAATGAACATTTCATATACTTGCTTGCATGGTACAAGTTCTAAGTTTCAATATCCATGCTTGTATGGTGTATGCTAGTTATAGGCTTGAATGATGAAATGAAAAACTCATAGGTTAAAGTAACTAGACTCATGCTCACATTATGAAAACTAGACCCTTGCTTTTAATATTGATCTCATGGGGTATTCTAGTTTTTGTGTATGTCTAGTTACTAATGATGCTAAGGATGGTATATTGGTGCACTCCGATTGGTATCACGCTTCAAAGGTCCACCTTAGCATCACTTGGTAGAAATTGACTCCTATATTTCCTATCTAAGCATATGTGCAAGCTACAATCCAAACTCTTAGCACATATGTAGGAGGAGCAATTACTACCATTTGGAGTTCATGAAACTTGTCCATTACCTTTACACATGGTAAATATGCTTGGGCAAGCAACATGGATTCAAATGTACTTTAATTCATATCTTTGTATAAGGGTTGTCATCAATTATCAAAAAGGGGGAGATTGAAAGCTATAGTTTGGTTTTGGATAATTGATGAAACCCTAAGTGCTAACCTAGTTTATCAAGATGATTATGAGATAGGTAGCACTACTCCAAGTGATGAAGCAATGACAAAGATCATGACAATGGTGATGGTATGGTGATGGTCAAATGCTTAAACTTGGAAAAGAAGAAAGAGAAAAACAAAAGGCTCAAGGCAAAGGTATAAAATGTAGGAGCTATTTTGTTTTAGTGATCAAGACACTTAGTGAGTGTGATCACATTTTGGATAGATAGCCGTACTATTAAGAGGAGTGAAACTCGTATCGAAATGCGGTTATCAAAGTGCCACTAGATGCTCTAAATCATTGCATATGCATTTAGGATCTAGTGGAGTGCTAACACCCTTGAAAACATTTGTGAAAATATGCTAACACATGTGCACAAGGTGATACACTTGGTGGTTGGCACATTGGAGCAAGGGTGAAGAAGTTAGAAGTGAAAACGAGTTGGTCGCGAAGACGCTGGCGTCGGTCAACTGACCGGACGCTGGGTCTGAAAGCACCGGACGCTGGCAGCGTGCGTCCGGTCGAACTGGTCGGTCGGCACAGTACCTAGGGTATTGCACCAGATGCTGGTCTAGGTCCGGTCAAGGTGGACCGGACACGTCCGGTCGAAGAAATACGCCTCGGGGAGCTTACTGGAAATGACCAGACGCTGGGGCTTCAGCGTCTGGTCAGTTTTGTCGGTGCGTCCGATCAGTTTCATAGCCATTGGAATCTGACGAATAGCGTTTTAAGCAAGTGACGCGTGGCGTCCATCGGGCGACCCGACGCTGAGTCCAGGGTTCGGTCAGTATGACCAGAGCGTCCGGTCAGAGCACGTTTTGCCCAGTGAAGGGGTATAACGGCTCTATTTGATTGGGGCTCTATTTATAGCCCCATGGCTGGCTCAAGGTAGCTCTCTTGCACATTTTCATTGACATAGCAACCTTGTGAGCTTAGCCAAAGTACTTTCACTCATCTCCATCATTGATCCATCATTATTGTGAGATTGGGAGAAAATCCAAGTGTATTGCTTGAGTGATTGCATCTAGTGGCACTTGGTATTCGCATTGCGCTGTGGATTTTGCTTGTTTCTCTTGGTGGTTGCCACCACCTAGACAGTTGGAGCAGCAGTGGAGGATCGGCACGAGTTGGTGATTGTTCGTGGCCATCTCCGGTGATTGTAAGGGAAGTTGTACCTTCCCCGGCGGAGTGCCGAAAGGTAACTCTAGTAAATTGCTCGTGTCGTTGAGTTACCTCACTTGTGGGTCGGTTCTTGCGGTGTTCTATCGTGTGGACGAGGTTTGTGAAACACCTCTTAGCCACTGAACCACCAAGTGTTGGTCGACACAACGGGGACGTAGCGTGTTGGCAAGCACGTGAACCTCAGGAGAAAATCGATTGTCTCTTGTCATTTACATTCTCCCGGTGATTGGCTTGATCTTCATCTTGTGATTGGTTCATCCCCTACATGGTGGTATAATTACCCTACTTACTTGATTACATTCTTGCAAACTAGTTGATACAAGTTCTTTAGTGTAATTAGAATTGAGAGCTTGCTTTATTGTTTACATTCATCTAGTTGAGCTCTTTAGAGTAGCAAGTTTGTGTGCCTAAGTAATCATTGCAACTAGAATTGTTGGATAAGTGGCTTGCAACCCTTGTAGAGCTAGAGCAAGTTTGCATTACGCTATTTGTCATACTAATCAAATTGCTCTAGTTGATTTGTAGATTTTTAAATAGGCTATTCACCCCCCTCTAGCCATATTAGGACCTTTTAGCGAACTAGATCTATAGGAGGTACCATATCGCCTTGAGGGCGTCTAGGAGGCACTGTCTGTCCATAGCAAACCTCATGTAGCCTGATGGGCTACTCCTGAAGCCTAAGAATCTCCCTGACCCTAGTGCTCATCAGCTTGTAATCTCTACCTCTAAAAGCAAAGTGAATGAATCTTTGCTACGGGTAAATCCAGAGTGTAGCATAGAACTGACGGACCCAAGATAGAACATATAAGCCTGTCCATCCAAGTAAATCTGTCAGCCCTAGCAGGTAAGCTAGGTAGGGGCGAATATGCTCTTCAGCTGCTACTACTATGGACTCAATGTTGCACATCCTCTGTGACCTGAATAGTGCCCCACTATTAAGATATGCATTATAGAAGTCTTCCTGTAGTGGTGTGTAGAAGCCCTCTAATGCACGCTCATCTCACCTCGGCGGAAACCACTGATCAAAGTCCACAAATCTGAGTTGCCGCACCTGCTTGGCAGTGGTGGCCCTTAGATCTAGATGTGTCACTGGAGGTGGACCCTGTGGTCTAGGTGGTGGACGAGAACCTCACCGCTGTGTCTCTGGCCTCAAGGTGACTGGAGCATGGGTACGACTAGAATGACATAGTTGTGGCTGAGATACCTGCTCTATCTCCTCGGCCTGCTCTCCCTCCTAAGTCTGCTCTGCTGGCTATGGCTCCTGCTGTGACTCCCCCTGAGGCTGACTCATCAATAGCCATACGCCGTCCTCCAACCATGATAGTCCTAGCTGGACCACCATGACGGCGCTCAACCTGCTCAAGTGCAGCCCTCATAGATAGAGAAAGCTGATCTACAATAACAACACTACTATGAGTACCTCCTCTCTCTATGCGCTCTGTGGCCTCTACAACTGCGGCTGCTCTCGTTGTATCTGCATCAGGGTACTTGCGCTTCCTTGTTGCTAGCTTCTTTGTCACCTTGCCTTTAGTATCTGTAGGCTGGCGAGGCGGGGGCCTCAGATCCTCATCACTGGGACCACCTCCGACATTCTTGACATGAGCCATCTGATGGATCTGAAAAGAATAACTATCGCTGACGAAGATCAATTGCCAACTGTCACTTCTAAGGCTTGGCCTCGATCTATACTCGTGAGCTTGGTCCCGAGTTGACTGACAACTGTAAATAGGATCACAAACGACACCGACTCACTGCACGATAGAATAGATAGGATATACAAATAAATACAATATATCTAAAGATACAAAATCCTAGGAAGCAAGCAATTAGGAACAAAATTGGAAACGAGGGCTTGATACCTGACGAACCGGCAAAACGATGAGAATAGGAATGGATCGGGGAACCACCGGGTTGGCTGGGGTTGCAATGCGGTGAGGATCAGCGATAGAGGATGTAGGGCACTGCAATGTGGCTTGGGCACGTGAAGTAGGGGCACGGGTGCGGGCTAGGGCAAGAGCACGATGGCGCTAGAAGCAGTGGCATGAGTGAGTGTGGCGGCGATGCTAGGGCACGGTATGGGCGAGCTACGGCGGCGTGGGCGCTCGGGCAGAGCATGGCGGCGCGGGCGCTCGGGCAGAGCATGGTGGCGGCGCTAGGGCACTAGAGCATGTGGGTGAGCAGGGCATGGGGCGAGTAGCGGTGCGGTGGTGCGTGGGCTCGGTAGAGGATGGTGCGGCGAAGCTTGCTGCGTGGCTAGGGCTCGAGAGCGCGGGCACTGCAGTGTGGACATGCGGCGCTAAGAGGTTGCGGCTTCTCAGAGATGACGATGAGATTAGGTCAACACGCGTGGAGATTATATGGTGGCCCCCAATGAATTAGAAAAGGAAACATAGAAAAGAGTTTGATTCCCATACGTTTTCTATTGACCGGACACTCCGGTGGCAGCGACCGGACGCTGCCACCCAGCGTCTAGTCGATTCCAGAGAGGTCCAAACCCCTAAAATCGTGACCAGACACGTCCGGTGAACCCTGACCGGACGTAGCCAGAGTCCGGTACAAGCTGTCTCCTTCATCTTCGATCGACTGGACGCTGAGCCACCATCTGACCGGACGCTGAACAGCAGAGTCCGGTCATTCCTTCGCAGCAGGTTCACCTACTTTGAACTAACTGGACGCTGGACATCAGAGTCCGGTGCAGCGTCCGATCACTCTTTTTCCAGCAAATCTTCAAAGTCCTTCATGCTGCCTGTTCCCAATCAAGTCCCAACTTCAATAAGATCCAAATAAACACCAATTGGGACTGATGTGAGTGACCTCTCTCAAACCCTCAATTTTTTTCAAAAATATTTTGCCTTAGGCTATAATTCTTTTTAAGAAAATAGGCAATAAGAGGGCAATTGAAGATAAACGACACAGCAACATTCATACATATGCAATACAAAACTTGAAAGTAAATCTAGTTACTTGTCAAGTTTGATCCAAGGTTAAACTTCTTCACACGCTTTTCAGCGGTTATCTTAACCATGTTAGACAAGCCCTATATGCATTGCCATAAATAAACATGTTGTATATTACAATGCAATGCAAGGGACAATACAAGCTCATCTTTTAGTGAAGTTACTAAAATCAAGAACATTGAGCTCATTCCGCAATCGACAAAAGTCGCCTCATCTAGCGGTTTAGTGAAGATATCCGCCAATTGATCATCGGTCCTTACACCTTCTAATGATATATCATTTTTAGCAACATGATCTCTAAGAAAGTGATGACGGATATCTATGTGCTTGGTGCGAGAGTGTTGAACTGGATTATTTGCAAGTTTTACCGCACTTTCATTGTCGCACAAAAGAGGTACTTTTTCTAGAACTACAGTATAGTCTAGTAAAGTTTGTTTCATGTAAAGTATTTGTGCACAACAAGCACCCGCGGCAATGTATTCCGCTTCGGCCGTGAACAAAGCCACACTATTTTGTTTCTTGGAGGACCAAGACACAAGTGATCTACTAAGTAAATGGCACCCTCCGGATGTGCTCTTTCTATCAACTTTGCAACTAGCATAATCTAAATCAGAATAGCCAACTAATTCAAATATAGCTCCTTTGGGATACCAAAGACCAATGCTTGGTGTGTACTTAAGATACCCAAGGATTCTTTTTACGGCAATTAAATGAGTTTTTTAGGATTAGCTTGAAATCTAGCACATATACACACACTGAACATGATGTCAGGCCTAGATGCGGTTAAATATAACAAGCTACCAATCATAGAGTGGTAGAGAGTTTGATCAACCTTGTTACCCTCCCTCATCTAGGTCGAGATGTCCATTAGTTGGCATTGGTGTCTTGATTGACTTACATTCATCCATCTTGAATCTCTTGCGAAGATCATTATATATTTCTCTTCAGAGATGAAGATTCCTTCTCTCATTGCTTGACTTGAAAACTAAGAAAGAATGTAAGCTCACCAATCAGTGACATCTCGAACTCTTTTGACATCAATTCACCAAATTCTTTGCAAGAATCTTCCATTTGATGATCCAAAGATGATATCATCAACAATACTTGACAAATGAAGATATGCCCATCAAGCTTCTTGGTGAATAGTAGTGGTGTCGACCTTCCCCATAGTAGAAGCCCTTCTCAATGAGGAAGTCCCGAAGGCGCTCATACAAGCTCTTGGGGCTTGCTTACTTAAGCCCATATAATGCCTTGGACAACCCTATAAACATGATTAGGATATCTAGGGTCTTCAATCCGGGGAGGTGGTTGATCAACATAGACTAGTCATTATAAAGCCATTTAAAAATGCACTTTTCCACATCCATTGGTATAATTTCATTTCATATGTTGATGCATATGCAAGGAGGATACGAATGGCTTCTAATCTTGCAACCGGTGCAAAGGTCTCTCCAAAATCCAAACCTTGAACTTGAGAGAACCCCTTTGCTACTAGTCTTGCCTTGTTCCTCACAACAACACCTTGATCATCTTGCTTGTTGCAGAACATCCACTTTGTTCCAATGACTCTTGCACTTTTGGTCGCTCTTCAAGAGTCCAAACTTTATTGTGGGTGAAGTTGTTCAACTCTTCATGCATGGTATTTATCCAATCCGGATCTTGAAGAGCTTCTTCTATCTTAGTAGGCTCAAAACAAGAGACAAAAGAGTGATATGCAATAAATGAAGCAAGTTTTTGTGAATGAGTCATTACACCCTTTGATGGACTCCCTATGATGAAGTCTTGTAGATGATCTTGTAGTAGATGTGTATTTCTTCTATTGACCACTTGAGGAGGAGGTTGTGGAGCATCAACAACTTCTGCTTGTACCATCATTTGATCATGGGAGACATGAGTATCTTCATTTTCTACTCTCCTATCTTTATCACCATCTTGTGACACACTTGATGAAGAAGGTGGATCAATCACTTGTACATCATCTTCATCTTTAGGCTTGATATCTCCAACCGGAATATTCTTCGTAGCCTCCCTCAATAGTTCATCACCTACATCATCAAGATTCTCATGTGCTCCTTGGGAGCCGTTAGATTCATCAAATTCCACATCATATGTTCCTTCAACCAAGTCAGTGATGATTAAATATTCTATATGCTTTGGACTTTGATGAGTAACCAACAAGGAAAACAATATCACAACGTCTTTGGAACTTCCCTAGGTGTTACCGCTTCTTGTAGATGTAGCATTTGTAATGAACACCCTAAAGAATGAGACATCCGGCTTCTTCTTATTGAGTAACTCATAAGGTGTCTTGCCAAGGAACTTTTGAAGGAATAGGCGGTTGGATACATAGCATGCGGTGTTGATAGCTTCTGCCCATAGAGCTTCAGGGGTGTTGTACTCATTTAGCATTGTTCTTGCAAGAGTGATCAATGTCCGGTTCTTTCTCTCAACTACACTATTTTATTGAGGAGTATATGTTGCGGAGACCTCATGCTTGATCCTAACTTCATCACAATAGGCTTCAATGTTTGTGTTGTCAAATTCCTTCCCATTGTTACTTCTAATCTTTTTGAGCTTCACTTCAAATTCATTTTGTGCTCTCTTGACAAACTTCTTGAAGCAAGATGCAACTTTGGATTTGTCATGAAGGAAGAATACCCATGTATACCTTTAATAGTCATCAATAATCACAAGACAATAAAGATTTCTACCCAAACTCTTGTATGTTGTTGGTCCAAATAAGTCTATCTAAAGGAGTTCTAGCACTCTTGTGGTTGACATGAAAGCTTTGGTTGGATGAGTATTTGCTACTTGCTTGCTGCTGGCTTGACATGCACTACAAAGCTTGTTCCTCTCAAACTTCACATCCATCAACCCTCTCACCAAATCATTCTTCAGTAGCTTCTTGAGTGAGCTCATCCCAATATGAGCAAGTCTTCTATGCCATAGCCACCTAAGTGTTGTTTTGGTGAATAGACTCTTCAAGTTAGCATCTTCGGATGTGAAGTTCACTAGATATAGGTTGTTGTTATCTAAATCCTTTGAATATCACTTGATCATCATCCTTCTTGTTGGTTCAGATCGAATGGTGAGCCCTGAAATTCGTTTGGTTGTAATTCCGTCATTTTTCATTTTCGATCCTACATTGACTAAAACATGTGTACGGAGTACCTTTGATTCCATCTCAAGCACATGTCGCCAATCGCAGCCAGAAGCCAGAACCCTTTTTTTCCCCCCTTCTCAGGCAGGTACAAAGCCCACGCATCCAATAAAATCGTCTACCACATGCAATGAAACTGCCGATTGCAACATCAACTATTATATTAATATATATGTAGCATATACCAACCAAAGAACTGGTTCCGACATGCAAACAGCCGATGCATGCCCACTTTCTAAAGCTCAATCTGCATGCAACATGACACAAAACCTGAATGCGCAGCTTCAAACAATGATATATACAATATAGTTGATCATAGTACAACTTGCACCAACCCTGGGGAAAAAAGGAAGATGGATAAAAAGGGATGCATTTCATCTATGAGTTATACGATGATGATTTACATAATTTCAGCTCTCCGTAGAGAGCAATTTGGCTATATTATGTCAACTAAAACAAAGCTAATACATTCACAAAGAACCAGATCTACACAAGTGGTTTCCAGAAGCTAACAATGTCCTTGCCATGTCAACATCTCTCAAATCTACCTGTAGCTGATCTCTTATTCAGTTCTCCGTGTATGTCTTCAGACCTAATAGAACTGGACCCATTTTCAGGTGCCAAAGAAATATCCTAGAATACAATGTCCATGGTGCCGCCATAAACGGAACATTGAACATACCATTTTTAAGAAAGCGGGACAAAATCGATTATGGCTGCAACAAACCTTCAGGCTCAACGACGCGAGTACATATCCCAACCTGACTCTGGCTCTTTTCGTTTCAGCACCAACCCAGAACTACCACCCTGTGACACATTCCTCATGCGTTCATCCACAAACATTGTCTGGCCCTGGTAGGACACGGGCCAGTAGCTCCCTGCCTCCCTCCGTGCGCCTTCAGATGGCACTCCATAATTGAAATCCATGCTAGGATGAAAGTAACTCAATTCATTAGATGAGGGTGGTGTTGCTCTGGGGCTGAAAGATGGATGAGAAATGCCGAGGCTTAGACCTGACAGCGGTGGTATGACTGGTGCACCCTTTGTATCAACCAAGTACGGACTGCCCCCAGGGGCAAAGAAGGCTGGGGAAAAGGCATAGCGGGTTGAGATGGATAACTGAAAACACTATAATCAGGAGTATGTGCAAAAGACTGAGTAGGTCTTGGAGGAACTCTTGATTCAGCACTTGGTCCCAGAAAGTTATGCTGGTATTGCTGCCCATGATCTTTCTGCCCTACAACTATCCTCTTACCCATAATTGTGACGGCAGAATGGTTCGACATATCCCTTTGAAGGAGTCTTGACAGAAGACCCATCCATTCCTCGCACAGAACCATCAGCGATTGACATGTCATTCAAGTCAAAGTTTCTGACTGCAGGTTGCCTTGAAGATGAGGAGGAAGAAGGCTGACTCCAGTTGCCATTAAATTGTTGGCGATTCCACAATGGCGGCACATTGCTTGCAGTGACAGCATCTTCCTCATCACCACATGAGAAATTAAGGTCAAGTTTCAGGTCCTCCGCTCATACCAACTGCTTTGGAAGCACCCTTGGAAGGTAGGTCACAAGAAGTAGGCAGGATTGCTGTTGAGAGTGGTTCACCAGAAGTAGCACTATCGCTGTCAGCTACATTTAAATCAAATAGCATGTTGCTTGTTTTATGTGAAGAAGCTGAAAGCGACTTCTCTGCATCAGGAGTCCTCCGAGGTGAAGCTGGTCGAAAGGCACTGGTTGCGGCAGAGCCTTTCCACCCAAGTCCACCTTCAAAGTGGAGCCGAGCTGGAAACACAGATGAGCCTCTTGAAGCAGCCACAGCTATAGGCATTGACAAATTGACAGAATTACTAAGGACGGACTTTGGATTACAGTCAGTTTCCTCGGCACACTGATTTTCATTAAGGTCTAAGTTCCCCAGATCCACACCCCGTGTATGTTTTCTACTCAACGGACCGCTGCCATCTGTGATGCCTGATCCATCCTCCTTATGAGATGAGGAACTTCCTGACTTAGCCTCTGTACAAGAAGATTTATTATCATTCAGTTCACTGGCAACAGCTACAGGCTGCCGCGGTGCTTCCAGGTCAGGACTGTCAGCATTCCTGGAATTAGTATCAGGAGAACTACAAAAGGGTCCTCTGTAGTCAATAACCTCCCGCTCCACCTCAATAGCTACCAGACGTGCTACTTCTAGTGCATCTGTATCATCGTAATCTGTCAGTCGTGTTGATTTCTCCCCTTTCAAGGCAGTGGATTTTGTGTCTGCTTGCCTTGGAGGAGTCCCCAAAGCTTGACATACATCTTTGCAATATATAGTCACTGCTCATGTCCATATCATCTGTACTAGATGATGATGTAGGTTCATCTTCTTTGCCTGTACTTTCCTCGGACAGATCTTGCAAATCACGGGTTACAGCTGCAAGTTGGTTCAAAGTTTCAGTTGTATCCTTCTCCAAATGTAACCTACCAGCTGCAAATGGCTCAGACTCTTTGATACCCGAGCTAGCTGAAACAATACTATCCTCCAGACCTGTTTTGCTACTAGCGAATAGCTTGTCAGGTTTATTATGGTCTACAGACATGGCTGCTGGAGTCGAGTCCACCGGTGCATCTTGTCCAGTATCACTCTTTGCATTAATAGAGTTTGACCGGAGTATGCCATTAGTGGGCAGTTCTGCATCATTGGAAGAAGTTCCCTTGGTGGTGGACTGCCCATCTTCTAAACCCACATGACCTGCAGATGTAGGGGATGTGACCAAGTTTTTCACATCCCCTAATTCTGTGTTTCCATTTGATGAATTCGGTGATGTTAGCCCCGGTGGTTGCTTTGTTGCATCTGTATTGTCATTAGTCAGAGAAGGATCGGACAAAGGTGCATCTGAGCAAGTTGTCGCCTCAGGTTTTGATTCTTCAGCAGGCTCTCCATCTTGATCCGCTAAACTCTGTTTCTTAGTTTCTGTCTTGTGGCTAGCTTCTGGAGACTTAAGCTGATCAGTCCGGCATGCCTCCTCTGCATGAAAATGCTCTCCATTTGTACCATGTTTTGGTACAGCGCTCCACTTGTGACGGAGTGCTCTCGCCTTTTGGTTGATCACGGCATTCCCGTGAGCAAGCAGGTGATCAACAGTAGGCATAACTCTACAGGAGGCTGACTGCTCATTGCTGATTGGAAGACACTCCAACGCAGTCAATATGGCAACTATAAGATCCTCCGCTGAACTGCTGACGTCCCCAACACATTTTTGAGCATCCTGAAGCCAACGGTTGAGAAAGGAAACACCGTTTAGGTGAACGAAATGCTGAAGACACTCTTCGTTTTTGGTGGATGCTAGTGTGTTGGCAGCCGTGGAGCACTGCCTTATCACGTCAGACGTGTTGATGTCGGCGGAGTCTTCCAGCTTGTGCATCTCAGATATGAGCTCTGCGATCCTTGCGACCGTGGAGATGCCATCCTTCATCTCAGTAAGAGTGAAGAAATCCTCAAGCATGGTGCGCTGAGAAATCTTTGTCACCGTTCTGCTACTTCAACCCTGGGACCGAATTGTATTATTCTGTGTTGGGTCCCAAGCTGACCAAAACTCATTCATTCAGTTTTGCCAAAATTTCCTGAACGGAGCAAAGGAGTTGAGTGAAGTAACAGGTAATAATACGGGCAGAGCGAGCGTGAGAAAAGAATAATCTGTCTATAAGAATGACATGGATATTGGATAGTAATAATGATGGGCAAATACTGATTTTATTATTATATATGTATGTAAATTATATAGAGCAGGTAACGAAAAACTGGAGCAGGACAGGATGGTAAGAGGTTGGAATACCTGTGGTGCCCTGGCAGAGCGATATCATGGCCTTCAACAGTGATGACCGACTCGCCAGCGTTGAGGTTTCCCTGCACAATAGAAAGTAGCAGCACAAACTGAGCAATGTCCTGCAGTGTTTTTTTAGGGCAATTAAGACTCGAAACAAAACAGAGGCTTTGGTCGCTTGCTAATTTTGAGAGTTAGTAAATGCATATTATATCTGTGGCCGGTGGGTGACCCGAACTAAGGGTTGCATGATTTCGGAGAAACGAAATGAGATGGAGACGGCGAAATGAAATGCGTGGAGAGAAAAAAACAAGGGTGTAGATGTAAACTTGTGGTTTGTGCGGCGCCGAGAGAAAAGAGAGGCGTTCCATTTGGATGGATGGGTTAAAAAAAATGATACACGGTACATACATCTAGGGAATGGAAAATTGAATGGATCGAGAACGTGCGTGAGGCATGGGGATTGAGCTAGAACCGGGGGCGAGGCGACCTCTCCTCTACGCAGAAAAAAAATTGCAGCATGCAGGGAAGGCTAGAGGCGTCGCAAGCAGAGAGGAAGAGGATGTGCCGCCGGAGACGAGGAACGGAAATACTCCGTAGATAGAAGGGGGAAAAAACATGATAAAGCTAGGTTAAGTTAGGTTAGGGTTTCTTACCAACCAAACACGAGGGAGGTCGAAGCGAATCGAAGGGTCCCGGCCGAATCAGGGGGCGGCGGGTGCGGACTCCACGGAGGAAGAGGAACGCAGCAGAGGAGGAGGGCGACGGAGGGAGGAAGAGGAAGGGGAAGGGGGAGGCTGGATCTGGAGGGGAGGGAGGAAGGCAGGGGAAGAGAAGACGGCACGGGACACCTGATGACGAGGTCACTCCGTCGCCTGTTCCGCCCTTCCTCCCCTCCCGTCCACTAGCTTGGGCTTCTTTTTCTTTTTCTTTTTTCCCCCCAACAAAACCAAGGCCAAAGTAACAATAGTAAGCTATACTACTTTGCGCTGTTATTCTGTCGACTAGTGATGTAATATTATTCTAGTAGGTTTATATCAGCTATCACTCCTGTTTTAGTTTGCTTTGTCCTAACATTTTTGCATTCAAATAGATAAAAATAAATATTGTTGGAATTTGCTACAAAATTATGCTATTTTGTGGTTGTTAGTCTAGTCCAATTAATTTGGTCATGGCCGAGACTGAACCGAACTTGCTAGGTATCGTCCTGAGTCTAAAACTATCCAATCGATCTTTGTTTTTAGATAATTGAACTTCTAAAACAACCAAATAACCGACCGGTTTGATGCAGATAGACCGAAAAGCCCAAACTTGTGGGTCCACATTGGGCTTGAAACTCTATTTATAAGGTCCCCATGATAACATGGTGCTATGGCATGTAACAATGGAATTGAATGAATAAGATGTCATCGTTTTGAAATTTTTATATAGGTATATAGATGCCATTACACTTGTAAGGTTCTCCAAAAGTGGACAGTAAGGTAGTAAATGTAGTCACAAATCACAATACCGGATCGTAGACATTGTAGAACCACCAAGTAACATATACCATGCGATGGCTCTACTTCCAAGAGAGCATCCGGAGGAATAAACAAAATGATTACTCTCTCATCTCTCCCACACCAATTCTTGACGACAATGTCTCGAACCCAACGGGGTACACACGTCAATAAAATACGCTCTCGTGGAGACTATTAGGAAGATGGGGGCCACGATCAGGAGCTGCCAGTGATGGTCGGGGGATGAAGAGCCTCACTGCACGTGAACGATCAAAATGAACCATGACTAGAACTAGTACGACAACAATAACCTTTGCTGCATCAGACAACTACAAGAAAAAAAACACACTTGATCTTGGAGGACGTCCACCACCAAGAGCTACGCAAAAACAATAGACTACCATTACAATCCTCACACAAGATGCATCAGGGACAATAGGGGCTAGGTGTAGGGATCCTTGTATGATCGGTGAAGAGAGGGCCATGGTCGAAAGACATGCGGAGATGTGCGCTAGAGGAATCACTCGTGAGAAAACCTAAAGGGTTGAGGCAGTAGCATTGAAGAGGGGAACGAGAAAGAAGAATACATAGGCCATGTCTAATGTTTTGGGTTGGTCGTTGGATTCGGTATAAGGACTGCACTTTAACTCCGGCGTTCGAGGGAAGCTATTGGTGAAGAAGACGATCAAATAAGCTAGATAGCATATTATGTATTCTTTATTTTAGATTTTTTTTCCATGTGTAATTTGAGGATGTACTATGCCGAGCTTTAATATAATCATCCTTCCCTTTGCAAAAAAAGCCGAGTTTTAGTATAATCCCTCTTCCCTTCGCAAACAAAGGTTGATGGATCCTGTAGGCTAGATTTTTCTTTTTATTTTGATGGTTATCACTCCATCTGTTGAAATTATAGTTTATTTTAACTTTATAGTGAATCAAATTTCTATGATATGAACCATATAAAAAATACACTAACTTTTACGACACCAAATTAACGTTGAGCGTGCTTGAAAGCTTTGCTGGTTCGACTCACCTCGCCTCGCCTAGATAGCGCGCGCCATGAGACGCTTGCCAGACAAGTGAGCCATTTTGGCTCTCTCGGGGTAGCAAGGTTTTTCTTACCAGCACAGAAATCAAGGCAATTCAAGCACATGAACCAAACAGGTAGCGGTGTCCGAGTCCTTGCTTGGCCAGGCAAAACAGGCCGTTATATCACTTTTCATGATTTATCTAAATTTAAAAGCATAGTTAAATAAACTTACATAAAATAAAAAGAAGCTTAATCTAGGCCCCGTTTGGTTGAGAGAACCCGTTTTGGTTTATTGAGAGAATTGGGAAAACAGTTCCAAACGGGATATCAGCGCTGAGAATCAGATCAGAATCGTTTTACACTTCTTAGAATCCTTATGGATCCAAACGGTACCTAAATTAAGATAGAGCCTGTTCGCTTGTCTAAATTCTGGAGGAATCTGGATGATTTAGAGGAATGCATCTTAATTTAGGTACCGTTTGGATCCATAAGGATTCTAAGAATTCGGATTAAAAAAAACTCAAAATCCTAGAATCATGTCCAAACACCTTAGGATTATAGAATATTCTACTTGAAGAAACATCATATATATTTTTTTTATCGAAAATTCGAGTTTTAAAATCTGATCAAACATGCCTTCCCTTCATGGTGCTTCATGCTGTAGACACTGTGGATGGTCATGGCCTAACGAAACGACGGTATTGGCGGTCACATCAGGGTTGGTGGAGTGACTCGTGGTCCTGCCCTGGGCGCCCTGCTAGCTGCTGCTATATAATGTCCGTCACGTGAAGTGGGGAAGTAGCCCACGACGGGCATGTGCGCCTGTGCGGCGACGGAAAGGAAAAGGAGCCCCCGTACGGTGGTGTTTTTCGAGTGGAGAGGGCTACTGCCGCTGGAGACGCAGTGCCTGTCGTGTCGTCGGCAGCAGCAGCAACACTGCAACAGCAAACAGTAGACGGCCGTGGGTTTCTGGGCCTTCCTACACGTAAGACTGACCCCAACAATGGCAACCTAGACCCATTCGCAGCATAGGTCATCTACAGTGAAAGCGTCGTGGACGCTTCTCCAACAGATCCCCTGCGCCTGCCTCTGTCGCCTCCCTTCCCCCCTTTCCCCTCCCGTTCCTCCCCATCCCCGTGGGCCGCCAGAGGCAACTCGCCCTCGATTCGTCCCAGCTTCGCCCGGCCGCGAGCGGGATTCGCTCCGCCCCGCGCGGATTTGACTGCTGCGCTTCGTGTCGCCGCTCGAATCCGCCATGAAGGGGGCCACATCCAAGGGCGCCGCCAAGGCCAAACAGCGCCGGCGCCGGAGTCCGCGTCCCCACCTCCTCCTCCGCCGTGCTCCTCCCTTCCTCAGCTGGAGCGCTTGGCGCAGTCGTCGGTCGGCGCGTGGGCAGCGCCGCTGCAATGCGCCCCTGGTGGCGGCGGGTCGTCCAGGGCGCAACGTGCCACTGGGTCGTCGCTCGTGGGATCCTGCGGTGCTCCGCCGCAACCGGAGCCAGCCCCTCTCTCCCCTGATGCCGCCCCCTTCTTCCCCTCCGCCGGTAGGTCCGAATCCATGCGATGGGATGAGATCTCCCTCACTGACGATGAGGACGAGCGCTCCCCCTCCCCCTACCTCGAGGCTGCTCGCCGGGCGTTGGCGCAGCCTGCCTCGACGGGAGCACCTCCCACAGTCGACTCCGCCTCCCTGCATGTGGCACGGACTGGCGAGATCCAGGCCAGCCCTGGCGGCGCGGACCGGCGAGCAGGGGCTAGTGCGGACCGAACAGCAAGGCAACCTCCACCGACGGTGCGGACGCAACCTCCCCCGCACGGAGCTTCCAGGTGCAAGCGCGCCTCGCCGTCGTCGTTCGCTCCACCCGACACCTACAGTGTTTTGCGTTGCGGAGAGAGACGACCCTTCTTTGCCTTCCGTCGTGTGCTGGTACGTAAAATGGGTGTTGGGATGCGTCCTCCGTTGGAGCACGGTTGTGGGACGCAAAAGCACCGTGCACGATGTATTTTAAGTTTAGGTCGTACTTTACCTACGCCGTTGGAGACGGTCTACCGTTAGAGACGGTCTAAGTAGTTCCTCCTCCTTCCGTCCTTCGCTCCTTCCTTGCACTTCTGACTGCTGACTGCTGTGCTGACCAAGGAGAGGATGCTGCCAATCACTTTTTGATTTCGACGGCCCCCCTCAGCAGTCAGCAGCAGCGGCAGTTGACAGCTCGCTTTTTCTGGCATGCTGTACATTAAATATTTATTTATTTATATTTGGTATACTCACTCTGTTCCACAGAACATGTGAATCTCCATTTTCAAAGTCACTCTAGCACACGTGTATAATTATGCTTTTGCCCCTCTTTCTAGAGTATATTCTTTAAAAGTTCAGGACAACGGTGGAACAATACCAACCAGCGCCTTGAGGATGAACGCATAAGTAAACGCGTCCTCCTGCAACTTCTCGAACCTGCAATCATAACCCCAGCCAAATTACTACTCCTTACTTTGCTTCAGCGTCTAATATTTGTACACTAGCTCTAGCGAAACCAACAAAGAACCATCGGTTTACCTTCCCGATTTGGAGAAGTGTCCAGCTCCTAGCTCGCAGTTGAACAGCAGAAGGTTGTCATCTCTTTTCAGCCCCCTCAGCTTCGCCACATATTTAGCAGGCTCAGAGTACATCACGCGCGGATCTGGTTCGTTATCACCATCCGCACAAGTCAGATACCGAGCTAGCTATCACAGACCAACTAGAAATGCTAAATAGCAACTTGGAATGTATCAAGGAGGCACCTACCATTTAAGCCAGCGGTTACAAGAATGTTGGGATACTCTTGTGCCGCCACCTGTGGCATGGACAAACAGATAACACAGGGCAATGCACATTTGTGGTCGATTTGAAGTTCATGCTGGTGGGAGAATATGACTTCATGTAATAATAGTATTCTTCTTTATTATATTAATATTAATGGAACCAAAAATACCAAAGATCATCAACAATTCCTAGCTTTTTCACCTCTTTCAACAGTGCAAATTATCACATTCCAGAACAACACTACATATTCATGCATTCACAGGTCTTCACCAATAAATAACAGGGAAAAAATAGGCAGTGTCACTAATATACTCCTCCAGCACTATTTGATTATATTCATTCACCAGAAATAAGCATCATCCTAGCTTCATACCCTAGTACATATTTGAACAGAGATATAAAGATCAGCACTTACATTGTCAACAGGAGAATATGATTTCATGTAATAATAGTATTCTTCTTTTCTTGGATCACCCCACTCCTAAACCAAGGACAACAACACGTGGATTGATAAGAACTGGCAACAAGTAGATAACTAGAATAAAAGGGGCAAGCACGCAGCTCGTATAAAGCATGTTGATTTGCAATTGTCATGGTACAGCTTGCAAAACTATCCCTATCGTGCAAGTGGTAAATATTCCATTCCGATTTCCAGACACAAGGCATAATGAAATAAATAGATAATTCAAAAACATAGTGTTAAAATTATAATCGAATATTTATAGATATTATAGCAAGGAATCATCATATCCTAGCCCTGATACCTGCTCAAGGACAATGTACGTATCTTTTGCCTAAGTCTAATCCCAGTCAGGACTAATATGGCCCAACCCAACTGAAGCTCAAGCCTGACTTCCATATGGACAGGGTATTCAAAAGGTTGCATTCCTTTAGTGTTTGGGTGAACAACAATTGGCATTAATTTACTGGGGTGGTACATCCATATATTTCATCAATAGCAAACAGGCAACGGACAAAAGGGCACCAAAGAACATTTCTAAAAAGGGCCCATATCTCTATTTCTTATTCTTGCTAATAATAAAAATTGCAATATGACACTGAAACATGGAAATAAAAAATAACACAATTGACGAAATGGATACCTCCCATTCAGCCATTGTCAATGGGATAGTTGGATCAAGCATAGTTGTGACAACATCAACAAAAGGCACTCCAGCAACAGCTGCCCTGAATAAGTCAGGCCTCATATTTAGGACAGCACCCATCAATAAGCCACCTGCACTTCTGCCATTGATGCAAAGCTTTTCCTTGGAACAATACTTGTTTTTTATCAAGTACTCAGCACAATCAATGAAATCCGTGAAAGTGTTTTTCTTCTTCAATAGTTTCCCATCCTCGTACCACTTCCGGCCCATTTCACCACCACAGCGGATATGAGCTATCACATATATAAAGCCCCTATCTACCAGAGAGAATCTTGACCCTCTGAAACTCGGATCTATGCATATCTGTAGCCAAAAGAACAGAGAAAATAAGAGCACGGTTATTACAATAACTTCTGTTATATTTACTATTGCTGAAACCTAGAACCATCTGATAGTCTTGATGCCAAGTTGCCACATACAGTTGCCTACTAGCTAGACCTTACTGGGTCCTGACAAGGAATCTTTCTGGTATCAAAATTTAAAGTATATCATTCAGCAAGGAAACACAAAAGTAATTGAATGCTAAAGAATTGTTGTCACTTGAAATTAATGATGAATAATAGCAAATGAATGCATGATGACACATTAGCAAAAAAGCAAGTACAGTCTGTACATGCTTGCACATATAAAAAAGAACACATAAACTTTCAAATGAATCATTTGGATCCCAAGATGACCAAAGGAAGTTGACATAAACTATCAGCCTGCTCAGCAGTGCTTGCTGCGGCTGCAGCTGCCGCAAGCCACTGCTACAGTAGAAAGCAAGTGTTTAGAACTGCAGCACAGCCACAGCGAGCACAGCATATATGCCAATCTTGAAATATGTTCAAGGCATTAAATATTGCAGAAAGACTTCCCTTATTACAGTTTACGAAATATTAAAAAGGAAAATAAACCAACAGAATGTACCTCGTAGGAGCCATAGCCATATAGTAGCATAGGGTCTGAGCCATCAAGCTTCACAAGATCTTTTCTGTATAGAATGGATATGGGGATCTGAGTGCCATCAGCAGCAGTAGCCCATTTTCTTTCTGTTACATAATTTGATGCATCAAATCCGCCTAAAACCTAAAGAATATCGAGAAGATCAGATCGCCATGGGTTTGTAAAAATAAATAAAAATAAATCAATAACTGTCCGGAAAATAAATAAATAAATAATAGTGCAACTCTAGCTTACAGTATGGATCCTTCTTCAGAACAGACACCCCTGAATCCATATCATAGTCGTAAACAGAGGGCGGGGTCCTCATTGAACTATAATGAAATCGAAGAACAGAAGAATGAAACTGAGACTCCTCAGGGTCCACAGAATATGTTGGATCAATAAAATCAAGCGCTCGACCTCCCTGAAGTTGTCCAATTGACTCTCCAATAGCAGGTAGCCGATATACAGTTACTTTGGGAAGGCCATTCTCACGCTCATATACAGCAATATGGTTGTCAAAGAGCTGGAAGTCCTGTATTTTCACACTGAAGGGAGTTTGAGTATGATGCAATTGTGATGTGTAACATGTGTTATGTACTTTTGTTGTCAACTGACAATGCATTTTTAATAAACAATGCATCCATTGCTAAGAAGAGCAAAACATAAATAACAAAATTTGTAATAAACATGTAAAACTGCAGGATGAATCACTTAATTAGTAGCTTCATGCAAATTTCTATTAGCTGCAGTTTCCTTGAACCCTGGTATATCACTGCCAGAGCATCAAGCCTCTTACATAGAGCCTAACTCAACAAAACCGAGGAAGCAGTGGTAATCAAAACCTTTGATTACCATCCTATCGAAGATCCAATATTGATATAGAATGAACCATATTCCAAAAGCTAAGGTTGGTATGGTAAAGTCAAACTAAATGCAAATTGCTTTGCTCCCATTCCCTTCATAATCTTACAACTGATGCAATGAAATTTTGGAAATACAGTGAAGCAATCAAATAGTAACTGGTTGGAAGTTGGAACCCACAAGTTTGAAAGTTTCATGCTCTAGCTGGCAATACAAATAGTATCAATCAGTAACAAGCAATGCTAATGAAGGGCGGGCCTGGTGCAAGCGGTAGAGTCTTACCACCTGTGACCGGAAGGTCCTGGGTTCGAGTCGCGGTCTCCTCGCATTGCACAGGCGAGGGTAAGGCTTGCCACTGACACCCTTCCCCAGACCCCGCACAGAGCGGGAGCTCTCTGCACTGGGTACGCCCTTTAGTAACAAGCAATGCTAATACAAGAATGCATCCCTTTCCTGCTTTTCTCATATGTCAAAGAACTTTAAAAAAGAAACGTCTATGCTGCAGCAGCAAAGTATCCCCTAGGGTTCCAGTATTCATTCAGAAAACACAATTAATATCCAAGAAGAAAACTGAGACTTGCACTATAAAATGGTTATGCAAACTTTTACAGATTATTCCTCATTAATTAAGAGCAAGTTAGCAAAGATAACATCATACAAATTAAATCAGTTAGTCTAAATCTGTTCCCTAAAAAGTGTGATACTGTGTACATTACATATCAACCACAAAAATGTCTTCTGAAACTTGTATGGCAATAATGTAAGTACCTTTCTCTATGTGGTAGCAGTATAGTGGTCTCAACTACATTATCCAGTGGGCAAGCAACCAATTTAGAATTGTAGAACTCATCACTTCGCCTCTTAATAAAGAAATGATTTCCACGATGACTAGCTGTTGTATCAATGCCATACACACGAGGTGTCAAAACAGCAAGTTCCTTGTTCTGTTTGGATATGTCCAGGTAGAATATAAAGCTTGTATTGTTGCTTCCAGATTCAACAAATAAATATCTCTTGCTTTCAGAAGCTTGAAGGCCTAGAGAAAATGTGTCATCTTTCTCATGATAGTATGATACAGACAAGCATCACTTGATTGATCAGACCCTAACTTATGTAGCCATACCTGCAAAAACCATTATAAAGGTAAGATAAATGTAATAATAAAAAACACTAGAAAAAAAAAGATCTGATAACATAGCACCTACAGGCACAACAATCATAACTAACAACAACAACAAGCCTTTTAGTCCCAAGCAAGTTGGGGTAGGCTACAACAATCATAACTAAACAAACTTAAAAAGGTCACCAGAAGTTTCAACTGAACTCAAGAGGCATGCCATGTAGGAGTTAGAAGAAGCGGAGGAACGAGCGACCTACTTTATCTGGCCGAAGTATGCTATCCATTGTAATGTAAACAAGGTGGTCGTCACCAGCCCACTCAATGTCAGAAGTAATTCCTTTAAGTGGTTGGCCAACATATACTCCACTCTCCGCATCAATGACATAGACCGTGTAGATTTCATCACCTTTAGTGTCTTCTGCGTAAGCAACTAGCTTGTTGTTGGGACTGACCTGAAGCAAGCATTCAAATTTAAATTATGTTAGATACATATAAGAGATATCTGAGAGGCACAGGCACGAGGAACAGAACCATAGAGACTGACAGAAGGAGTAGGTGGGCCAAAATCACACCTTGAAAGCTCCGATGCTGTAGTAGTCATGGCCCTGAGCCTTAACATTCTCATCCAGGATAATATGCTCCTCAGGGGCATCAGGTCCTGATGGCATCACATCATGGACTGTAATAGGAGCATCAGTCGATACGGGACGCCTACAGTGTTGCACATACTCCTTGCCAGTCAATGTCCTCTCATAGTAGTAGTACTGCCCTTTGTGAAGAGGCGCATCTATATCGTCTTCCTTGATTCTTCCTCTGATTTGAGCATATATTTCGTCCTCAAGTTGCTTGACATCTAGATGAGAGTTACCAGGGTTAGCAGAAGATGACTGAAATAATAACTGCACAATGATCCGTAGTACCACTCTACTAGGAAACATCTCGTGTAGTGTAATACAACTACATTCCATACTAGAGAGCTAGAAAGCCACTCTGAAGTCTGAACAGACGATACACAACTACATTCCAAGTGATAATAACAACAGCACAGATTAACCTGGTATAAGTTGGAAGGACTGGCAAGTGATTGTCATGTCAAAATAATGGATCCCTAGCTAATGCCTGATAGCACGCTAAGTGCACCTTTGGTTGACCTGACCCGCGCGGCAAGCCAAGCACATGATGGAAAAGGAAGGCATAAAGCTCCAACAAGCCCCCGACTGACCAGACATGACGGCGGCGCGGTGTAGTCGTTCTCGGCGCGGAGGTGCGCGAGGACGTCCGGGTCGGATCGGGAGTCGTCGCAGGAGCCAGTAGTAGTTGTCGACGCGGACTGTCGCCGTGCTCGACGAGCTGCCGCGGCACCATCTTGGCCACCGCCACCGGCGGCGCCGCCGCCGCCGCCATCGCTGCGAAGGAAGGGCCGCGGTAACAGGAGAGGGGCCCGATGCCGAAGGAGGAGAGGAGGAGGAGGAGGAGAGCGCGGCGGCGCGAGAGCGGGGACGCGGCGAGGGCTGGGGCCTGGGGAGAAGGAGCGATGCGCGCGGGGGAGAAGCACGGGAGGGGGCAGGCGAGGGAAGGAGCCGGCCAGCCGGAGCATCGCCACCCTTTATTATTTTTTTTTGCTTGCTTAGTTCCGAAAATTTTTGGCTTTTGGCTACTGTAGCATTTTCGTTGTTATTTGGTAAAAATTGTCCAATTATGGACTATTTAGGCTTAAAAGATTCGTCTCGCGATTTCTCGATGAACTGTGCAATTAGTTTTTTTTTCGTCTACATTTAATACTCCATGCATGTGCCGCAAGATTCGTTGTGACAAGGAATTTTAAAAATTTTTGGTTTTTGGGTTGGAACTAAACGGGGCCTAAGATTTGCTCCCTCTAACAAACCGCCCCGCACAGCACGCTATCCACGTTCCGTGTGTGCTTTCTGGATTTTGATTTGATTTGAACATTTGTATAGATTTTTAAAATTTTATTTTATCAACTTTTAGATGTTTTAAAATTAATATTTCTAGTCAATTTATCTCTTATATTTTTGTAGTCCAATTTATCTCCTTAACCTTTTAATTTAGTGTGATTTATCCTCTCTGACCTAGTGTTATATCAGCAAAATTACCATCCAAATTATCGAAGAGAGAGGAGACAAATGGTTTAGGCCCCCTTCGGAACGCGGGGCTTTTTTTTTTGTTTCTGTGTTTTTTCTAAAAATGAACTGAATTCTAGTGAAATTTCTAAACAATTTCTATAAAATTCATATATTTCAAAGGGGCCTTATAAGAGTTACCGGTGGCCATGCACTGTGCGACACACACGTGTCTATTAAAAAAATTCATAAACATCAATAATGTCATTTTTTCACAACTCTTCATCATCATTGTCCTCCCCCATTACATAATGTAAAGAAGCTAGTAGAGTGAAAATCAAGTCACTATGTTTATTTCAAAACACATCCATATTCGGTGCACATTTTATTTAAAAAAATTGTATTTGATCTATAGCCAAGTAACTGAGATAGTGCAAAGTAATAAACAAATTATTCAACTGAAAATTAAGGAGATTACATCCATTTAAAAATGTAACCTTTTAACAAAATACAGTATAAATTGTCACCATCAGCCCCACACAACATGATAATGAGTGGGGCAGCTTGTACCCTGCAAAGACTCCAAATCATATTATATAGTCCTGAGCCAGCCTACGTTCCTAGCACCTATTGTCAAGAAACAAAGTAGAGAAGGATTACATTACAAAATTATTCTTTGAAGGTTATGGTATAATGTGATTTGTGTCTAATTTAAGAGAACTTTACATAAAAATATAGCACAATAGCCAATGCAATAACAAATGAAAATTAAAAAGTGACAGATCAACTTATTAATAAATGCTGAGAAGTTTCACAAACGAACCAGCTTGAAGATCAAACATCTAAATTAGCATGGATGTAATAACAGCGAAGGGATATGCCCACAATACTATATCACCATTCTTCTTACAAATGGAGCTCCTAGAAGGGTTTCTGCAGAGAAAGAGGCTCACTGAGCTTAATTAGGGACCCAATTTGAAAAGATTTAGTTCAATGTAGTAGTAACTAGTTTTTTTTCTAATTATATAGTGCACCATAGCTGGATATCGATTCTTTCTCTATTTAATGAAATTATCAATGGATCATTGGTTGTTCAATTGCCACAAGAGGTATGGAGGTAGAGTTTATCAGAGAAATGAGCTTAACATACAAATCCTGCATTGCTCATAGACTATCATTACCAAATTTATTAACAGTGTTACACCAACCTTCTTAAACCCAACTTTGCCCTTCTCATGACGCTTAAAAAACATTCCAACAGCATACTCGCCTGGTGGCGGTAGCTCAAACCCAACTTCCTTTTCGACCTGCAGGAACACCAAAGCAAAAGCATCGACTAACTGTCAAAAAGAACAGTTTTGCTTTCTTCTATTTCTCATTGCTTGACCAATAAGACAGATGGATATTAGAAAGATCAAGATGCCCAAAGAGGGGGGTGAATTGGGCTAATTCTAAATTTCTTTGCAATAATTAAGTCATATGGTTAGCCCAATTAACCCCTTGTGCCTAGAAAAGTGTTTCTATTGATCCAACGCACAAAAGTTTAGCAACATATATTCCAATCCTACTCTAGCATGGCAATTCTAAGAATGTAAATGACAAGAATTGAATTGCTCAAAGTAAATGCTCAAAGTAAAGAGAGAAGGAGGAACGTGGTGATGTTTTGCCGATGTATCGGATAGTCGCCACTCTCCACTAGTCCTCGTTGGAGCACCCGCGCAAGGGTGTAGCTCCCTCTTGATCTGTGCAAGGATCAAGTGTTCTCTACGAGTTGATTCTTTGACTCTCCGTCGTGGTGAATCACCCACAACCGCTCACAACTTGAGTTGGGTCATCCACAAGCTCCGCCGGATGATCACCAAGCTCCCAATCACCACCAAGCCATCTAGGTGATGGCGATCACCAAGAGTAATAAGCACAAACTCTCACTTGACCATGACAAGCCTAATGAGAAGGGTGGATGCACACTTTGCTACTCTTGATCTCACTAATGAGGGCTCTCTTTGGGATTCTCAAATCTCAATCACCTCACTAGGACCTTGCTCTTCTTGGCACTCTCAAAGGTGTTTCTTAGCTGTTGGAATGAGCAAAAGTACCCTCACACACGAGTGGAGGAAGTATTTATAACACCGACCGAAAAACAAACCGTTATGTGCCTCTACGAGATGACCGGACGCTCCGGTCATGTTGATCGGACGCTCTGGTTAGTTCACCCCAAACTCCAGTGATCAAGTGGTGTCCGATCGTGATTTTCTCTCTCTGGAACCTTACTGGAGTCGATCGGACGCTGGCCCTCAGCGTCCGGTCACTCACCTCTCAGCGTCCGATCACTTCCAGACGACTTCACCTTGATCAAATGAATTGACCGGACTCTGCGCCAGCGTTCGGTCACACCGAAGCCAGCTGTCCGGTCAGTATTTGACCCTCCATTCACTTCCAACTCTCAATCATGCGTTAATGAAGTTTACTCCAATGGATCTAAGGGCTATTTTGGAGCTACCTAGTGCTAGATTTAGTAAGTATGCACCACATCTAACTCACTAGACTCATCTAGGTCAAGCTATCCATCCATACCCCCCTTAATAGTACGGCCAAAGGAAAAACAAAGTCCTAAACTACTCTAAGTGTCTCTTTAACACCAAACGACACTTAGAACTAGTTCATCCTTAACCTTGTCATCCATCCTTTAAAAACCGAAACGATTTTCCATCATAGGGGCATGACCACCATGATTGCCCAATCGATCTCCATTACCGTGACCTAACTTAATTGCCTCTGCAAAACACACGTTAGTCATAGTAATCACGTATTATCATTAATCACCAAAACCCAACTAGAGGCCTAGATGCTTCCAATCTCCCCCTTTTTGATTATTGATGACAATACCACCTCGAGTATATGAAAGAAATGAGGTTTTTAACATGCTTGGTTTATATAAGCTTTTGACAATAAGAACAAAAGAGTTAGGCAAGCTTATATGACCCAAACCAACATAATGTACTCAAAAGATATGAAATAAGCATGAGTACAAGTAATAAAGCTCATTTGTATCAGAGTAAAACGCGGAAGCAAAGTAAATGAGCATAGCACAAGTGATATGACATATAAAGAATTTAAAGTAGAGAGCACACATGTCATATCACGATCACGTAGATATCACTATCACATAAATATAGTTTGATGTATAAAAGTAAACACACGAATGCATAATAGTGTATCACACATAAAACTCTAAATGTAATAGATAAACTAAGCCCCCCTAAGACTAACATACTCGATCCCTCTCCTCCTTTGGCGTCAAACACTAAAACCTAAGGGTCGGTCGGCGGGGCTGCAGCGGACGAGCCGAGCGCTGAGGTACGAGGAGCGAGCTGAAACTGTGTGCCATAATCATCTGACCCTAAACTCTGAGCAGTCTGACCCTCTGTAGCTGGAAGCGATGCTAAAGTGGTCTAGGTCAGATCAACAACTGGAGTTGCTTGTAGACTAGTGCCGATATGACTGTAGCAGTAGGCTCTGATGATGCCACTGAGGAAGGGAGCGTCTCTGTAGTCCCTAGTAATAGGTGCAACTGTAGAAGGACCAGGGACATGTAGATATGGTAGAGTAGGCTACCCTAGTGAACTCACTGAAGGAAGCACCAAGGCTTCTGGACACTATAGTCTCTAGCACAAGCAACGAGGAAGTCTGAGCCGATGTGAAGCCCGTTTGAAGAGGTGTGAACTACGAGGCTAGCACTGGCGAAGCAAACCACTGGGACACCTACTCTGTAGGTGAAGCAAACTGTGCTGGTGGCTGTCCCTGACTCTGAAGCCCACTAGGCTATAAAGCTAGAGTCATATAAGTGATGGCAGTCTGATCAAGCTAGGGGTTAAGGCTGTGGCGGTGGAACCCTAATAGTTGTCACAACATGCTACATAAACCTAAGTAGCTGCTGCTGCATGAGAAGCTACTTGCTGATGCATGGCCTGCTGCTGCTGCTGTATGGCCTACTGCTACCACTGAAACTCATCCTACCGAGTCTAAAATTGTGCAAATGTAGCAGGCGGTCTCCTGAGCCTAGCGAGCCTAATCCTGCCTCATCCGCTCAAGTATGGCAAGTAGAGCAGGGGTCTGTCTATGGTGTAGGTGGAGCTAAACTAGAGCTACCAGCCTCATGGTCATGTTGATGTAGAGGCATATGAGGAATGTCCCAGTAGTCCTCATCTGAGTTGTCACTGGGATCGCTCTCGACCATCCCCTCCTGCTGAGCATCTAACTGCTCCTCCTTAGTAGCTACAATGCCCCTGATAGTATCATCCTACTGGGCTATAGTCTCTAGGCACCTCTAGGACGATGGCGCGGCTAGGCTAGGTGCACTCGGTGTACTATGGTGGATCATCTAAGTCAGGTTGTATGCAGGGAACTCTATAGTAGCACCATTGTACTCGGTGTACTCTGCAATTGAATAAGAATTGCGATCCAGTGAGCATAGGGCAACTGACGGTGACCTCTGAACCCCTCAGCAATAGTATCCTCTATCTCTGATAGAAGGAGATCCTAAATGTCAAACACAGTCTGCTGCATCAGAGAGTTTAGAAGCTATAACTGAATGCGAGTCAAGCCCTCGCGATACCCCATCCTTGAAATCAGGGTCCTCCTCATAATAGCATCCATCACTCTAGCTGTAGGAGTAAGATCACTAAGAGTCCTGCTCGACCCCTCACCAAAAGGCTCTTTGAAGCAGTGGCGGATGAAAGCTCTAGTTTGGTTTTGGATAATTGATGAAACCCTAAGTGATAACCTAGTTTATCAAGATGATTATGAGATAGGTAGCACTACTCCAAGTGATGAAGCAATGACAAAGATCATGACAATAGTGAGGTATGGTGATGGTCAAATGCTTAAACTTGGAAAAGAAGAAAGAGAAAAACAAAAGGCTCAAGGCAAAGGTATAAAATGTAGGAGCCATTTTGTTTTAGTGATCAAGACACTTAGTGAGTGTGATCACATTTTGGATAGATAGCTGTACTATTAAGAGGAGTGAAACTCGTATCGAAATGCGGTTATTAAAGTGCCACTAGATGTTCTAAATCATTGTATATGCATTTAGGATCTAGTGGAGTGCTAACACCCTTGAAAACATTTGTAAAAATATGCTAACATATGTGCACAAGGTGATACACTTGGTTGTTGGCACATTAGAGCAAGGGTGAAGAAGTTAGAAGTGAAAACGAGTTGGTCGCGAAGACGCTGGCGTCGGTCAACTGACCGGACGCTGGGTCTGAAAGCACCAGACGCTGGCAGCGTGCGTCCGGTCGAACTGGTCGGTCGGCACAGTACCTAGGGTATTGCACCGGACGCTGGTCTGGGTCCGGTCAAGGTGGACCAGACGCGTCCGGTCGAAGAAATATGCCTCGGGGAGCTTACTGGAAATGACCGGACGCTGGGGCTTCAGTGTCCGGTCAGTTTTGCCAGTGCGTCTGATTAGTTTCGTAGCCGTTGGAATCTGACAAACAGCGTTTAAGCAAGTGACGCGTGGCGTCCATCGGGCGACCGGACGCTGAGTCCAGGGTTCGGTCAGTATGACTAGAGCGTCCGGTCAGAGCGTGTTTTGCCCAGTGAAGGAGTATAACGGCTCTATTTGATTGGGGCTCTATTTATAGCCCCATGGTCGGCTCAAGGTAGCTCTCTTGCACATTTTCATTGACATAGCAACCTTTTGAGCTTAGCCAAAGTACTCCCACTCATCTCCATCATTGATCCATCATCATTGTGAGATTGGGAGAAAATCTAAGTGTATTGCTTGAGTGATTGCATCTAGTGGCACTTGGTATTCGTATTGCGCTGTGGATTTCGCTTGTTTCTCTTGGTGGTTGCCACCACCTAGACGGTTGGAGCAGCAGTGGGGGATCGGCATGCGTTGGTGATTGTCCGTGGCCATCTCCGGTGATTGTAAGGGAAGTTGTACCTTCCCCGGCGGAGTGCTAAAAGGTAACTCTAGTAAATTACTCATGTCGTTGAGTTACCTCACTTGTGGGTCGGTTCTTGCGGTGTCCTATCGTGTGGACGAGGTTTGTGAAACACCTCTTAGCCGCCGAACCACTAAGTGTTGGTCGACACAATGGGGACGTAGCGTGTTGGCAAGCACGTGAACCTCAGGAGAAAATCGATTGTCTCTTGTTATTTGTATTCTCCCGGTGATTGGCTTGATCTTCATCTTGTGATTGGTTAATCCCCTACACGGCGGTATAATCACCCTACTTACTTGATTACATTCTTGCAAACTAGTTGATACAAGCTCTTTAGTGTAATTAGAATTGAGAGCTTGCTTTATTGTTTACATTCATCTAGTTGAGCTCTTTAGAGTAGCAAGTTTGTGTGCCTAAGTAATTATTGCAACTAGAATTGTTGGATAAGTGGCTTGTAACCCTTGTAGAGCTAGAGCAAGTTTGCATTACGCTATTTGTCATATTAATCAAATTGCTCTAGTTGATTTGTAGATTTTTAAATAGGCTATTCACTCCCCTCTAGCCATATTAGGACCTTTCAAGTGGTATCAGAGCCGTGGTCACCGTTTGATTAAAGGCTTAACAACATCGGTGTCAAATTATGGCTCAAGTTGTGTTCAACCATGTGGGGGGCAAACCACCGTTCTTTGATGGCACATGCTATGGTTATTGGAAGAGAAAGATGAGAATGTATCTTGGTTCAATCAATGATCAAGTATGGGAAGTGACCGAGAATGACTATGCTATCATTGATCCCGATGATCCAACCAATCAAGATAAGATCAACAAGCAATACAATATAATGGCTCTCAACACCATATACAATGCCATTGATTCCAAGGTGTTTGAGCAAATCAAGGATTGTGATAGAGCAAATGAGGTGTGGAAGAGATTGGAGGAAACATATGAGGGCACACCGGCGGTAAAGAGTGCCAAGTTGTATATCCTCAAGGATAAATTGACAAGCTTCAAGATGAAGGAAGATGAGAGCATTCCGGAGATGTTCCATTGATTGCAAGTCATTGTCAACTACTTGAAGGTATTGGGAGAGAAGATCAAGGATGATGATGTCTCCCATCGATTCTTGATGTGCTTACCTCTAAGATTTGAGATGTTAAGATTGCTCATCATAAGAGGAGAATTGAAGGACATTACCCCCAACCAAGTACTAGGTGATGTCATGACACAAGAGACATACCGTGTGGAAAGGGAGGGGGATGACAAGGAGGACAAGAAGGAAGAAGAGGATAAGAAGAAGAAAAGCATAGCATTTAAGGCTAGTTCATCATCATACAAAAACAAGGGCAAGTCTAAGAAAGAATCAAGTGATGATGAAGATCTAAGTGATATTGATGATGAGGCTATGGCTCTCTTTGTGCACAAGATGGGAAAGTTTATGAAGAAGAAGGGCTATGGTGCAAGAAAGAGAAGAGATCACACCACGAAGAAAGAGTATGTGAGAAGATGCTATAATTGCAAGAGCCCCGATCATGTAGTAGGAAATTGTCCATACAATAGTGACAATGATGAGGATGAGAAGAAGAAGCACAAGGAGGATAAGAAAGAAAAGAAGGAGAAGAAGGAAAAGAGAATGACCTTCCAAAAGAAGAAGAAGGGTGGAGGCTATGTAGTCACTTGGGATAGTGATGGCTCATCGGATAGTGATGACTCTAGTGATGATGGCAAGAAGTCTATCAAGAGAGCACTAGCAAGCATCGCCATCAACGACAAGCCCTCCATCTTTGACACTCCATCAACATGCTTCATGGCAAAGCCTACCAAGGTAAAATATGATGAGAGTGATAATGATGAATGTGAAAGTGACTCTTGTAGGAGTGATAATGATGATGATGATGATGATGAGTACTCCAAGGAGGAGCTCTTGGACATGTGTGAGCAAGTGCATGCTTGTAATGAGATAAAGAGAAAGGAGTGCAAAGAATTGCGCAAGAAAGTAAAATTTCTTGAGCAATCCTTTGATGAGCTCAATGCCACTCATGAGGGGCTAATGGATGCCCATGAGAAGCTTGGCAAAGCTCACTCTAAGCTTGAAAAGGCTCACTCCTCTCTCATTGAGCAAGTCAAGAAGAAGGAAGCCAGGAAGGAGCAAGTGATAGTAACATGTGATGTGGGACTAACATGTGATCTTATTGATGAATCTTTTCATGAACCCATTATTGTTGCTCCCACTAACACTTCTTGTAGCACAACCATTACCACTCCACCTATGAATGATACATCACTAATAGTGGAAAATGAAACCCTCAAAAAGGAGGTGAATGAGCTCACTTGTGCCTTAGGCAATGCCTATGGTAGAGATGCTCGCTTGCTAAAGTGCTTGGGTAGCCAAAGGTTTCCTCTCAACAAAGAGGGATTAGGCTATACCCCCAAGAAAGGCAAGGTGGCCTTTGTCACTCCCAAAGCTAGCTTTATGAAGGGCAATAGTCGGTTTTGTAATAGATGCAAGCAAGTTGGGCATATAGAGCAAAATTGCAAGACTAACAAGAACAAGCTACCTAATGTATCCTCAATCAAATTTGATTCTTGTTACATGCTTTATAAGGGTGCCAATGGTGTGAAGGCTAAGTTCATTGGTACATCGATTGTGGGCCCAAAGAAGAAGGCCATTTGGGTACCAAAGACCTTGAGACTAACCTACAAGGACCAAGCAAGTTTGGGTACCTAAAAAGAATTGATCTTCTTTTATAGGTAAATTATAAAGTCAGATGAAGGCATTTGGTGCTTGATAGTGGGTGCACACAACACATGGCCGGTGATCCAAGAATGTTCAATTCAATCAATGAAAGCAAGAGCAATGGGATTGATAGTATCATATTTGGTGACAATGGCAAAGGCAAGGTCAAAGGGCTTGGTAAGATTGCAATATCCAATGACTTCAGCATTTCCAATATGCTACTAGTAGAGAGCTTGAACTTCAATCTATTATCGGTAGCCCAATTGTGTGATCTTGGTTTCAAGTGCATATTTGGTGTGGATGATATAGAGATCATAAGTGTAGATGGCTCTAACTTGATATTCAAAGGATTTAGATATGAGAATCTATACTTAGTTGATTTCAATGCTAGAAAAGCTCAATTGTCAATATGTTTGATCACTAAGTCTAGCATGGGTTGGTTATGGCATAGAAGGCTTGGTCATGTTGGAATAAAACAATTGAACAAATTGATTAAGCATGACTTAGTTAGAGGCTTGAAAGATGTCACATTTGAGAAGGATAAGTTATGTAGTGCATGTCAAGCCGGAAAACAAGTTGGTAATACACATCCTAAAAAGAGCATGATGAGCACATCTAAGGCATTTGAGTTGATGCACATGGACTTGTTTGGACCAACCACATACACTAGCATTGAAACAAATATGGATTTGTGATTGTGGATGATTTCACTAGATACACATGGGTGTTCTTTCTTGTTGATAAGAGTGATGTGTTTGCTACATTCAAATCATTTGTCAAAGGCATTCATAATGAGTTTGAAACAACAATCAAGAAAGTTAGAAGTGATAATGGTAGTGAATTCAAGAATACTAGAGTTGATGAGTTATGTGATGAATTTGGAATTAAACATCAATTCTCGGCCAAGTATACTCCTCAATCAAATGGGCTAGTTGAAAGAAAGAATAAAACCTTGATTGATATGGCAAGATCAATGTTGAGTAAGTACAATGTGAGTCATTCATTTTGGGCCGAAGCAATCAACATGGCTTGCTACTATAGCAACCGACTCTATTGTCATCCCATGATGGAGAAGACACCTTATGAACTATTGAATGGAAGAAAGCCCAACATAGCATACTTCCGGGTCTTTGGTTGTAAATGCTATATATTGAAGAAAGGCACTAGATTAAGCAAGTTTGAAAAGAAATGTGATGAAGGTTTCTTGCTTGGTTACTCCACTACTAGCAAGGCTTATAGAGTTTGGAATTTGGCTAGTGGCACTCTTGAGGAGGTTCATGATGTGGAGTTTGATGAAACAAATGGTTCCCAAGAGGAAGACGAGAATCTAGATGATGTAAGAGGCACTCAATTGGTCAATGCAATGAAGAACATGGACATTGGTGAGTTAAGGCCTAGAGAGATGATTGATGTTGAAGATGACAAGAATCAAGTGCTCTCTAACTTAAATGTGCAAGCTAGTGGTTCTTATGATCAAATCCAAGCAAGCACTAGTGATGGCAATGTGCAAAATCAACAAATGGCTAGTTCATCATCTCAACCAAGTGATCAATCAAATGCTAGTAATCAAGTGCAAGTGCTTCAACCAACCAATGTTGCAAGAGATCATCCATTGGACACTATCATTAGTGATATTTCAAGAGGTGTGCAAACAAGATCAAGATTGGCATCGTTTTATGAGCATTTCTCATTTATGTCATCCATTGAACCCAAGAAGATAGATGAAGCTTTAAGAGATGTTGATTGGATCAATGCTATGCATGAAGAGCTAAACAACTTCACAAAAAACCATGTATGGGATTTAGTTGAGAGGCCTAAGGACCATAATGTGATTGGAACTAAGTGGATCTTTCGGAATAAGCAAGATCAAGATGGGATAGTGATAAGGAACAAAGCAAGATTAGTGGCTCAAGGTTATACTTAAGTTGAAGGTCTTGACTTTGGAGAAACATATGCCCCGGTTGCAAGATTAGAAGCAATTAGGATCTTGTTAGCCTATGCTTGTGCCCACAACATCAAGTTGTACCAAATGGATGTGAAAAGTGCATTTCTAAATGGGTACATCAATGAGCTTGTGTATGTTGAGCAACCTCCCGGTTTGGAAGATGAGAAGAAACCCAACCATGTCTACAAGTTGAGAAAGGCTTTGTATGGATTGAAACAAGCACCTAGAGCATGGTATGAGAGATTGAGGGATTTCCTACTCTCTAAGGGATTCAAGATGAGAAAGGTTGACACCACTCTCTTCACCAAGAAGCTTGAAAATGACTTGTTTGTAATGCAAATCTATGTTGATGATATCATCTTTGGATCAACAAATCAAGAATTTTGTGAGGAGTTTGGTAAGATGATGGCAAGTGAGTTTAAGATATCTATGATTGGAGAACTTAGTTACTTCCTTGGTCTTCAAATCAAGCAAATGAAGAATGGCACATTTATGAGTCAAGACAAGTATATCAAGGACATGCTCAAGAAGTTTGAAATGGATGAGAGTAAAGCTATTAGTACACCAATGGGGACAAGTGGAAGCTTAGATAGTGATGCTAGTGGCAACATGGTGGATCAAAAGATGTATCGGTCTATGATTGGAAGCCTACTCTATGTGACCACATCAAGACCGGATGTGATGTTTAGTGTATGCATGTGTGCTAGATTTCAAGCCTCACCAAGAGAAAGTTATTTGAAGGCAACAAAGAGAATATTGAGGTACTTGAAGCATACACAACATATTAGATTATGGTATCCTAAAGGAGCAAGATTTGAGTTGATTGGATATTCGGATTCTGATTATGCGGGATGCAAAGTAAAGAGAAAGAGCACATCGGGCACATGTCAACTATCAGGAAGATCACTTGTATCTTGGTCATCAAAGAAGAAAAATAGTGTAGCACTTTCAACCGCCGAAGCGGAGTACATTTCGGCCGGTAGTTGTTGTGCTCAATTACTTTGGATGAAGGCTACTTTGAGTGACTTTGGAATCAAGTTCAAGCAAGTGCCATTGCTATGTGATAATGAAAGTACCGTAAAGCTTACCAACAACCTAATTCAACACTCAAGAACAAAGCATATAGATGTTCGTCATCACTTCATAAGAGATCACCAACAAAAAGGAGATATTTGCATAGAGAGTGTGGGCACCGAAGATCAACTTGCCGACATATTCACCAAGCCACTTGATGAGAAGAGGTTTTGCAAGCTAAGGAATGAATTGAACATACTTGACTTCTCCAATATGTGTTGATGCACCCCCACTATATGACATGCCTCTCCTTCGAGCAAAGCAAGGTAAAGTTGATTGACATGTCATCCATTCATTACTAAGGACGTGTTTAGTGCATCTAGTCATTCCCATCATGTCCTAGGCTCATTCATGAAAATCAAATGAATTTGATGATTGTATGGTACCACTATTGCTTGTATGTTTGAAATGATCTAGTGGTAGCATATGACATGTTTGTGAGCTTGTAAACCTAGTGTTTGATTTAGAAAATGAGCTATAAGTGTTTAACTCAACATGGTACAAGATAAACCTTATTTGGAGGTGTGAAGAAGCTTGTCCTTGGATCAAACCGAGTTAAATATCTTAAGCAAGTAATCTAGATTGAGCCAAATTGGGAAAATGATCCTCATTTCGCGTGATTTCACCCCAACATATCCATAATTTGAGGCCACCTTTTATGCAAATTATTGACATTAATAATCCTACCCTATCTATACTTTAAGCCTTTGTGGTCATTGATGACAAAGGGGGAGAAATAGTGTACAAAGATAGTGAAACAAAGGGGGAGAGATAATATATGACAAAAGAAGGAGATCAATTAAAATTTTGAGTATACAAATAGGGGGAGCAAGCTCATAAACTTGTATGGTGCATTTGAATGAACATTTCATATACTTGCTTGCATGGTACAAGTTCTAAGTTTCAATATCCATGCTTGTATGGTGTATGCTAGTTATAGGCTTGAATGATGAAATGAAAAACTCATAGGTTAAAGTAACTAGACTCATGCTCACATTATGAAAACTAGACCCTTGCTTTTAATATTGATCTCATGGGGTATTCTAGTTTTTGTGTATGTCTAGTTACTAATGATGCTAAGGATGGTATATTGGTGCACTCCGATTGGTATCACGCTTCAAAGGTCCACCTTAGCATCACTTGGTAGAAATTGACTCCTATATTTCCTATCTAAGCATATGTGCAAGCTACAATCCAAACTCTTAGCACATATGTAGGAGGAGCAATTACTACCATTTGGAGTTCATGAAACTTGTCCATTACCTTTACACATGGTAAATATGCTTGGGCAAGCAACATGGATTCAAATGTACTTTAATTCATATCTTTGTATAAGGGTTGTCATCAATTATCAAAAAGGGGGAGATTGAAAGCTATAGTTTGGTTTTGGATAATTGATGAAACCCTAAGTGCTAACCTAGTTTATCAAGATGATTATGAGATAGGTAGCACTACTCCAAGTGATGAAGCAATGACAAAGATCATGACAATGGTGATGGTATGGTGATGGTCAAATGCTTAAACTTGGAAAAGAAGAAAGAGAAAAACAAAAGGCTCAAGGCAAAGGTATAAAATGTAGGAGCTATTTTGTTTTAGTGATCAAGACACTTAGTGAGTGTGATCACATTTTGGATAGATAGCCGTACTATTAAGAGGAGTGAAACTCGTATCGAAATGCGGTTATCAAAGTGCCACTAGATGCTCTAAATCATTGCATATGCATTTAGGATCTAGTGGAGTGCTAACACCCTTGAAAACATTTGTGAAAATATGCTAACACATGTGCACAAGGTGATACACTTGGTGGTTGGCACATTGGAGCAAGGGTGAAGAAGTTAGAAGTGAAAACGAGTTGGTCGCGAAGACGCTGGCGTCGGTCAACTGACCGGACGCTGGGTCTGAAAGCACCAGACGCTAGCAGCGTGCGTCTGGTCAAACTGGTCGGTCGGCACAGTACCTAGGGTATTGCACCAGACGCTGGTCTGGGTCTAGTCAAGGTGGACCGGATGCACGTCCGGTCGAAAGAAATACACCTCGGGGAGCTTACTGGAAATGACCAGGACGCTGGGGCTTCAGCGTCTGGTCAGTTTTGTCCGGTGCGTCCGATCAGTTTCATAGCCATTGGAATCTGACGAATAGCAGTTTTAAGCAAGTGACTGCAGTGGCGTCCATTGGGCGATCCGGACGCTGAGTCCAGGGTCTGATCAGTATGACCAGAGCGTCCGGTCAGAGCGCATTTTGCCCAGTGAAGCGGTATAACGGCTCTATTTGATTGGGGCTCTATTTATAGCCCCATGGCCTGGCTCAAGGTAGCTCTCTTGCACATTTTCATTGACATAGCAACCTTGTGAGCTTAGCCAAAGTACTTTCACTCATCTCCATCATTGATCCATCATTATTGTGAGATTGGGAGAAAATCCAAGTGTATTGCTTGAGTGATTGCATCTAGTGGCACTTGGTATTCGCATTGCGCTGTGGATTTTGCTTGTTTCTCTTGGTGGTTGCCACCACCTAGACAGTTGGAGCAGCAGTGGAGGATCGGCACGAGTTGGTGATTGTTCGTGGCCATCTCCGGTGATTGTAAGGGAAGTTGTACCTTCCCCGGCGGAGTGCCGAAAGGTAACTCTAGTAAATTGCTCGTGTCGTTGAGTTACCTCACTTGTGGGTCGGTTCTTGCGGTGTTCTATCGTGTGGACGAGGTTTGTGAAACACCTCTTAGCCACTGAACCACCAAGTGTTGGTCGACACAACGGGGACGTAGCGTGTTGGCAAGCACGTGAACCTCAGGAGAAAATCGATTGTCTCTTGTCATTTACATTCTCCCGGTGATTGGCTTGATCTTCATCTTGTGATTGGTTCATCCCCTACATGGTGGTATAATTACCCTACTTACTTGATTACATTCTTGCAAACTAGTTGATACAAGTTCTTTAGTGTAATTAGAATTGAGAGCTTGCTTTATTGTTTACATTCATCTAGTTGAGCTCTTTAGAGTAGCAAGTTTGTGTGCCTAAGTAATCATTGCAACTAGAATTGTTGGATAAGTGGCTTGCAACCCTTGTAGAGCTAGAGCAAGTTTGCATTACGCTATTTGTCATACTAATCAAATTGCTCTAGTTGATTTGTAGATTTTTAAATAGGCTATTCACCCCCCTCTAGCCATATTAGGACCTTTTAGCGAACTAGATCTATAGGAGGTACCATATCGCCTTGAGGGCGTCTAGGAGGCACTGTCTGTCCATAGCAAACCTCATGTAGCCTGATGGGCTACTCCTGAAGCCTAAGAATCTCCCTGACCCTAGTGCTCATCAGCTTGTAATCTCTACCTCTGAAAGCAAAGTGAATTAATCTGTGCTACGGGTAAATCCAGAGTGTAGCATAGAACTGACGGACCCAAGATAGAACATATAAGCCTGTCCATCCAAGTAAATCTGTCAGCCCTAGCAGGTAAGCTAGGTAGGGGCGAATATGCTCTCTAGCTGCTACTACTATGGACTCAATGTTGCACATCCTCTGTGACCTGAATAGTGCCCCACTATTAAGATATGCATTATAGAAGTCTTCCTGTAGTGGTGTGTAGAAGCCCTCTAATGCACGCTCATCTCACCTCGGCGGAAACCACTGATCAAAGTCCACAAATCTGAGTTGCCGCACCTGCTTGGCAGTGGTGGCCCTTAGATCTAGATGTGTCACTGGAGGTGGACCCTGTGGTCTAGGTGGTGGACGAGAACCTCACCGCTGTGTCTCTGGCCTCAAGGTGACTGGAGCATGGGTACGACTAGAATGACATAGTTGTGGCTGAGATACCTGCTCTATCTCCTCGGCCTGCTCTCCCTCCTAAGTCTGCTCTGCTGGCTATGGCTCCTGCTGTGACTCCCCCTGAGGCTGACTCATCAATAGCCATACGCCGTCCTCCAACCATGATAGTCCTAGCTGGACCACCATGACGGCGCTCAACCTGCTCAAGTGCAGCCCTCATAGATAGAGAAAGCTGATCTACAATAACAACACTACTATGAGTACCTCCTCTCTCTATGCGCTCTGTGGCCTCTACAACTGCGGCTGCTCTCGTTGTATCTGCATCAGGGTACTTGCGCTTCCTTGTTGCTAGCTTCTTTGTCACCTTGCCTTTAGTATCTGTAGGCTGGCGAGGCGGGGGCCTCAGATCCTCATCACTGGGACCACCTCCGACATTCTTGACATGAGCCATCTGATGGATCTGAAAAGAATAACTATCGCTGACGAAGATCAATTGCCAACTGTCACTTCTAAGGCTTGGCCTCGATCTATACTCGTGAGCTTGGTCCCGAGTTGACTGACAACTGTAAATAGGATCACAACGACACCGACTCACTGCACGATAGAATAGATAGGATATACAAATAAATACAATATATCTAAAGATACAAAATCCTAGGAAGCAAGCAATTAGGAACAAAATTGGAAACGAGGGCTTGATACCTGACGAACCGGCAAAACGATGAGAATAGGAATGGATCGGGGAACCACCGGGTTGGCTGGGGTTGCAATGCGGTGAGGATCAGCGATAGAGGATGTAGGGCACTGCAATGTGGCTTGGGCACGTGAAGTAGGGGCACGGGTGCGGGCTAGGGCAAGAGCACGATGGCGCTAGAAGCAGTGGCATGAGTGAGTGTGGCGGCGATGCTAGGGCACGGTATGGGCGAGCTACGGCGGCGTGGGCGCTCGGGCAGAGCATGGCGGCGCGGGCGCTCGGGCAGAGCATGGTGGCGGCGCTAGGGCACTAGAGCATGTGGGTGAGCAGGGCATGGGGCGAGTAGCGGTGCGGTGGTGCGTGGGCTCGGTAGAGGATGGTGCGGCGAAGCTTGCTGCGTGGCTAGGGCTCGAGAGCGCGGGCACTGCAGTGTGGACATGCGGCGCTAAGAGGTTGCGGCTTCTCAGAGATGACGATGAGATTAGGTCAACACGCGTGGAGATTATATGGTGGCCCCCAATGAATTAGAAAAGGAAACATAGAAAAGAGTTTGATTCCCATACGTTTTCTATTGACCGGACACTCCGGTGGCAGCGACCGGACGCTGCCACCCAGCGTCTAGTCGATTCCAGAGAGGTCCAAACCCCTAAAATCGTGACCAGACACGTCCGGTGAACCCTGACCGGACGTAGCCAGAGTCCGGTACAAGCTGTCTCCTTCATCTTCGATCGACTGGACGCTGAGCCACCATCTGACCGGACGCTGAACAGCAGAGTCCGGTCATTCCTTCGCAGCAGGTTCACCTACTTTGAACTAACTGGACGCTGGACATCAGAGTCCGGTGCAGCGTCCGATCACTCTTTTTCCAGCAAATCTTCAAAGTCCTTCATGCTGCCTGTTCCCAATCAAGTCCCAACTTCAATAAGATCCAAATAAACACCAATTGGGACTGATGTGAGTGACCTCTCTCAAACCCTCAATTTTTTTCAAAAATATTTTGCCTTAGGCTATAATTCTTTTTAAGAAAATAGGCAATAAGAGGGCAATTGAAGATAAACGACACAGCAACATTCATACATATGCAATACAAAACTTGAAAGTAAATCTAGTTACTTGTCAAGTTTGATCCAAGGTTAAACTTCTTCACACGCTTTTCAGCGGTTATCTTAACCATGTTAGACAAGCCCTATATGCATTGCCATAAAATAAACATGTTGTATATTACAATGCAATGCAAGGGACAATACAAGCTCATCTTTTAGTGAAGTTACTAAAATCAAGAACATTGAGCTCATTCCGCAATCGACAAAAGTCGCCTCATCTAGCGGTTTAGTGAAGATATCCGCCAATTGATCATCGGTCCTTACACCTTCTAATGATATATCATTTTTAGCAACATGATCTCTAAGAAAGTGATGACGGATATCTATGTGCTTGGTGCGAGAGTGTTGAACTGGATTATTTGCAAGTTTTACCGCACTTTCATTGTCGCACAAAAGAGGTACTTTTTCTAGAACTACAGTATAGTCTAGTAAAGTTTGTTTCATGTAAAGTATTTGTGCACAACAAGCACCCGCGGCAATGTATTCCGCTTCGGCCGTGAACAAAGCCACACTATTTTGTTTCTTGGAGGACCAAGACACAAGTGATCTACTAAGTAAATGGCACCCTCCGGATGTGCTCTTTCTATCAACTTTGCAACTAGCATAATCTAAATCAGAATAGCCAACTAATTCAAATATAGCTCCTTTGGGATACCAAAGACCAATGCTTGGTGTGTACTTAAGATACCCAAGGATTCTTTTTACGGCAATTAAATGAGTTTTTTAGGATTAGCTTGAAATCTAGCACATATACACACACTGAACATGATGTCAGGCCTAGATGCGGTTAAATATAACAAGCTACCAATCATAGAGTGGTAGAGAGTTTGATCAACCTTGTTACCTCCCTCATCTAGGTCGAGATGTCCATTAGTTGGCATTGGTGTCTTGATTGACTTACATTCATCCATCTTGAATCTCTTGCGAAGATCATTTATATATTTCTCTTCAGAGATGAAGATTCCTTCTCTCATTTGCTTGACTTGAAAACTAAGAAAGAATGTAAGCTCACCAATCATTGACATCTCGAACTCTTTTGACATCAATTCACCAAATTCTTTGCAAGAATCTTCATTTGATGATCCAAAGATGATATCATCAACAATACTTGACAAATGAAGATATGCCCATCAAGCTTCTTGGTGAATAGTGTGGTGTCGACCTTCCCAATAGTGAAGCCCTTCTCAATGAGGAAGTCCCGAAGGCGCTCATACCAAGCTCTTGGGGCTTGCTTAAGCCCATATAATGCCTTGGACAACCTATAAACATGATTAGGATATCTAGGGTCTTCAAATCCGGGAGGTTGATCAACATAGACTAGTTCATTAATAAAGCCATTTAAAAATGCACTTTTCACATCCATTTGGTATAATTTCATTTCATGATGTGATGCATATGCAAGGAGGATACGAATGGCTTCTAATCTTGCAACCGGTGCAAAGGTCTCTCCAAAATCCAAACCTTGAACTTGAGAGAACCCCTTTGCTACTAGTCTTGCCTTGTTCCTCACAACAACACCTTGATCATCTTGCTTGTTGCAGAACATCCACTTTGTTCCAATGACTCTTGCACTTTTGGTCGCTCTTCAAGAGTCCAAACTTTATTGTGGGTGAAGTTGTTCAACTCTTCATGCATGGTATTTATCCAATCCGGATCTTGAAGAGCTTCTTCTATCTTAGTAGGCTCAAAACAAGAGACAAAAGAGTGATATGCAATAAATGAAGCAAGTTTTTGTGAATGAGTCATTACACCCTTTGATGGACTCCCTATGATGAAGTCTTGTAGATGATCTTGTAGTAGATGTGTATTTCTTCTATTGACCACTTGAGGAGGAGGTTGTGGAGCATCAACAACTTCTGCTTGTACCATCATTTGATCATGGGAGACATGAGTATCTTCATTTTCTACTCTCCTATCTTTATCACCATCTTGTGACACACTTGATGAAGAAGGTGGATCAATCACTTGTACATCATCTTCATCATCTTTAGGCTTGATATCTCCAACCGGAATATTCTTCGTAGCCTCCCTCAATAGTTCATCACCTACATCATCAAGATTCTCATGTGCTCCTTGGGAGCCGTTAGATTCATCAAATTCCACATCATATGTTCCTTCAACCAAGTCAGTGATATGATTAAATATTCTATATGCTTTGGACTTTGATGAGTAACCAACAAGGAAAACAATATCACAACGTCTTTGGAACTTCCCTAGGTGTTACCGCTTCTTGTAGATGTAGCATTTGTAATGAAACACCCTAAAGAATGAGACATCCGGCTTCTTCTTATTGAGTAACTCATAAGGTGTCTTGCCAAGGAACTTTTGAAGGAATAGGCGGTTGGATACATAGCATGCGGTGTTGATAGCTTCTGCCCATAGAGCTTCAGGGGTGTTGTACTCATTTAGCATTGTTCTTGCAAGAGTGATCAATGTCCGGTTCTTTCTCTCAACTACACTATTTTATTGAGGAGTATATGTTGCGGAGACCTCATGCTTGATCCTAACTTCATCACAATAGGCTTCAATGTTTGTGTTGTCAAATTCCTTCCCATTGTTACTTCTAATCTTTTTGAGCTTCACTTCAAATTCATTTTGTGCTCTCTTGACAAACTTCTTGAAGCAAGATGCAACTTTGGATTTGTCATGAAGGAAGAATACCCATGTATACCTTTAATAGTCATCAATAATCACAAGACAATAAAGATTTCTACCCAAACTCTTGTATGTTGTTGGTCCAAATAAGTCTATCTAAAGGAGTTCTAGCACTCTTGTGGTTGACATGAAAGCTTTGGTTGGATGAGTATTTGCTACTTGCTTGCTGGCTTGACATGCACTACAAAGCTTGTTCCTCTCAAACTTCACATCCATCAACCCTCTCACCAAATCATTCTTCAGTAGCTTCTTGAGTGAGCTCATCCCAATATGAGCAAGTCTTCTATGCCATAGCCACCTAAGTGTTGTTTTGGTGAATAGACATGTCTTCAAGTTAGCATCTTCGGATGTGAAGTTCACTAGATATAGGTTGTTGTATCTAAATCCTTTGAATATCACTTGATCATCATCCTTCTTGGATATAACAACTTCCTTCTCAGTAAACATGCATTGAAAGCCAAGATCACACAATTGTCCAACGGATAGCAAGTTGAAACTCAATGAAGCAACATATAGTACATTTGAGATAGAATGATCATTTGATATTGCCACTTTGCCCAATCCTTTAACCTTGTCCTTTGAATTATCTCCAAATGTGATTCTTTCTTGTCCATCTACTTCTTCATCTAGTGAGGTGAACATACGAGGATTATCGGTCATGTGTTATGTGCAACCACTATCAATAACTCAATGACTTCCATCGGTCTTGTAGTTCATCTACACATAAGAGATCAAGCTTTAGGAACCTAAACTTGTTGAAGGCCCTTCACCTTCTCAACAAGTGACTTTACAACCCAAATTTTCTTAGGCATATTCTTATTTAGAGGTTCTAAGAATATGACTTTCATCTTTCCACTAGAATCATTTCTAAGTATGTAGTGAGCATTGAAGGCAAAAGGTCTAGCATACTTGGGCAAGGGTTGTGGTGGTGGAGTTTGGCACTCATGGGCAAAGTGACCTTCTTGTCCACACTTAAAACATCTCTTTGGCTTTGGCTTTAACTTATGTTGTTGTTGAGCTTGAGCCTTCTTCTCTTGGTTTGCCAAGTATCTAATGCCACTTCTATCCATCTTCATGATGGTGTTCATAAGTAGCTTACTTTGAAGATGCTTGCCTCTTGTGAACTTGCTTAATCCAATCTTGAGATGCTCTTTCTCCAACTTGAGCTTCTTGTTTTCTTCCTTGAGAGCATCATTGTTTTTCTCTTCCTTGAGCTTCTTATTTTCTTCTTTGAGCTTCTCATTTTCAAGAATCAAATCACCATCATGATCAAGAGTTTCTAGCATAATAGTGTTGTGGCTTTTGATCTCTTCAAGATCTTTCTTAAGCTTGACAAACTCATTATAATCATCGGCCTAAACCACTTGCTTGCCCTTGCTACTAGAACTTTGCTTAATGCTCTCAATGATCAAATCACCACATGATATAGCTATATCAATCTTAACAACATTGTTAGTAGCATCATGTGGCTCATTGAATAGAAATTCTTGAGCAATGACAAGATTATCATAATTAATCTTAAGAGTAGTATATTTTTCTTTTAGCTTGTTGTGGCTAGTGATGAACTCATTATGTGTCCTCTCAAGTTTATCATGTTTATCTTTAAGCTCTTTCTTAGAAGATTTGAGCTCCTTGAGTTTGGATGATATAGCCTCATTTGCTTCTCTAAGCTCAACACTAGCCTTTTTTGCTATCACATTTTGCTAAAAGTGAATCATTCCTAGCTTCTAGCTTTTCATTCTTAGCTCTAGTCTTTATAATGATCTTAGTGTATTATTTTAGCAATCTAGCAAGATGATCATAAGAAGGTGATTCATATTCATCATCATCACTATCGCTATCATCATTACTAGCATGTTCATCATCACTACTATCATCATCATTTGATACCTTGCGTTCATCCTTGGCCATAAGGCATAGGTGTGTAGAGGATGATGGCAGTGGTGGCGATGAAGATGATGAAGAGTCAATAACAATGGAGGCCACCTTCTCGTTGTCACTGTCATCATTGGATGAGCCACTAGATGAATCAATATCCATGAGCCAATCACAGATGATGTATGTCTTTCCACTCTTCTTCTTCTTGTGGAAGTCCTTCTTCTTGCCATCTCTATTCTTGTATGGCTTGTTTTTCTTCTTCTCATCTTCTTCTTCATACTTAAGTCATCTTTCTTGCCCTTGTACTTGTTCTTGAACTTGTCTTTCTTGGACTTGGTGTATTGGTGTGCTAGATGACCAAGTTCTCCACAATTATAGCAATCCATCTCGGAGATTGACTTCCTTCTAGAGCTAGTGAAGAACTTCTTCTTCTTGCCATTGAACTTGATGCCACTCTTGTTTAGCTTCTTTAGCATCTTGGTGGTTTTTCTCACCATGAGGGAAAGACTTGCATCATCAACTTCATCATCACTTGAGCTCTCATACTCAACTCTTGCTTTGCCCTTCTCTTGGCTAGCCTTGAATGCCAAGTCTTTGTCTTTCTTCTTGTCAGAGGATGAGCCATCTTGAGGTGTGATGTGCATGTACATCTCATGAGCATTGATCTTTCCCAAGATTTGTGTTGGTTTAGCGGTGGAAAGATCACCTTGATATAGCATGGTCACAATATGCCCATATTTGTCAATGGAGAGGATACTCAAGATTTTTCTTACAACGTCAGATAGTTGCATTTGAGTGAGTCCAAGCCCATTGACTTCCTCTACAAGAACATTCAAACTTGAGTACATCTCATTAGCACATTCTTTAGGAAGCATCTCAAAAGAGTTAAGCTTTTTCATGACAGGATGATAGCGTTCCTCACACTCACTCTTTGTTCCCTCATGGAGCGCACAAACGTCCGACCATAGTGCATGGGTGTCTTTGTTATTCCTCACCCGATTGAACACATCTTTGCAAAGGCCTCAAAAGATGGTGTTCCAAGCCCTTGCATTCTATTTCTCATAATTCACCTCATTGCCTTATAGGTGTGTAGCATCCTGAGTTTTTTGGAAGCCTTGTGAGGCGGCTCTAAGTATACCAACATCTAAAGCTTCAAGATACGTCTCCATGCTGATTTTCCAATAAGGAAAATCATCCCCCTCAAAGATAGGAGGAGGTCCATCTCCGTGAGACATCTTTCTCTAGGCGGTTAAGCCTAAATACGTGAGCACGAGGCTCTGATACCAATTGAAAGGATCAAGATGCCCAAGAGAGGGGGTGAATTGGGCTAATTCTAAATTTCTTTGCAATAATTAAGTCCTATGGTTAGCCTAATTAACCCCTTGTGCCTAGAAAATATTTCTATTGATCTAACGCACAAAGGTTTAGCAACCTATGTTCCAATCCTACTCTAGCATGACAATTCTAAGAATGTAAATGACAAGAATTGAATTGCTCAAAGTAAATGCTCAAAGTAAAGAGAGAAGGAGGAACGCGATGATGTTTTGCCGAGGTATCGGAGAGTCACCACTCCCCACTAGTCCTCGTTGGAGCACTCGCGCAAGGGTGTAGCTCCCCCTTGATCCGTGCAAGGATCAAGTTGATGTAGACTAGGCCCGATCTTCCGAAAAGTATGATAGCGTTGATTGGTGGAGACTCAACGTTCACAATCTAGGATTCGAACCAAGATTGATTCGGACCCCTGCAAGCATTACACCACTGCTCCATTGGTTATCAACCACGTGAACGCGATTGACCTCGCTGAGAAGGCTTTCCTGCAAGCGAATCGAGAACACAAGCAAGAACGGGATGAACGTAATCTGAAATTGCAAATAAATATGAGGCTTATGAAATTAAGAAGGAGTTCAAGTCTTTATTCAAAAGGACTAATCACCACAGGCAAACAAGATCAAGAACTGGGGCCCTGGTTCACAGCAAGCAGCCTTGGCGGCGACAGTTACAGCAAAACGATGTCTGTTTCACGAGGAAATCAAGAACTAAACAAAACCCAAACCCTAAGGAGAGCGACGGCTGGTATTTATAGAGTCTTGGGCGTCACCCCCCCTGGACGCGCCCCCTAATGGGCCCAAACACGATACACGGTCCAACGGACCAAAAGATGGTGTCGCAGCACCCTCACAGATTCTGGACGCTGACTTATTTCGATGATTCCTATTGATTCCGAAGGGCTTTTGACATGAGAGCAATTGGGTTGGCTTCCTTATCAAATTAGCTTTCCAACCATATGTGGATCGTTGAAAACGGAGTCCGGATGCGTCTAGGGTGACTAGTTTAAGGAAGACTGGTCCTAGAACTCGAGACAGACTCAAACTTGAGTTACTTTGGGCCTCCACCTCGGGGACTCGAACCGAATTAGTGAAAGCTCTAGTTTGGTTTTGATAATTGATGAAACCCTAAGTGCTAACCTAGTTTATCAAGATGATCATGAGATAGGTAGCACTACTCCAAGTGATGAAGCAATGACGAAGATCATGACATTGGTGATGATCAAATGCTTGAACTTGGAAAAGAAGAAAGAGAAAAACAAAAAGCTCAAGGCAAAGGTATAAAAAGTAGGAGCCATTTTGTTTTAAGTGATCAAGACACTTAGTGAGTGTGATCACATTTAGGATAGGTAGCCATACTATTAAGAGGAGTGAAACTCCTATCGAAATGTGGTTATCAAAGTGCCACTAGATGCTCTAACTCATTGCATATGCATTTAGGATCTAGTGGAGTGCTAACACCCTTGTAAAATGTTTGTGAAAATATGCTAACACATGTGCACAAGGTGATACACTTGGTGGTTGGCACATTTGAGCAAGGGTGGAGAAGTTAGAAATGAAAGAGAGTCAGTCGTGCTGTTTTTGCAGTGATCGAACGCTGGTCTCGTGTGGACCGGCATGTCCGGTCAGGCAAGGTAGTGAAGACCTAGCATCGGTCATATGACCGGACGCTAGGGTCTCTGTCTGACCGGATGCTAGAAGGCAGTGTCCGGTCATGATGACATGGCTGCACAATAACTAGGGTAATGCACTGGACGCTGGGCTGTGTCCGATCAAGGTGGACCGGACGTGTCCGGTCAGCAAAAGACTATTTTGGGAGCTTACTAGAAATGACCGGACACTAGGGTCTGAGCGTCCGGTCACTTGTGCTGGAGCATCCGGTCGCTTCATAGCCATTGAAATCTAGCGGCTCAGGTTTAACTCAGAATGACACGTGGCTTGCATCGGGCGACCGGACGCTGGGTCCAGCATCTGGTCAACATGACCGGAGCGTCCAGTTAGCCTGCGTTGTGCCCAATGAAGGGGTACAACGGCTCTATTTCGTTGGGGCTTCTATTTAAGCCCTATGGCCAGTTCAAGCTCACTCTCTTGCACATTTTCATTGACATTGCAACCTTGTGAGCTTAGCCAAAGTCCTCCCACTCATCTCCATCATTGATTCATCATCTTTGTGAGATTGGGAGAGAATCCAAGTGCATTGCTTGAGTGATTGCATCTAGAGGCACTTGGTATTCGTGTTGCGCTGTGGATTTCGCTTATTACTCTTGGTGGTTGCCACCACCTAGATGGCTTGGTGCAGTGGTGGAGGATCGGCATGAGTTGGTGATTGTTCGTGGCCGTCTCTAGTGATTGTGAGGGGAGTTGTACCTTCCCCGGTGGAGTGCCGAAAGGTAACTCTAGTAAATTGCTCGTGTCATTGAGTTACCTCACTTGAGGGTCGGTTCTTGCGGTGTCCTATCGTGTATACGAGGTTTGTGAAACACCTCTTAGCCGCCGAACCACCAAGTGTTGGTCGACACAACAGGGACGTAGCGTGTTGGCAAGCACGTGAACCTCAGGAGAAAATCGATTGTCTCTTGTCTTTGGCATTCTCTCAGTGATTGGCTATATATTCATCTTGTGATTGGTTCATCCCCTACACGGCGGTATAATTACCCTACTCACTTATTTATATTCTTGCAAACTAGTTGATACAAGCTCTTTAGTGTAATTAGAATTGAGAGCTTGCTTTATTATTTACATTCATCTAGTTGAGCTCTTTAGAGTAGCAAGATTGAGAGCTCTTAGTGAGTAGTTACATAGCAAGTTTGTGTGCCTAAGTAATCATTGCAACTAGAATCGTTGGATAGGTGGCTTGCAACCCTTGTAGAGCTAGAGCAAGTTTGCATTACGCTATTTGTCATACTAATCAAATTGCTCTAGTTGATTTGTAGATTTTTAAATAGGCTATTCACCCCCCTCTAGCCATATTAGGACCTTCCAAGTGGTATCAGAGCTGTGGTCACCGTTTGATTGAAAGCTTAACAACCTCGGTGTCAAATTATGGCTCAAGTTGTGTTCAACTATGTGGGGGGCAAACCACCTTTTTTTGATGGCACAAATTATGGTTATTGGAAGAGAAAGATAAGGGTGTATCTTGGTTCAATCAATGATCAAGTATGGGATGTAACTGAGAATGATTATGCTATCATTGATCCCGACAATCCCACCAACCAAGATAAGTCCAACAAGCAATGCAATACAATGGCTCTCAACACCTTATACAATGCCATTGATCCAAAGGTGTTTGAGCAAATCAAGGATTGTGAAAGAGCAAATGAAGTGTGGAGGAGATTGGAGGAAACATATGAGGGCACACCGGCGGTGAAGAGTGCTAAGTTGTATATTCTCAAGGACAAGTTGACAAGCTTTAAAATGAAAGAAGATGAGAGCATTCCGGAGATGTTCCATCGATTACAAGTGATTGTCAGTGACTTGAATGCTTTAGGAGAGAAGATCAAGGATGATGACGTCTCTCATCAATTCATGAGCATTGATCTTTCCCAAGATTTGTGTTGGTGTAGCGGTGGAAAGATCACCTTGATGTAGCATGGTCACAATATGCCCATATTTGTCAATGGAGAGGATACTCAAGATTTTTCTTACAACGTCAGATAGTTGCATTTGAGTGAGTCCAAGCCCATTGACTTCCTCTACAAGAACATTTAAACTTGAGTACATCTCATTAGCACATTCTTTAGGAAGCATCTCAAAAGAGTTAAGCTTTTTCATGACAGGATGATAGCGTTCCTCATGCTCACTCTTTGTTCCCTCATGGAGCGCACAAACGTCCGACCATAGTGCATGGGTGTCTTTGTTATTCCTCACCCGATTGAACACATCTTTGCAAAGGCCTCAAAAGATGGTGTTCCGAGCCCTTGCATTCTATTTCTCGTAATTCACCTCATTGCCTTATAGGTGTGTAGCATCCTGAGTTTTTTGGAAGTCTTGTGAGGCGGCTCTAAGTATACCAACATCTAGAGCTTCAAGATACGTCTCCATGCTGATTTTCCAATAAGGAAAATCACCCCCCTCAAAGATAGGAGGAGGTCCATCTCCGTGAGACATCTTTCTCTAGGCGGTTAAGCCTAAATACGTGAGCACGAGGCTCTGATACCAATTGAAAGGATCAAGATGCCCAAGAGAGGGGGGTGAATTGGGCTAATTCTAAATTTCTTTGCAATAATTAAGTCCTATGGTTAGCCCAATTAACCCCTTGTGCCTAGAAAATATTTCTATTGATCTAACGCACAAAGGTTTAGCAACCTATGTTCCAATCCTACTCTAGCATGACAATTCTAAGAATGTAAATGACAAGAATTGAATTGCTCAAAGTAAATGCTCAAAGTAAAGAGAGAAGGAGGAACGCGATGATGTTTTGCCGAGGTATCGGAGAGTCACCACTCCCCACTAGTCCTCGTTGGAGCACTCGCACAAGGGTGTAGCTCCCCCTTGATCCGCACAAGGATCAAGTTGATGTAGACTAGGCCCGATCTTCCGAAAAGTATGATAGCGTTGATTGGTGGAGACTCGACGTTCACGATCTAGGATTCGAACCAAGATTGATTCGGACCCCTACAAGCATTACACCACTGCTCCATTGGTTATCAACCACGTGAACGCGATTGACCTCGCCGAGAAGGCTTTCCTGCAAGCGAATCGAGAACACAAGCAAGAACGGGATGAACGCAATCTGAAATTGCAAATAAATATGAGGCTTATGAAATTAAGAAGGAGTTCAAGTCTTTATTCGAAAGGACTAATCGCCACAGGCGAACAAGATCAAGAACTAGGGCCCTGGTTCACAGCAAGCGGCCTTGGCGGCGACAGTTACAGCAAAACGATGTCTGTTTCACGAGGAACTCAAGAACTAAACAAAACCCAAACCCTAAGGAGAGCGACGGCTAGTATTTATAGAGTCTTGGGCGTCACCCCCCTGGACGCACCCCCTAATGGGCCCAAACACGATACACGGTCCAACGGACCAAAAGATGGTGTCGCAGCACCCTCATAGATTCTGGATGCTGACTTATTTTGATGATTCCTATTGATTCCGAAGTGCTTTTGACATGAGAGCAATTGGGTTGGCTTCCTTATCAAATTAGCTTTCCAACCATATGTGGATCGTTGAAAACGGAGTCCGGATGCGTCTAGGGTGACCAGTTTAAGGAAGACTGGTCCTAGAACCCGAGACAGACTCGAACTTGAGTTACTTTGGGCCTCCACCTCGGGGACTCAAACCGAATTAGTGAAAGCTCTAGTTTGGTTTTGATAATTGATGAAACCTTAAGTGCTAACCTAGTTTATCAGGATGATCATGAGATAGGTAGCACTACTCCAAGTGATGAAGCAATGACGAAGATCATGACATTGGTGATGATCAAATGCTTGAACTTGGAAAAGAAGAAAGAGAAAAACAAAAAGCTCAAGGCAAAGGTATAAAAAGTAGGAGCCATTTTGTTTTAAGTGATCAAGACACTTAGCGAGTGTGATCACATTTAGGATAGGTAGCCATACTATTAAGAGGAGTGAAACTCCTATCGAAATGTGGTTATCAAAGTGCCACTAGATGCTCTAACTCATTGCATATGCATTTAGGATCTAGTGGAGTGCTAACACCCTTGTAAAATGTTTGTGAAAATATGCTAACACATGTGCACAAGGTGATACACTTGGTGGTTGGCACATTTGAGTAAGGGTGGAGAAGTTAGAAATGAAAGAGAGTCAGTCGCGCTGTTTTTGCAGTGACCGGACGCTGGTCTCGTGTGGACCGGCATGTCTGGTCAGGCAAGGTAGTGAAGACCTAGCATCGGTCATATGACCGGACGCTAGGGTCTCTGTCTGCCCGGATGCTAGAAGGCAGTGTCCGGTCATGATGACGTGGCTGCACAATGACTAGGGTAATGCACCGGACGCTGGGCTGTGTCTGATCAAGGTGGACCGGACGTGTCCGGTCAGCAAAAGACTATTTTGGGAGCTTACTAGAAACGACCGGACACTCGGGTCTGAGCGTCCGGTCACTTGTGCCAGAGCGTCTGGTCGCTTCATAGCCGTTGAAATCTAGCGGCTCAGGTTTAACTCAGAATGACACGTGGCTTGCATCGGGCGACCGGACGCTGGGTCCAGCGTCCGGTCAACATGACCGGAGCATCCGGTTAGCCTGCGTTGTGCCCAATGAAGGGGTACAACGGCTCTATTTCGTTGGGGCTTCTATTTAAGCCCCATGGCCAGTTCAAGCTCACTCTCTTGCACATTTTCATTGACATTGCAACCTTGTGAGCTTAGCCAAAGTCCTCCCACTCATCTCCATCATTGATTCATCATCTTTGTGAGATTGGGAGAGAATCCAAGTGCATTGCTTGAGTGATTGCATCTAGAGGCACTAGGTATTCGTGTTGCGCTGTGGATTTCGCTTATTACTCTTGGTGGTTGTCACCACCTAGACGGCTTGGTGCAGTGGTGGAGGATCGGCACGAGTTGGTGATTGTTCATGGCCATCTCCAGTGATTGTGAGGGGAGTTGTACCTTCCCCGGTGGAGTGCCAAAAGGTAACTCTAGTAAATTGCTCGTGTCATTGAGTTACCTCACTTGAGGGTCGGTTCTTGCGGTGTCCTATCGTGTGGACGAGGTTTGTGAAACACCTCTTAGCCGCCGAACCACCAAGTGTTGGTCGACACAACGGGGACGTAGCGTGTTGGCAAGCACATGAACCTCGGGAGAAAATCGATTGTCTCTTATCTTTGACATTCTCTCGGTGATTGGCTATATATTCATCTTGTGATTGGTTCATCCCCTACACGGCGGTATAATTACCCTACTTACTTATTTATATTCTTGCAAACTAGTTGATACAAGCTCTTTAGTGTAATTAGAATTGAGAGCTTGCTTTATTATTTACATTCATCTAGTTGAGCTCTTTAGAGTAGCAAGATTGAGAGCTCTTAGTGAGTAGTTACATAGCAAGTTTGTGTGCCTAAGTAATCATTGCAACTAGAATCGTTGGATAGGTGGCTTGCAACCCTTGTAGAGCTAGAGCAAGTTTGCATTACGCTATTTGTCATACTAATCAAATTGCTCTAGTTGATTTGTAGATTTTTAAATAGGCTATTCACCCCCCCTCTAGCCATATTAGGACCTTCCAAGTGGTATCAGAGCTATGGTCACCGTTTGATTGAAAGCTTAACAACCTCGGTGTCAAATTATGGCTCAAGTTGTGTTCAACCATGTGGGGGGCAAACCACCTTTCTTTGATGGCACAAACTATGGTTATTGGAAGAGAAAGATAAGGGTGTATCTTGGTTTAATCAATGATCAAGTATGGGATGTAACCGAGAATGATTATGCTATCATTGATCCCGACAATCCCACCAACCAAGATAAGTTCAACAAGCAATGCAATACAATGGCTCTCAACACCTTATACAATGCCATTGATCCAAAGGTGTTTGAGCAAATCAAGGATTGTGAAAGAGCAAATGAAGTATGGAGGAGATTGGAGGAAACATATGAGGGCACACCGGCGGTGAAGAGTGCTAAGTTGTATATTCTCAAGGACAAGTTGACAAGCTTTAAAATGAAAGAAGATGAGAGCATTCCGGAGATGTTCCATCGATTACAAGTGATTGTCAATGACTTGAAGGCTTTGGGAGAGAAGATCAAGGATGATGACGTCTCTCATCAATTCTTGATGTGCCTACCTCCTAGGTTTGAGATATTGAGATTGCTTATCATAAGAGGAGGATTAAAGGATATTACCCCCAACCAAGTACTAGGTGATGTCATGACATAAGAGATATACCATGTGGAAAGAGAGGGGGATGACAAGAAGGAAGAAGAAGACAAGAAGAAGAAAAGTATAGCATTCAAGGCTAACTCATCATCATCCAAGAACAAGGGCAAGTCCAAGAAAGAATCAAGTGATGATGATGATCTTAGTGACATTGATGATGAAGCCATGGCTCTATTTGTGCGCAAGATGGGCAAGTTCATGAAGAAGAAGGGCTATGGAGCAAGAAAGAGAAGAGATCACACAAAGAGCAAAGAATATGTGAGAAGATGCTACAATTGCAAGAGCCCCGATCATGTTGTAGCAAATTGTCCTTACAATAGTGACAATGATGAAGATGAGAAGAACAAACACAAGAATGACAAGAAAGAAAAGAAGGAGAAGAAGGAGAAGAAAATGACCTTTCAAAAGAAGAAGGCTGGAGGCTATATGGTCACATGGGATAGTGATGGCTCATCGGATAGTGATGACTCTAGTGATGATGGCAAGAAGTCTATCAAGAGAGCACTAGCAAGCATCGCCATCAACAACAAGCCCTCCATCTTCGACACTCCATCAACATGCCTCATAGTAAAACCTACCAAGGTAAAATATAATGTGAGTGATAATGATGAATGTGAAAGTGATGCTTGTAGGAGTGATGACGATGAGTACTCAAAGGAGGAGCTTATGGACATATGCGAGCAAGTGCATACTTGCTTTGAGATGAAGAGAAAAGAGTGTAAAGAATTAAATAAGAAAGTCAAATTTCTTGAACAATCCTTTGATGAGCTCAATACCACTCATGAGGAGCTAATGGATGCCCATGAGAAGCTTGGCAAAGCTCACTCCTCTCTTGAAAAAGCTCACTCCTCTCTCATTGAGCAAGACAAGAAGGAGGAAGCCAAGAAGGAGCAAGTGATAGTAACATGTGATGTGGGACTAACATGTGATCTTATTGATGAATCTTTTCATGAACCCATTATTGTTGCTCCTACTAACACTTCTTATAGCACAACCATTACCACTCCACCTATGAATGATGCATCACTAATGGTGGAAAATGAAACCCTCAAGAAGGAGGTGAATGAGCTCACTCGTGCCTTAGGCAATGCCTATGGTGGGGAAGCCCACTTGCTAAAGTGCTTGGGTAGCCAAAGATTTTTCTCTCAACAAAGAGGGATTAGGCTACACCCCCAAGAAAGGCAAGGTGACTTTTGTCACTCCCAAAGCTAGCTTTGTGAAGGGCAATAGTCAGTTTTGCAATAGATGCAAGCAAGTTGGGCATATAGAGCAAAATTGTAAGACTAACAAGAACAAGCTACCTAATGTATCCTCATTCAAATTTGATTCTTGTTACATGCTTTATAAGGGTGCCAATGGTGTGAAGGCTAAGTTCATTGGTACACCAATTGTGGGCCTAAAGAAGAAGGCCATTTAGGTATCAAAGACCTTGGTGACTAACCTACAAGGACCCAAGCAAGTTTGGGTACCTAAAAAGAATTGATCTTCTTTTGTAGGTAAATTATAAAGCCGGAAGAAGGCATTGGGTGCTTGATAGTGGGTGCACATAACACATGACAGGTGATCCAAGAATGTTCAATTCAATCAATGAAAACAAGAGCAATGGGATTGATAGTATCACATTTGGTGACAATGGCAAAGGGAAGGTCAAAGGGCCTGGTAAGATTGTAATATTCAATGATTTGAGCATTTCCAATGTGCTACTAGTAGCGAGCTTGAACTTCAACCTATTGTCAGTAGCTCAATTATGTGATCTTGGTTTCAAGTGCATATTTGGTGTGGATGATGTAGAGATCATAAGTGTAGATGGCTCTAACTTGATATTCAAAGGATTTAGATATGAGAATCTATACTTAGTTGATTTCAATGCTAGAGAAGCTCAATTGTCAACATGTTTGATCACTAAGTCCAGCATGGGTTAGCTATGGTATAGAAGGCTTGGTCATGTTGGAATAAAACAATTGAACAAATTGATTAATCATGACTTAGTTAGAGGCTTGAAAGATGTCACATTTGAAAAGGATAAGCTATGTAGTGCATGTCAAGCCAGAAAGCAAGTTGGTAATACACATCCTAAGAAGAGCATGATGAGTACATCCAAGGCATTTGAGTTGATGCATATGGACTTGTTTGGACCAACCACATACACTAGCATTAGTGGAAACAAATATGGATTTGTGATTGTGGATGATTTTACTAGATACACATGGGTATTCTTTCTTGTTGACAAGAGTGATATGTTTGCAACATTCAAATCATTTGTCAAAGACATTCACAATGAGTTTGAAACAACCATCAAGAAAGTAAGAAGTGACAATGGTAATGAGTTCAAGAAAACAAGAATTGATGAGTTGTGTGATGAATTTAAAATTAGACATCAATTCTCGGCCAAGTACACTCCTCAATCAAATGGGCTAGTTGAAAGGAAGAATAGAACCTTAATTGATATGGCAAGATCAATGTTGAGTGAGTACAATGTGAGTCATTCATTTTGGGCCGAAGCAATCAACACGGCTTGCTATTATATGAACCGACTCTATTGTCACCCCATGATGGAGAAGACACCTTATGAGCTTTTGAATGGAAGAAAGCCAAACATAACATACTTTCGGGTATTTGGTTGTAAATGCTACATATTGAAGAAAGGCATTAGATTGAGCAAGTTTGAAAAGAAATTTGATGAAGGTTTCTTGCTTGGTTACTCCACTACTAGCAAGGCTTATAGAGTTTGGAATTTGGCTAGTGGTACTCTTGAGGAGGTTCATGATGTGGAGTTTGATGAAACAAATGGTTCCCAAGAGGAAGATGAGAACCTAGATGACGTAAAAGGCACTCAATTGATCAAGGCAATGAAAAACATGGACATTGGTAGGATAAGACCTAGAGAGGTGATTGATGTTGAAGATGACAAGAATCAAGTGCTCTCTAACTCAAATATGCAAGCTAGTGGTTCTCATGATCAAATCCAAGCAAACACTAGTAATGGCAATGTGCAAGATCAACAAATGGCTAGTTCATCATCTCAACCAAGTGATAAATCAAATGCAAGCAATCAAGTGCAAGTGCTCCAACCAACCAATGTTGCAAAAGATCATCCTTTGGATACTATCATTGGTGATATTTCAAGGGGAGTGCAAACTAGATCAAGATTGGCATTATTTTGTGAGCACTTCTCATTTGTGTCATCCATTGAGCCTAAGAAGATAGATGAAGCTTTGAATGATGTTGATTGGGTCAATGCTATGCATGAAGAGCTAAACAACTTCACAAGAAACCAAGTATGGGAGTTAGTAGAGAGACCTAAGGGTCATAATGTGATTGGAACCAAGTGGGTCTTTCGGAACAAGCAAGATCAAGATGGGATAGTGATAAGGAACAAAGCAAGATTAGTGCCTCAAGGTTACACTCAAGTTGAAGGTCTTGACTTTGGGGAAACATATGCCCTGGTTGCAAGATTGGAAGCAATTAGGATCTTGCTAGCTTATGCTTGTGCCAACAACATCAAGTTGTACCAAATGGATGTGAAAAGTGCATTTCTAAATGGGTACATCAATGAGCTTGTGTATGTTAAGCAACCTTCCGGTTTTAAAGATGAAAAGAAACCCAACCATGTGTTCAAGTTGAGAAAGGCTTTGTATGGATTGAAACAAGCACCTAGAGCATGGTATGAGAGATTGAGGGATTTCCTACTCACTAAGGGATTCAAGATGGGAAAGGTTGACACCACTCTCTTCACCAAAAAGCTTGGAAATGACTTGTTTATAATGCAAATCTATGTTGATGATATCATTTTTGGGTCAACAAATCAAGAATTTTGTGAGGAGTTTGGCAAGATGATGGCAAGTGAGTTTTGAGATGTCTATGATTGGAGAGCTTAGTTACTTCCTTGGTCTTCAAATCAAGCAAATGAAGAATGGCACATTTGTGAGTCAAGGCAAGTATATCAAGGATATGCTCAAGAAGTTTGAAATGGAGGAGAGTAAAGCTATTAGTACACCAATGGGGACAAGTGGAAGCTTGGATAGTGATGCTAGTGGCAACATGGTGGATCAAAAGATGTATCGATCTATGATTGGAAGTCTACTCTATGTGACCGCATCAAGGCCGTATATGATGTTTAGTGTATGCATGTGTGCTAGATTTCAAGCCTCACCAAGAGAAAGTCATTTGAAGGCAACTAAGAGAATATTGAGGTACTTGAAGCATACACAACATGTTGGATTATGGTATCCCAAAGAAAAAAGATTTGAGTTGATTGGATATTTAAACTCCGATTATGCGGGATGCAAAGTTGAGAGAAAGAGCACATCGGGCACACATCAACTATTGGGAAGATCACTTATGTCTTGGTCATCAAAGAAGCAAAATAGTGTAGCACTTTCAACCGCCGAAGCGGAGTACATTTCGGCCAGTAGTTGTTGTGCTCAATTACTTTGGATGAAGGCCACTTTGAGTGACTTTGGGATCAAATTCAAGCAAGTGCCATTGCTATGTGACAATGAAAGTGCCATAAAGCTCACCAACAACCCAGTTCAACACTCAAGGATAAAGCATATAGATGTCCGTCATCACTTCATAAGAGATCACCAACAAAAAGGGGACATTTGCATAGAGAGTGTGGGCATCGAAGATCAACTTGTCGACATATTCACCAAGCCACTTGATGAGAAGATGTTTTGCAAGCTAAGGAATGAATTGAACATACTTGACTTCTCCAATATGTGTTGATGCACCCCCAATTTTTATGACATGCCTCTCCTTCGAGCAATCTAAGGTAAAAGTTATTTGGCATGGCATACATCCTTGCTAAGGACATGATTAGTGCATTTAGACATATTTCACATTTGAATAGGCTCATTCATGAAAATCAAATGAATTTGATGCGTGTATGATACCACTATTGCTTGTATGTTTGCAATGATCTAGTGGTAGCATATGACATGTTTGTGGGCTTGTAACCTAGTGTTTGATTTAGAAAATGAGCTATAAGTGTTTAACTCAACATGGTACAAGATAACCCTTATTTGAAGGTGTGAAGAAGCTTGTCCTTGGATCAAACCGAGTTAAATATCTTTTGCAAGTAATCTAGATTGAACCAAATTAGGAAAATGATCCTCATTTTATATGGTTTCACCCCAACATATCTATAATTTGAGGTCACCTTTGTGCTAATGGTTAACATTGATAATCCTACCCTATCTATACTTTAAGCCTTTATGGTCATTAATGACAAAGGGGGAGAGAAACAAAGATAGTAGTAAAAATAGTTAAAAAGGGGGAGAAATATCATAAAGGGAAAGATATATAAAGATATACTTGATATATGACATAGGGAGAGAAAAGTCAAAAGGGAAAGGGATCAATTAAAATTTTTAGCACACAAGTAGGGGGAGCAAGCTCATGAACTTGTATGGTGCATTTGAATGTGCATTTCATATGTTTGCTTGCATGGCATACGTTCTAAATTTAAAATATCCATACTTGTGTGATGTATGCTAGTTGTTAGATTGAATGATGAAATGAAATCACTAGATAACTTTCACTTCCAAATATTTCTAAGTGGTATTGAGCTAACCATGGTGCTAAGGATGGTATATTGGTGCACTCCGATTGGTATCACGCTTCAAAGGTCCATCTCTTATACCTTAGCATCATTTGGTAGAAATTGTCTCCTATATTTCCTATCTAATCATATGTGCAAAGCTTCAATCCAAACTCTTAGCACATATGTAGGGGGAGCAATTGCTATCATATGGAGTTCATGAAACTTGTCCATATCCTTTACACCTGGTAAATATGCTTGGGCAAGCAATATGGATTCAAATAAACTTTAATTCATATCTTTGTATAAGGGTTGTCATCAATTATCAAAAAGGGGGAGATTGAAAGCTCTAGTTTGGTTTTGGTTAATTGATGAAACCCTAAGTGCTAACCTAGTTTATCAAGATGATCATGAGATAGGTAGCACTACTCCAAGTGATGAAGCAATGACGAAGATCATGACATTGGTGATGATCAAATGCTTGAACTTGGAAAATAAGAAAGAGAAAAACAAAAGGCTCAAGGTAAAGGTATAAAAAGTAGGAGCCATTTTGTTTTAAGTGATCAAGACACTTAGTGAGTGTGATCACATTTAGGATAGATAGCCGTACTATTAAGAGGAGTGAAACTCCTATCGAAATACGGTTATCAAAGTGCCACTAGATGCTCTAACTCATTGCATATGCATTTAGGATCTAGTGGAGTGCTAACACCCTTGTAAAATGTTTGTGAAAATATGCTAACACATGTGCACAAGGTGATACACTTGGTGGTTGGCACATTTGAGCAAGGGTGGAGAAGTTAGAAATGAAAGAGAGTCAGTCGCGTTGTTTTTGCAGTGACCGGATGCTGGTCTCGTGTGGACCGGCGCGTCCGGTTAGGCAAGGCAGTGAAGACCTAGCATCGGTCATATGACCGGACACTAGGGTCTCTGTCTGACCGGATGCTAGAAGGCAGTGTCCGGTCATGATGAAGTGGCTGCACATTGACTAGGGTAATGCACCGTACGCTGGGCTGTGTCCGATCAAGGTGGACCGGATGCGTCCGGTCGGTAAAAGACTATTTTGGGAGCTTACTGGAAATGATCGGACACTGGGGTCTGAGCGTTCGGTCACTTGTGCCGGAGCATCCGGTCGCTTCATAGCCGTTGAAATCTGGCGGCTTAGGTTTAACTCAGAATGACACGTGGCTTACATCGGGCGACCGGACGCTGGGTCCAGCGTCCGGTCAACATGACCGGAGCGTCCGGTCAGCCCGCGTTGTGCCCAGTGAAGGGGTACAACGGCTCTATTTCGTTGGGGCTTCTATTTAAGCCCCATGGCCAGTTCAAGCTCACTCTCTTGCACATTTTCATTGACATTGCAACCTTGTGAGCTTAGCCAAAGTCCTCCCACTCATCTCCATCATTGATTTATCATCTTTGTGAGATTGGGAGAGAATCCAAGTGCATTGCTTGAGTGATTGCATCTAGAGGCACTTGGTATTCGTGTAGCGCTGTGGATTTCGCTTATTACTCTTGGTGGTTGCCACCACCTAGACGGCTCGGTGCAGTGGTGGAGGATCGGCACAAGTTGGTGATTGTTCGTGGCCGTCTCCGGTAATTGTGAGGGGAGTTGTACCTTCCCCGGCGGAGTGCCAAAAGGTAACTCTAGTAAATTGCTCGTGTCATTGAGTTACCTCACTTGAGGGTCGGTTCTTGCAGTGTCCTATCGTGTGGACGAGGTTTGTGAAACACCTCTTAGCCGTCAAACCACCAAGTGTTGGTCGACACAACGGGGACGTAGCGTGTTGGCAAGCACGTGAACCTCGGGAGAAAATTGATTGTCTCTTGTCTTTGGCATTCTCTCGGTGATTGGCTATATATTCATCTTGTGATTGGTTCATCCCCTACACGGCAGTATAATCACCCTACTCACTTATTTACATTCTTGCAAACTAGTTGATACAAGCTCTTTAGTGTAATTAGAATTGAGAGCTTGCTTTATTATTTACATTCATCTAGTTGAGCTCTTTAGAGTAGCAAGATTGAGAGCTCTTAGTGAGTAGTTACATAGCAAGTTTGTGTGCCTAAGTAATCATTGCAACTAGAATCATTGGATAGGTGGCTTGCAACCCTTATAGAGCTAGATCAAGTTTGCATTACGCTATTTGTCATACTAATCAAATTGCTCTAGTTGATTTGTAGATTTTTAAATAGGCTATTCACCCCCCTCTAGCCATATTAGGACCTTCCAATTAGCCTCAGACCTCCTTCTTGCTTAGGACACCCTAGCAGATCTCCTTGGTCTCCATATGGTTCTCCAAGCTCGGTCATATGTATAGAGGTCATGTCCTCATCATCCTCCCTTTCTTGACGAAAAGCCATCCTCGGCATCGATTTTGTTTGAAGTCGATCCTGCACAACATGAGGACAAACGAGGTTTCCAAAATAATGGGAATGGATAATGTTGTGAGAAAGAATATGACCACATGTCTAGGTTTGTAGCATGTCTTGTCCTACAGACATGTAGTCTGCTCGATTGAAATACACATGATCTTTGCCAATACTATCCTGCAAAAGATTAGTACTAACAAGAAATATATACTCTTTTTCTTTGGATTCCACTTGTGTTCGAAAAGCAAAACTAGAGGAATATGGCATAACAACAATGTTGATTTTACTATCCTCTAGTTGATCATTAATTTGCACAACTAAAGGAGAATTTGGATTTGTACAAATGTAAACTCGTTGTATCAAATATTGCCCTTGGTTGTTATATTTACCAAAAACATGATATGTATGTCTAGAGAACCATGGCAAATCAGCATATGCATAAAGTTTCTCCTCTAAAGAACTAAGATTACACGGAACATAAAATTCAATGTAACCCAAAGTATTTAAAGAAGACAACAATTTCAGCTCATCAACTTCACTAGCATTATGAATAACAAGTCTATTTTCAGCACAAGTGCTCATTTTCAGCACACATATAGTGTGATCATTCTTCAATGATTGCATGGGTATAACATAAATATCATCATGCAAGTCATCTTCGTCACAAGAAACATCAAGCAAATTATCTTGTGACAAAGGTAAATCAAGCGAATGCTCCACTAAAATTTGCTCTATCATAGCATGATTGGTGGAAAAATTAAGCACATCAAGAGAACTCTCACCTTCTGTGAGTTTAGCATCATAGGCATTACCTTTGCTCTCATGTTCAGCAGGGGTAATAGTTGATGGTTCTGAATTTTCACATGAGGCTGTGAGCTTCTCATTTTCTATCACGTCATCCTCACTCTTTTCTACATTGTCCTACAAAAGGTTAGGCATAGCAGGAGAAATAACAATAGACTCTTCCTCTAAATGGTGCACCTCATCATATGAAGTCAAAACAGAAGGTGGATTAACAAAGGTTTCTCGCATAAAAAATTTCATATCATTCCAAGTTTGAGGCTTATTAGAAGGATCTAAAGACTCCCACCAAGATAAAGTAGAATGTCGCAAAACACTAACTACATTTTTACCTTCCTCCTTGGACACATAAAGCGAGTAGCAAATATGTTATCGATGGCAATTTCCCACTCCATATACTCATCAGCACCTATACCATCATAAGTCGATGGATATGAACAACCTATCATTGTTAGAAGACAGCAAAAGACAACACAAAAGTATTATCCCTACCAACTACTTAGGTTGTGGACAAGGAAAAACAAAGCACTCAACTCTCAAGCGTCTTACCATGGTCTTATAAGTGTTCTTACCAAAGCAACAGGCTGTGTAATCGGTCGGTGACTGTGATACCATTGTAGCTTGAGTGTAACAGTTGCAAGGCGAACCTGTACTTAGTTAGAAGAAAGTAGAGCTTAGACAGGCACAATATAGTAGCAAGGAATAGCAAAATTCGCAACTGAATAGCAAAGCTAAATAAGTATCCCAAGTACTTATCTTAGTTGCTGGCCTACTCATATTCTAAGTATCAGATGTATCAAGTGACGTGAACAGCAAGAATATGATTAGGAACAAGGTAGAAATCAACACACGCAAACACAGCTCAAATGACGCTCTCTATGTGCTCCTCTAGATATTGTTTCTCTTTTGCCCCTCTTTTTTCTCTATTTTTGGCCTGTCGTTGTTTTTTAAGAAAGTTCAACCTTTTCTTTTTCTTTTTTTCATATTTTTTCTTCACTTAGGAGCACAAAAGAAGTAACCACAAAAAATATGAGCTTAAACAAGTGAAAGACGTAGCCTGTGGAAATTTTAGAAGACGTGCTCGAAATCGATAAAAAGCTTGTGACCATGAAAAGATGATCTTGTGACCAGTTTTTGACCAAAATAAAAATCTCCGACCCCAACAAGGTGAGGGATGGACAGATCCAAAATTTTTTTCTGATCGATTTTGATATATGGAACGTCGAAATCCGAGTTCGTATGCGAAAACTAGACCAGTTTTACGAACACACTTCGAATTAGAGGACAAAACAGGAATAATGCACGCAAAATTAGTCATGGCAGCAATGATTTGATGGAAACAGTGACAAGTGTAGGAAATTAGATGGCGTGGACTAGGGTTTGATGGATACAAAGGAAACTCAACAAGACTTGGAGATGTTCACGGATTATGATGAAAAACAAAGGGGAAAACATAAACTGGACTAAAAAACGATCTAAAACCAGCAACCAGAACTTGCTCTAGGGCACAAACTCAACAATGTGAAACAGAGACGAAATTGCACGGCACAATGAGGCTATAGGACATGGAATATGTGATGATGCATTTTTTTAGCTTTTTGTGGACTATAGGTAATGCAAAAACAGTAACAATTTAAAGGGGAAAACAAAGTTATACCTAACGGGCAACAAGGTCTCTGATACCACTTGATGTAGACTAGGCCCGATCTTCCGAAAGGTATGATAGCGTCGATTGGTGGAGACTCGACGTTCACGATCTAGGCTTCAAACCAAGATTGATTTGGACCCCCGCAACCGTTACACCACTGCTCCGTTGGTTATCGACCACGCGAACGTGATTGACCTCGCCGAGAAGGCTTTCCTGCAAGCGAATCGAGAACACAAGTAAGAACGGGATGAACGCAATCTGAAATTACAAATAAATATGAGGCTTATGAAATCAAGAAGGAGTTCAAGTCTTTATTCGAAAGGACTAATCGCCACAGGCGAACAAGATCAAGAACTGAGGCCCTGGTTCACAGCAAGCGGCCTTGGCGGCGATAGTTGCAGCAAAATGATGTATGTTTCACGAGAAAATCAAGAACTAAACAAAATCCAAACCCTAAGGAGAGCGACGACTGATATTTATAGAGTCTTGGGCGTCACCCCCCTGGACACGCCCCCTAATGGGCCCAAACACGATACACGGTCCAACGAACCAAAAGATGGTGTCGCAGCACCCTCACAGATTATGGATGCTGACTTGTTTCGATGATTCCTGTTGATTCCGAAGGGCTTTTGACGTGAGACCAATTGGGTTGGCTTCCTTATCAAATTAGCTTTCCAATCATATGTGGATCGTCGAAAATGGAGTCCAGATACATCTAGGGTGACCAGTTTAAGGCAGACTGGTCCTAGAACCCGAGACAGACTCGAACTTGAGTTGCTTTGGGCCTCCACCTCGGGGACTCGAACCAAATTAGCCTTGGACCTCCTTCTTGCTTAGGACACCCTAGCTGATCTCTTTGGTTTCCATATGGTTCTCCAAGCTTAGTCATATGTATAGAGGTCATGTCCTCATCATAAGTGCTCTCTACGGGTTGATTCTTTGACTCTTCGAATCACCCATAACTGCTCACAACTTGAGTTGGGTCATTCATAAGCTCTGCCGAATGATCACCAAGCTCCCAATCACCACCAAGCCGTCTAGGTGATGGTGATCATCAAGAGTAATAAACATGAACTCTCACTTAACCACGACAAGCCTAATGAGAAGGGTGGATGCACACTTTGCTACTCTTGATCTCACTAATGAGGGCTCTCTTTGGGATTCTCAAATCTCAATCACCTCACTAGGACCTTGCTCTTCTTAGCACTCTCAAAGGTGTTTCTCAACTGTTGGAATGAGCAAAAGTATCCCCACACACGAGTGGAGGAAGTATTTATAACACCGGCTGAAAAACGAACCGTTATGTGCCTCTGTGAGGTGACCGGACGCTCTGGTCATGTTGACCGGATGCTCCGGTTAGTTCACCCCGAACTCCAGTGATCAAGTGGTGATCGGACGCTGGACAACGTCCGGTCAGCACTGATTAGACACGTCCGGTCGTGATTTCCTCTCTCTGGAACCTTACTGGAGTCGACCGGACGCTAGCCCTCAGCGTCCGGTCACTCACCTCTCAGCGTCCGGTCACTTTTAGACGACTTTACCTTGATCAAATGAACTGACCGAACTCTACGCCAGCGTCCGGTCAGTATTTGACCCTCCATTCACTTTCAACTCTCAATCATGCATGAATGAAGTTTGCTCCAATGGATCTAAGGGCTATTTTGGAGCTACCTGGTGCTAGATTTAGCAAATGTGCACCACACCTAACTCACTAGACTCACCTAGGTCAAGCTACCCGTCCATACCCCTTAATAGTACGGCCAAAGAAAAAACAAAGTCCTAAACTACTCTAAGTGTCTCTTCAACACTAAACGACACTTAGAACTAGTCCATCCTTAACCTTGTCGTCCATCCTTTGAAAACCGAAATGATTTCCATCGTAGGGGCATGACCACCATGATTGCCCAATTGATCTCCATTACCGTGACCTAACTTAATTGTCTCTGCAAAACACACGTTAGTCATAGTAATCACGTATTGTCATTAATCACCAAAACCCAACTAGGGACCTAGATGCTTTCAGATATAAACAAAGAAAATGGGACATTATGGCTTAGGATGGGGAGAACAAACCTCAGCAGCAGGACCAACTGCCTTATCAGGGAATCTGCAACCAATGAAGGACATCAATGTACAACACTTACATATTTGCAATTTCCAAACAGTGAAATAAATCAAACCTGAATCTGCAACTAGTGAAAGACATCAACCTACTACACTTAAAAATTTGCAACCAGTGAAATAAATCGAACCTTGAGGCTACAGCCGCAGAGATGGTCTCGTACCAGCGGGCAGCATTAGGAAACTCAGTGTCAGGCTTCGACGGCACCGTCGTGAAGACCTTAATGTCATCCTTAGTAATCGCATCACTGCACAGGCAGCCGCACAAGCACTATAAGCAAACACAACCCAATCATCATCAAAAGAAAGATTTTCTAAATTTAAAGCGAAAACAACAATGTCTCTTATCACGGTCGTCATTGTAAGGAATTGAGAATACATTTTCTCCTAAACTTTCTTACCCACCTTTAATATAGACCCTTAGATAACCAAGTATCTTTAAATTTAACGCTCCATATCAATCCACCGATGGGCCACCTACCATTTGCGCGTTCCTGCCATTCAGCCAGAATCGAAGTAATTAATTGCAAATCGCTATCCTGGAGGATGACACGGACCGGTCTGAGGTCGTTGGCCTGGTCATTTGAGGCGAGCACCCGACGGAGCTCAGGGGTCCTAAAAAAAGTGTTGTACATGAGAATGACACAAGAGATTCAACACTGTAGAGAAGCTGGTGACCTGAATGGAGAACCGAGATGAGAGTTGAGAAGGATTTCAGCTAGGAATTCCTTGATCCCCTGCATGGATTCCGAGGACAGAATGTTCACATCAAATTCAGTGATGTCTCTAAAATTCAGCTAAACGTTCACACCCGAGGCTCCAGGGAGTATCTAGCTAGCTAGTTGCCTTTAAAATTAGCAAACGATATCACACAGAATACATGGGGTTTGACCTTACAGTTCCAAAGCCTCCTCGGCCATAGCTGTTCTGATCTCTCTGTAATTGAGAACAGCCTGAGATTTTCCATGCCTAAAAAACAAATTAGCAGCAAACGATGTCAGCTTAATTTAGACAGCTCGCCTTTCCTCAAGCTTGCAAAATACAGTAACCCGCATCTCGTCGACGCCATCGCTGACGGAGACATCGGCTGAGACAGCGACGCGGTGCTTGCCGTGGGGGAGCGGGTTCCGGACATGGTCGATGTGGTGGTAGGAGAGTTCGACGGCGGCGCTGGGGGCGCCCTCCACGACGACGACGGGTGTGAGTTGCCTGGTGAAGCAGAGGGCGAGCTCGGGGCCTGGGTTGGTGCGGCGGCGTGGATCGGGACCGGAGGGCTGAAGGGGGGAACGAAAAAGCAAGATAAGGCACCGGCTTGCCGATATGCGGGTACAGGGGCGGGTAAGAAAGTCGATGGTGAGAAAAAAAAATATTGGCACGAGGGCGTCGACTCCCGGGCTGAATGGCAGGAATTACGATAGCCGTAAGACTTGGCGTGGCCCACATGTGAATTAATAATAAGACCATTAGATTAAAATATATCAACTGATCGAAGGGTCCTGATGCAAGGTGGGCAGGGATCATCTAGGTGGGAGCTATTTTTCAACTCCTTCGCTCTTTTATATATAGATAAGGGGTAAAAAAAGCGATTTTGCGTTCATGAGCAAAATTGGAGCCTGTTCCGGAGCCCAACAAGCCCAAAGGCCCATCAAGCAAAAGCCTTCGTCTTCTACCTCTGGTCCTCTTCAAGCGCCCGCGAGACAGGCGAAACTTTCCCTCGAAACCCTAGCCTAGCCACTGCCCCGCGCCTCCCCTCGCCTCCTTCCCGTACGCTAGGAAGAGGAAGATATGGGCGCCGAGGAGGATGCCGCTGCACGCCGCGAGCGTCTCCGCGCCCTCCGCGCCGCCAAGGAGCTCCTCTCCACCCCTGACGGCGCCCCCACCCCCGCCACCGACGGAGAACAGCAGTGAGATCTCTCCCCTCCCCGCCCCTATTTCACTAGATAACTCCGCACGTAAATAATTGCAGCGGCAGGTCAACTGTGATGTTAGTTAGTTACTAGTAGGTAAAATGACCATAACTCTGTGCACTTGCGTGGCTCTCGCACACATTGTAAATCCAGCAGGCAGTCATTGGAATACCTTTTCAAGGTTGCAGTTCTACACTCTATATGACATTGAACTTAGTTCGTTGTTGCCGCTCCTAGGCCCTGGCTAGTGCCACATTGATTGATGACTGTTTATCGAGGATATCCCTATGCTCCTTTGGACCCTTCTCTTAATTTTGCTCTGAAAAGTTTAGTGCCAACACTATTGTCATTTTGGACTGGTGACAACTGACAACTACTAGTGCATTTCCCTGTGGGCCTTCACTTAGAATATATATTCACACGCCATGGAGGCCCCTTCTTCTAAGAATTAAGGCATGCTCTTTTTCCTGCTTGTTGTCATGGGTTTAGGCTTCGTCATAAGGTGTCAAGTTAAAAGGCGAGATGAGTTCTGTGCGGACACCAGGAGCCACTTTCACAAACCTTAGGGGCACACTTTTTTGCCTTTTGCTTTAGCAACTCCTTCACCATCCAACACATATGCTGCGTTGTGATCTCTTCAACTGAGTAATCCATTCTTGTGTGTAGCATAGTGGAGATATCAGATGCTTCAATTGTTCCATACAGGCTAACTAGTATGGTTTCCTTTTTCTTTTCTTCTTCCTTTTTGCCACAATTCAGCTATGTTCGCTAGAGTTTGACCTTATCAACTATTCTGCCGCAATAAACGATACAATATGTTGTGCCTCCCTGTCCAGAAGTACTGCCCAATATTCATTCTCTATATTAATTTAAAGGGTAATTTCATTTGGTACAATAAACTGTTATAAAGGCACTGTGATTTCAACAACAACAACAACAAAGCCTTTAAGTCCCAAACAAGTTGGGGTAGGCTAGAGTTGAAACCCAGCAGAAAATTTCACTCTGAACATCCTTTATCGAAAATACTTCCTGCTATCCAAATTCTGAATGTATCACTAAGACAGAAGTTCAATCAACAACAACAACAACAACAACAACAAAGCCTTTAAGTCCCAAACAAGTTGGGGTAGGCTAGAGTTGAAACCCAACAGAAGCAATCAAGGTTCAGGCACGTGAATAGCTGTCTTCCAAGCACTCCTATCTAAGGCTAAGTCTTTGGGTATATTCCATCCTTTCAAGTCTCCTTTTATTGCCTCTACCCAAGTCAACTTCGGTCTTCCTCTGCCTCTCTTCACGTTACTATCCTGACTTAGGATTCCACTACGCACCGGTGCATCTGGAGGTCTCCGTTGCACATGTCCAAACCATCTCAACCGGTGTTGGACAAACTTTTCTTCAATTGGCGCTACCCCTAATCTCTCACGTATATCATCGTTCCGAACTCGATCCCTTCTTGTATGACCGCAAATCCAACGCAACATACGCATTTCCGCGACACTTAGCTGTTGAATATGTCGTCTTTTCAACAGCTAAGTGTCGCGGAAATGCGTATGTTGCGTTGGATTTGCGGTCATACAAGAAGTTCAATGCTCTAGAATAATTTCTTTGTTATTTTTAATTAATTAATGTCACTAAAACTGACGACTTTATTTCAGTCTGTTTATATTGAGTAAATGCAATGATTGGCAGGCCTACTAGTTGTTTCACTGAGTTATTTCACTGTGGATTCTTTGACCTACAAGGCACTGTTGTTTTTAAACTCTACTAGGTTAGTTAAGCAAACAATGTAGATAATGTATGGACATAAAATCCAAATGCTGTCTATAGCCTATGTTCACATGCGGCACTGATTCTTATTTTTATTGATTGTATCAGAAATGGCAACCATGAGATGGCAGAAGAGCCAGCATTACCAGGTCCTCAGGATGCGCCTGGCGAGGCTGCTAAAGAGGATGGTAGCCCCACTGAGGAGGCCGAGGAGGTTGAAGATGATGGGTAAGGCAATGAAGCTGACAAGCTTTTACCGAGTATATGGTGGTGCACTTTTTATCCTATTCATAACTTGCATTGTAGACTCCATATATGATGATCGTTTATGTTTGTTCATTCAGTGAAATTCCGTGTACGTGAAAATAAGAGTCTCCAGCTTGGCATTAGTGGTTTTGTAGTCTGAATTATTTCTTAATGCTGTGTGAGATAATAGTTTTATAGAAGTGTCAAGTGTGCATTCTTTTTGATGCAGTGAGCTTCCAGCCATGAAGTTCAGAAACTATCTTCCCCATGATGAGCAACTCCGAGGCGGCAAGCTGGCTCCAGTGTCTCTTCCTAAGTTTGAAGACCCAATTAGTGCTGAAACTGCAGAACCAAAGGAAGTGGAGGTACAATTTTGGTGTTCCCATCTTCGAGATCTCTTCCTTGTACTTTTGGTGAGACAAACTGTCAATTAATCCTTCAACATTATATTGTGCATGCAGAATCCTTTTGGAAACATAGCTCCAAAGAATCCAAATTGGGATCTGAAACGTGATGTGCAGAAGAGAATTGATAAACTGGAAAGGCGCACACAGAAAGCATTGGCCGAGATTGCATGTGAGTGTTCATATATGTTTAATTGGCAGATGCTTCATCTGTTCTAGTTCTTTTTTGGTTGGACGATTTACATGCTCTGGTTTGCAGTGGAGCAGCAGAGGGAGAAGGAAGCCTTGGAGGAATCTCAAGATTGACCTACCTGTGTAAGTGACCGGTGGCTCATAGAAAACATGCTGTTTCGTCTCTCAAGCAGAAGTCGTAATATGTAATGTACCTTTGGGATGCTTGGTGACTTGGTGTACCTTGGGATGCTTACCATCTGGGAATGTACTGAATTGAGTTTGGGACGTGGAATGCAGTTACCTACCAAGGTCTTGTTTTGTTTGTAGCAACTTAAGAAACATGAGATGTAGCAGTCCTGTTCTGTGTAGATCTGACCAAACAAAGCATAATGAATACAAAGCACACCATGTTGTGTTGAGCAGAGTGCATTTTTTTCCTTACATTTTGGCTCTCTCTGGAAAAAAAATAGCAGTGCATGAGTTTCTTGACATACTTGCCATCCCCAATGTGTGTTATTCCCAGTCTACCCACCACAATTTATACTTGTACTCATATTCTCAGGCAATGGACGAATATGACTTGCTTGTTGTGTTAATTCAGTGGGGAGATAAGAGATGCATACATCTATCTAGCTCCAGCTGTGTGGTACATTCATAACTCATAAGCTCTTTTTACATACAACTGCAACAGTCTCCCATATCATTGCACTTGTTAGGAGCTGTTGCTAGGCGCTGTGACTGAGGATTTTTCATTTTTGTCGAGTAACAGAGTAACAGTTAATTCAACATCCTAAATGCCTAACTAGGAGCAGGAGCAGGAGTGGTGGCCTGCTCCAAGTCCGGCAATAGCAGGCAGTTGTTCCTTGCATTCTCGCGCATCTTTCCGATGAAATGCTTGCCCTTCTCCTCCAGCTTGCCCCCCATCCTCCTCCCCAGATCCATCACCCGTGCACGCTGAACACCGCGTTTCCTCTTCTTTGCATCTCCCTCCTCACCAGCAGAAGGTGATGTCTTCTCCACAAGGCCTGCTGTCTCATCTCCGCTGCAGCTCAGCAGTGGCATCCTCAGCTGTTCCCTTGTTGCATCATCATTTGACTGCAGAGGAGCTCTGCTTGCTGAAACCAGCCAAGTCTGCCAGCTCGTTGATGCTTCTGCTTGCTCTGGCCCATCAATACCTATGTTTGTCTTATTCCACGATCCATTGGTGATTCTTCTTGAAGGCGGCAGCGGACTTGACTTGTTCTTTGCAATGGCCTTGGATGCGAAAGCTTCCCCTGGCATCTCTCTAGTTGTGTCTGCAGCACGCCTTGTGCTAGTCTCAGTGGGCTCACGGTTCAGCCATATAAAAGGTGCGATTCTGCGGGGCACCCAGTCATCCGTGTCTGATATCATCCAGGAAATAGGAAAACTTTCACAGTTGGGCATCACCAAGCTCTGATGAACCGAAGCCTGTATAAATGTAGGACAGCAGCCAAATGCTCCATATTCAACCACACAAATTAACCACAAAAATAACAACTTAGTCATGACTCATGGAAGCCAAGTAAAACACCTTGATCCTGTTGCCGATAAGTGAGGCGATGTAGCTGCTGCTGATCTTCCTATCCCCAACCGATGATTCCAACTCCCACTCTATCTCTGGCATGGACGTAAACCCATACCAAACTCGATCACTCGGAGGAGGTTTTAGATGTATCCGCATTGTTCCACGAACAGATGATATTTTAATCGCCAATGATAATGGCACCTTTGTTTCAGCAAGGAAAGTGAGAAAGCACAGTTCAGGTCAGAACTTCATGGCTAAATTTCAAACAGAAGCAAAACACTACACATAAATATATAAATATGGAAAATGGTCATATGATTACACCTTAGCACACAACCAATTGTCCATCTGGTAATGTGTATATGTGACCCCGCAAAAAAAATGTGTATAAGGTATATATGAAAAGAAGGCAAAACAAGGAAGAACTAACCTGTGAAACCTGGTCCGCTATTGAATTCATGATACGTTTCCACCTTGGCATATATGTTGATGCCCACCCAGTGCTCTTTGACTTCCTTAAGGTATCTGCCATAATCACAAAAGGTCATCAATAGCCTCAAGTTATGATGCTTTTGGCTTTCTAGAGGACCATCATGTTCAGAACAGATTAAGTGATGGAGTTCTCACATCACATACTATTTATTGGATCGTTTACGGACATTGCAAATAATGATTCCAATAACAAATAAGCAAATGAAGAAAACACATGAAAGAAGCGTCACAAACCTGCTTCATCATTAACCTCTGCTGCAGAATCCAAAGCTTCCGAAGGCCTGAATTGGTTACCATATTGCTCAATACTATCAAGGAAATCTGAACCCACATCCCCATTAGAATCGTCTTTAATATTGGTCTTCAGTATGTCCTTTTCCAACTCTGGCGCCTGAACCTCAAGTCTTGTTTCGATATGCAGCAGTATTCCACTTGAATACTCAAAGTCAACTTCAAAAGCCCACGATTCGTTCAAATCCGGTGGGAGGACTCTCATTCTGTGCAGATATGGTGGAAGCTTGCCAAGATTGAGGTCAGTAAGCGTAATTTCACCAATGTAGGCTGGAGTTCTGGTGTTTGACAATGTTCGCTGACCAACAGGAACCAATCAATATTAAGATATGGACAAAGGATAAATTCACTTGAAAATGTCAGCATCATCTGACCTGAATACGTGCTTTGATGGCCTTGTTCATCTCATCATTCATTTTAGCATCAAAAAACAACCGAGAGATTAGGAGGTTCCAACAAAGCGTACCATCATCGGCAAGCTTTTCATCCACCTTTGCATTGGGGGAATCAGGTAGCTGGCTGTTGAAACTCATAGAGGAGCTAGGCGTACTGGGTTGTTTTATATCTTGTTTAGATGGCACCATACCTGTTTTGCTCTCCTGAGAAGCCTTCACGGATGCCTTCTTTGCCAACCGTTTCAGAAAACCTCGGAGTTTTGAAGATCCATCAGTCTTCACAGTGTTGTCCACAAGCACATGTTCCTGACTAGAGAGTGTTGAGGGTCCCAGAAAGCAAGGGTATCCAGCTTTCAAAGAGGCTATGTAACTGTGGAACTCTCCAGTCAGCATGTCATGGAATTTGAGTTTGTCCTTGTCCGTGGTAGAAGCAAGACGGAGTGCTTTACACCATGATTCCTTTTCCCAAGAGGTGTCTGCATAAACATAGCATACCTTGCTCCCCCTGCAAATATGAGATTCCTTGCTTTCCAGTTTTATGGGATACCTCTTGGCCCTGAAAGAAAATACATACTGGCGGTGGTTTTAGGCAAACTTTATGTGACATGTGAATCGATCATATAGTGGCAGCAGAATTCAAACCAATAATTAGTAACTGAGAAAAGAAACTACAGTCACTTGATATGAACATCTACTCTGATTGCGCATCTATAGTATAGCAAATCTGGCTACTCTGTCATAAGTCAAGGATTCATATAAAACTGCTGCTGCTAGAAGCATAATAATGCATACACTGAGTAAGTTGTTACGCTTTTTAGCTGATGACAAGAAAAATGAATTTATTATTATTGGAGGCTCTCCACAGGTCACAGGAGATGAATGTTTTAAGAGGCTAGCTACGATTTGCACTAACCATTTACGTGAGGGCAGATTGGATGCAGAAACAGCAACAACTGTGCAACTGAGCAGGTCAATGGTTAGCTGCGAGGCATCATCAGGTCCAGACAAGGTGAGCGAGTGTCCTTCAAGTGTGGCAGACATTTTTATAGGGAAAACCTCGACGATGAGCTTCTTGTCCCTGATCCCCGTGGTACCGCCATTCGACGGGCGATTGATGCTGTCTTTGGGGCCGGGGGGCGTCTTTTGTTGCTCCAGCATCCACAAGAAGCCCTGTTAACTCATAGAACTCATATAGAATGGGAAGATGTCAATTAATTAAGGTACAAGTCGTGAACATGTGGAATATATACTGCAATACATAATAATGGATGGATGAAATAAGATGGAAACTAGAACGAGTTTGTGAGTTAGCTAGGTCCTCCAAGAAAGGCCAAATAAGAATACGTATGACAAACCTTGATGAGAACTGAATGAACAAGCTGAAGAAGGCTCAGGCGTGCGCGCTTGCTTGCTTTGCTTAACATTAACTGAATGAATCGAACCGAACCCATCCGATCGAGAATATGAATGGCCGACCTTCCCGGTCTCACCTGTCGGTTGAGGCCGTGGCGAGACACAGACCGCGGCGGGGTCGGGTGGACGGGGAGTTGTGGCGGCGGCGGCGTGGCACGTGAGGCCGATGAGCGGCGCGTGAGGCTGCGGATGGCCCAGAGGAGCGCCAGGCCTTCCGCGATCGCCAGGGAGAGGATACCGAGGAGGAAGCCCAGGCCCAGCAGCAGGAAGGCCATCGCCATGGATGCGGTGCGGCGTCGCCGGGATGGCCCCCGTACGTCTAGCCGTCCTCCAGGAAACGAACGGAATCGGAATTTATTTATTGACTCGCATGGCCGGCGTCGTTATGCGAAGGAGGAGGACGCGGCAGCTGGCAGGGGCAGGCGGCGTTGGCCTCGGCGGACGGCCTCTGCCTGCAGCCAAACGCAAGGGAACACAACAAATCAAAGGAGAAGAGCAGAGCAGAGCAGCTGAGCCTGAGCGGCAGGCAGTTGAAGACGCCGGTGGGGGTGGGTTGGACGGGACCCACCGGACAGACGAACGAACACGGGAGAGGGTAACTCTAAATATTTCATTCTCTCTCACCCCTGACGCGACGCGGTGGTAAAAATAGAGAAGGGAACGCACGCTACGACATCATCAATATAGCATAGCCATTTCTTATTATCAAAGCAGCGAGCCTCGGCCGCTCCTCAGGGTGTCCACGTCGCCCCGATTTACCCGGCCCGTCCGATCTTCCGATCGACGGCCCTTGCTCTCTCCACCCCTTGCTACAGTACCATGGCCCGCTACGAAACCCTCGGCGGGTCTCACCGACACCGACGCCCTCCTCCTCTCCGCTCTCTCGCTCTCTCTCGCTCCCTCCCTCGCTCCCCACTCGCGACGCGGCTCAGGCGAACGCGCGGGACGACCTCGACGGTGGCCCGACCTCCGCGCGGCGGCGCCGTCCCTCCTCCTCCTCCCCCCCCACCACCACCACCCCCACGCCACTTCCTCGTCGTGGCGCAAGCCAGCGGGTCGCGCGGCCTAGGGTTTCACGCCTCCGTCGCCGGTCCTCCCCATGACCGCGCGCCCAGCCAGCGGAGGCCCTGACGCGCCGGAGGGCTCTGGCGACGGACGAAACTCCGTGCTGGCCGCGGATGACGATGGGGAGGTCACGTCAGCAACATCGGCGCTGGATCTGGAGCGGACGCCCGCGGGTCCCATCCCGGCGGCGGATCTGAAGCTGGAGCACGGTGTGGAGCTCGCGCAGGCAACGGAGGCGATGGATCTGCAGCCAGCAGGCGGATCCAGCGCGGACCCTCCCCGTCTCCACTAGATCCGGCTGCATGGCCTCCACCGATGCAAGGCAAGGTAGGAAAGGACATAAAGGGGATTTTTTGCTCAGCCTCCTTCCCGCGCTGCCTGAATTTACTTAGCCCTAAAATAGAACCTGTGGTGCATTGATTAGTTTTAGGTTTACGCTATCTGCTTCCATGTATATTCCGCCTGTTGATTTCAGTTCTATTGATCTTCTCCCTATCTATTGCAGCAGTGTGTGTCAGGATTGCCATCAGATGCTTCCTGTGCTACTCAAGGTACCACCCCTCACGTTCCTTGCGATTTCCTCTCCATCTCGCCTAATTAGGATCATGTAGATTATCAAGCTTTGAGTACTAAAATGTCCTTCAGTTTACCAATATCACATCAACTGTTCTGCTTAAGCAAGACAGACAAATGCTCTTTGTTTTCGCTTTCTCATAGTTTCAGAATTCGGCGTTCCATCCTCATAGTCAAATTTGAATGGATGCTAGATATGTCGGTTCTCTGGTCCAAGTCCCTGACCAGCTTCAGCATGTGTTCTCGAGATAGGTAATTCAATGTTTAACCATACGCTTTAATCCCTAATTTCTAAAATAGTCACAACTAATACTTCCATATTACCTTTCAATTTGCTAATTGTTCACAAAATATTGTTTTATACATGCAGCCTTGGCATCTACAATTTCTTCATGGTCACCAGGTCATCAGAACATTATATAAAATGAGGCAAAGGGCCACGTGTTTCATTCTTATTGCTGAAAAAAGCACTGGAGGAGTGTTTGCCAACAAAGAGAGTGCTGAAGCAAGTGAAAATATTAAATTGATGGTAAAACTCCCATCCCTATTATCATCGGGTATTTTATTAAATATAGTTTACTTTATTGGTTCAAATTTACTGTTCTGGCAGAAAAAGAATTGGGATTATTCATAGTTGACCCAATTGAAAATCATGTCAGATTTTATTGCAATGATTACATGCCATCTCTAAGCTTGCACTGCAAATGTGTCTCTGGTGATAGGTGTCCTTCAGGTACAAAATACAGTTTTGTGCCATATTTTTTGCGATCCACTTATATATAGACACATATGTCATATACTTGCAGTTAGTATAAACATTAAGCATATTTAATGGTTGAGCGCTGCCTAAAAGATAGTTGACAGAATGGTGGTTCCATGGTTATGTGCTACTTTTGTCTGCCCATTATATTCTAACCATGTCAATGGCAGGCTTAGTCCTCTCCCAGGTTAGATTTCTTCGTCTACCTTCACTGGTTGGAGTGGTTTGTGTCTACCACATCATATATTTGTAAGTTAGCTTTGCGCATATATACAGTTTCTTAGGTCTTAACTGTAACAACCCGGGTTTTTGGAGAAGCCAAAAATACGAACTTTTTAAAACTTTTCATGCAAATGTGTGAGGCATATAGATACTAGGTCAAACAAAGAATAATTTATAAATAAATTGTTGTATACATATAGTGTTGCTTGTAGGAGTTTGTTGGAGTTCCTTAGTTGGTTTAAGGTTTTGTGTTGGAGAGCACAAGTCCGTAGCAAATCCTTTTGACTCCTTCTGGAATCTCTCATGAATCCTTCTACCTCTCTCTCTCTCAATTCATCTCTTTAGTTTCGAACCCCTTGACCTAATTTCTATAGTCAACCAACTGTCTTTATCAAATCAATGCACGTGAGTTGTCAACCCATGGCATAGAGTAGGATAGAAATAAAAAATAGAAAAAGAAAAGAAGACAGAGGAAAAAGAAAAGGGGCATCTTGACCTAGTAACCGAACCAGCCCAGCCTGGCCTCTTGCCTTCGGCCCACGCGGGTAGCAGCAGTAGCCCAGCAACCCCGGCCCGTCTCGCACCCCACAGGCCCACGAGCGTGAGCCTGCCGGCCCAGCAAGCGGCAGGAGCCCAATTGAGCCCCCTCTCCTTGCCCAAGCCGCCCCGAAGAAACCTAGCGCGAGCAGATGCTCCCAGCGTCGCCGCCGCTCGCTCGCTGCGCGACGCACACGCCAGCGCCCCCTCACCTGCTCCGCTCCCCGATTCGTGTCGCGTGCTCCTCTCCCTGGCACGAACGTCGAGGATGGACGGCACCTCAGGAACCCTAGCCGTCCATGCCCTTAAATAGCGCCACCCCTTCTCCTCCATTTCACAGCCGTCGCCGCCATCCCTCTCCCCCATCCTCCGCGCGAGCAGCCACCTTCCGACGTGCCACCAGTTGCCTCGCCACGCTGGAGGCGCACCACGGCAGCGCCGCCTCCCTGCTCCACGTCGCAACCAAGCCACCGGCAGGAGCCCGTCCCTGCCTCACCGGAGCCCCTGGCCATGGCGACGCCAACCGCGATCCCCTGCTCCTTCCCCGTCTGCGACACGAGCATGTCGACGACCACGCCGTCGACACCGTCGTCATCTGCCTCGAGCCTGGCCGTCACCGCACCGCACCGGCCCGCTCTGCCTCTAGCCACCGGCTTTGGAATGCCGCGACGTCGTTCGTGGCCGCGTCTCCATGAGCGCGTCCGCGGCAACCACCGTAGGCTGAGCCCGAGGACCCCGCGACGTCCACGCAGCTGCACCACCTCTAGCCTCTACTCCGCGCCTCGTCCTCGGCCACGGCCACGCCAAGCCCCGACCCTGTCTCGGCCACGATGAGCCCCTCCACGCTGATGTCATCGTGCTTCACCGAGGCCACACCGGTGCCCTCCACTTCGACCCGCATCGACGTCACCACGGTCGAGAGCAGGAGCTGCATCGCCTGCTGAAGCTACAGCTAGAATAGCAAGCCATCGCCCTGAAGCACTGCCGCAGCATGTTCGTCCATGCCCCAGGCACGGTGGCAGCACCTCGACGCGCCCCCGTTCCAAGACCGCAACGACCTACCCGAACAGACGGTGAGCACCCAAAGCCCAGGACCCCATCTTTCCCCTCCCTACCGTTACTCATGCTGAGCCCGGCCTTCGTGCCGCTGTTCCCACTATCACAGGGAGGAAGCGACCCCACAACGCCACCATGCCAGAGGACGACAGCACCACCTAGCCATGTCCATCCTTGTGTCCGGCCTTCGTGCCATGAATCTTTGCCTTGCAGGGAGGCTACGCCTCATTTCTCTTGGTGTGGCTACCCCGTTCGGCAACACAGGCGCTCCATCGTCTCTCGGTCGCCTGCTGCCATGTTCTGGGACAAGCCGCAGCAGCCCTCCACCTCCCTGCTTTCATCAAGGTTGACCCCTCAAACCTAGTCGACGCCGTACGCGATGTCGGCAAGACCCTTGCCTTTCTTTTCCATGTTCTCTTCATACTGGTTGACTTTGATCATCAATATCATTTATCTATATTGTTACTTGATCTATCAATATCCATTGTCTATACATGATCATGATCTTTATTTATTCAATGCCTGTGCCAACCATCGTCGTCTTTGACGTTGCGACAGAGCTCTACCGCTCCTAGACATGCTCGCACTCACTAGCACGAGACCAGACTTAGCCAAACGGATCCACGGCGTAGGAGATGCCAGAAAGGACTTGTCGCCTATAAAACCCGTCGTGGCCAAGCCATGCCACGGCGAAGAGTTACCATGACCTCATCGTGAGCCCCGAAGCCGTAATTGGACCATGTGGTATTGATCGCCGCATCATGGACTATAGGATTCCCTTTTTGGTTGCCCTGACGGTTCCATGGAACCTTGTGCCCGTATTTCACCACTGTTCTGGCTACCTCGAGTCATGAGAACATGCCGTCGAGATCTACCGGGACCCGCACTAAAGGCCTTTTGAAGTAGTCACATTGCACAACTCACGGACAAAGCCCTGGCATACACCGCATGACCTAGTACCATGCCGTCGTTGTATTGAGTCCGTTCCCGACGTTCCAGCTGCCTCGTTAAGCGAGGGCGAGCCGTTGAGAAACCGTGTGATCCCTAGCATCGTACCGATGACAAGTGGAGTCTTTCCGACATCCCGGTCGCCTTGCCTTGCAAGTGCGTGTCGTTGAGGAGATATCATAACCCCGTCTACTGCGAGCCGTAACCTCTGGACCATGAACCCTAGTCGTATGTCTTACCGTGACCATAGAAAGCCCCCGTCTTCTATCTTTCCATGTACATATGTTATCTCTGTTATGCTCTGTCCTTACAACCCGTCTATATGTCTGCCATACAGGAATTCACCTATCACCCAGCTATGGAATGTGCTACTCCATAGTCATGTCGAGTTGTTGCGTCTTTCGGTCGTGTTTGGTTCTTATCGCTGGATGTTGGTGTTGTTGCCTGTGTGCCGAGCCTTCGAGCCAGCGGAGGGATCGTACCTCGTTCGGACGTTACGATCGCGGGATCCATCTCGCCATGACCATGATGCCGAGTATAACTCGACCCCTCGCTTTTTAGTTGACTTCATAGTACCACGAGTGTTAGCTCCTGTCTTCGGCCCTAGAACATGGTCATAATGGATTCAATGTCGATACTAACATCGATGTGGATATCACCCGCATGCCTTGAGCCCTCCATGACCAAGTCCTGTGGGAGATGACCTAGGAGATAACAATCATGGAACGATGGATGCCAACTCATTGGTGTAGCTTGTGGCCGCGAGTTCGCCTTGCCATGACCATGGAGCTACACCACTCTTTTGCTTTTACTTGCCTCTTCGTGCTCAAACCCCCGTATGCTTGTACCTTGTATGACCATCACATTTCTTTGATTCCCACGGTGACAACCGCACCGCTATGAATTAGAGAGATGTCTTAGTGCCAGTGCACCTAAGTTAGGTACCCTACGAGTGGTTTGCGCACTTGATGTTTGTCGCTTCCTTCCAATGCCCTGTCTTTCGTCGTGGTGTGAGTGTTGGAAGAAGTAGACCTTGTCCCTTGTTGATTCTTGCTCTTGTTGCACCGTTAGCCCGCTCTGTTCGATTCTGTCTTGCCCATGACGATTGGATCAAAGACCGAACTATCCCCTTTGGGTTAGCGAAGCTATGGTCTATGTTGTACCTCGAACCCGTGCGTGTCGACCCGATCGACCGTCTAAAACCATCTTTCCCGAGGATGTGTCTGAGAACATGACATGGATGTGCCTAGCTAACCCCTGCATCTTTAGCCGTGTTGAGCAACTCTCTTCTCGGCTCCCGACGTTATCGTGCCGTGTGGATCGAGGGGAACCGTTGCTGTCCAATCCCTTTGTGCTACCGCATTCTACCATAGCGGACGAGCCGAAGTACAATGGAACCAAGTCACAAAAGTGTTATTCGTTCTTGTTTGCTTCTTGTATCCAATGGTGACTTGCGGGATAAGACTATAAGAGCCAAACCCCGTCGTTCTTCCTTCATTGGGCCCGTCCCTCGATTCTCATCCTTTCCATGATGCCCGGATCGAAGGACGTGAGCCATGGTGTTGCCATGGATAAGCTTTGGCTTAAACCATCTATCCTAAAGCCATACTGGCTTGGCCATGACTTAAGCTTGTGCTTGGCAAACCACCATTTGTGATTCCTTGGCCCGAGGAAATCGGACAACCACCGAGAGGGCTAAGCCGTGTATCTTTTATTGTCTCGTTGGTGTTATTGGATCTTCCTGCGCCTTGTCGTCTTTTTGGGTGTCGAGTGTTCTCTTGCCTTGCGTGATGCTTAGCGGAGTAGCTGGCGATCGGACCAAGAGAACGTGGACGACGACAAGGACTGCGAAATGGAGTCGACGCAGGAGGAGGTGACCCCGCTAATGGAACACCAACAAATGGAGAATTGAACCACTACTACCTCTACATCGCAGGTGTCATGGCAGCACCCTCTTTTAGAGAATCCTATTAGACATTGCATAATATCTAGAACTGCTAGCGCTTTATAATTTTTCCTTTGCTAGTACTTTGATGCATGCTACTACCTAAGCCATTATTACCCTGATGCAACCCACTCTACCATGTCACCCTGCTTTGCGCATTCGCTCGCTTATATATGCTTACTTGCCTGCTTGCTTGCATATTACACTACTATACTTATTATTAACTCCACTTCGCATTATATCGGGGATGTGATGCTGGTGGTGAACCCCCTGGGAAGGGTTTGGCTATGGGTGCCGGACGTGGTGGTGTGTGAGCGTGCTGCGTATGTCTTGGGTGCATAGAGAGTGAGGGTCGTGTCGACCGAGCTGGAATAACGACGAGCCTGGGGTGAGTCTTGCCATGTGGTGCTACCTGGGCACTTGGATATGGAATACCTATGGCGGGTAAATGGTAATTGGAGGTGGCCTTGGGTGTGAACCTCGGAGAGGTGGAGCCTAGGGTAGAGATGTTGTGGTGGCACGTAAAATGGAAACCCTGATGAAGACATTCTGGCTTGGTCAATCCCTAAGGACTTACTAGTACTCAGACTCACCGGGAATTCTTTACATCCCACTCGCCCTATATGGTGCGGGATGGTCGGACTACTTGGTAGAACAATGCCACTACTGCTAGGCGAACGTGTGCAAGGAGGTACGGGGCACGCGGTTTCCCCCACACCCTTCCGAGACTTCAGGAGGCCTTGTGGACCTGGCTCTTCACATCCAGAGGGCCCTGGCTTTGTCTACGACTCATAGTATCAGCCAATCAGCCATCCCAGACTAGACTTGGGATGTTCCAGGGCTGAGAGGTAGGGTGGCATCATTCTAGGCTAGCAAGCGACCAGAATTCTGCCTAGGAGATACATGGCTCCGAGGATGGCTAATCTTGTGGGTATGTGAAACCTCTGCAGAGTGTTTGGTTGATCGATCGATACATATGCTGACTTATCGGCTATGGACCTTTCCTAGGTTTCGCTTAAACTAGATAGGAGATGAGTCCTTCTTTCCTCCCTCTAGGGTTTGGGGTATTTTCCGGTCGTGAGCCTTGGGGGCTGCGGGCCGTTGAGACAAGGCCGAGAGGGAGTTGGCTTGTCAACCTGAGTGTGTGAGATGAGATGTGGTGTGGTGGTGTGGAGATGGTTTGGGATGGATGGTTGGTGGATGGATAGGGATGGTGTGGTGGTGAATGTGATAAAAATTGGATATTATTATTATATTACTAATGTTATTTACTTCTCATGCGCTAAGGATGCAAACCACAGCCAAATATTAGGATCGCCAGATCCCTTGTTTATCTTTTCCACTAAAGCTCATCGGTGCTGACCATGGCCTGCACATATCTGGCGGTGTGCAGATTTTCTGCTTCTTAGAGATGCTGACTTTAGAAGGATTAGGAGGTCTCGTGCCTACGCTCAAGTTTGGTTCAGAGATGGAATCTACGCTGCACTACGTCAACTCTGATGATGCCCGTGAAGGAGGAGCCTTCACTCGATAGTCTTCCGCTAGATTAACTCTGTAATAGGTGTGTTCCCCAGTGATGTAATATCTTGTATTCTTGTAATCTTACGATGTATGACTGTGACATCGACTGAAATATGATAATATGATGGAATCAGTTCTTGGTTTTATCATATTAAAATTCATTCTGTGGATTTTCCCTTCAAGGAAAATTGAGGATGTTTCATTAACCGCTGGCCATGTCTTTGTTTTCCATCTATTATGTTAGTTCGTGTGGTCTGCATACCATTAGTATTAAGTCCTTACTGTCGATGCAGTGGCCTCACCTAAACCTTCCTATCATGTTGTCTAAAACCAAATCGAGGCAGATAAACAGCATGCTGCACTAATGGAGAAGGACAGCTGCTACCTCCTTTGCGAACTGAAAATTAGTCCATGAAGTTGCACGTTAACACATGGTTTGAAATTATAACTAAAGATAAAAAAGATAGTCCAATTGGTAAGGCTCATATTATGGCGAAAAAAAACATGGTTCAGTGATAAAATCTTGCTAAATACTTAGCTTCGTTAATTATATTTGTCAGCAATGTTTACGCATTCTGGCTCGGGATGCAATTGACACCATATATGCTAAATCTTCGTGTGGCTAATAGATTAGGAAGCAACAAAATACAGTGCTCCTAGCTTATAAGAATTTATTCATGCTACAATGATTAGGACATGACGTCCTTTTGTCTATTATTATTCCTGGCAGGTTGATATGATGATGATGTAAGGTCCTGCCTGATCCACGTGCACTATCAGCTGAACGGTGTCATCTCCTGCCAGATTTGTAACCTCTTAACTCTGTATGCATTTTTATTTGATTTGTTTCTAAATGCTGATACATCTTGTGGACTATAGCGAGGTGCTATTTTCATAAATGTTTAGATTAAATAATCATATATGGTTATATGTTGATGTACCGTGCTTCTATGCCTTATACCATACTAAAGTATTAGATCAAATAAATGAGTATGGTTGCTATGGTTTGTCCAAGGTACATGATAACAACGTGTGTTTACCTATGTACTTATTACAGTTATTGCCTTACCAAAATATGTCAGACAGGCTGATCCACCCCCTCTCTCATTCCCTTTTCATTTCTATCTAGTTTTAGTTCTTTTCATGTTTTCCTTCATGGTTTTTTTTAAAATTTTCAACATCCAAGTTCTTTCTTTATCCTATGGCTTAATCTATCAGTACACACATCTGCCTCTATTGCGATTGAGTTAGCATCACACTTGCATGTTTTCTCGTTCTTGCTTCTTTCACATTTTAATGTGCTGCTTTTGGTTTATAATATCATGATCTTTGTTCCAACGTCCTGCATTAAATTGCTGCAACCTGTCGTGAGCCAATGTGGCCTGCCATATGCTTAATTATCTCTTCTTCAAAAAAGCTTCCACATGATCCATTCTTTTTGGCTTACACACCTACATGGCTTTATATTTTCCCTTATGTGCTTCCTGCATTGTTCCTATTAGATTAACCCAAATGCAGGAAGCTATCGTGTTTGTATTTCTTCATCTCTGTCAGCTTTTTCCTTTGGATAATAAGATCTGCTATTTTGCTTCAAACAGTTTCGTTTCGCTTTCTTAATTCCCTAGTTCAGTCAGCGCTGCCTTTTCATGTCTCTCACAGCATTAGGTTACTTACTACCAGGTCAGCAGGTGCACCAACCTACCACCGATACCATCAGGCCTGCTCATGTCTCGGTACGTCGATTTAGTCTGCTCTATTTGTGTGTATCTGTCTGTTAGCGCTTCTACATTTAGGTCATCTGCAACAAATAATTAAACACTGATAGTCTTCTTTTCGTTCCATCTGTGGATACCTCCACCGGAATTTGACCTTGATCAGACACTACTCAGCAAAATAGCTCACGCTGCTTGCCATGCCTTACTTCATGATCTACAAATAGCTTTTATACCTGCATTTTGGAATCGTCAAGCACCTGACTTCTTACTCAGATCTTATGGATGCAGAACAGGATAGCCGGCTCATGAATTTGTAAGATGGAAAGGTTTACAGTTGCTGTGCTCTGAACGCTGCCCAGACCACGCAATGACAACAAACAAGAAGACTGTTTTAATTTAGTAGGTTTGGTGTTTATGTATTGTCTAATTACGTCCAGTATAGTTAAACACTACCTAATTTTGTTCTTCGTCATGCAACTGCCTACGTTGTCCTGTAGTATCCTCCAAACAGCAATTGTACTGTATATGTACCAAAAAACGTATATCTATGAATATATCTACGTATCGTTCTTACATAATCTCAGGTTGTACTGCCCACACTTTGCTCGCCCACGCGCTCAATGACGCGCACCGTATGTCACATACAAAACTTCAATGTATATTCATGTGTCCTTACTCGCCGGCGCGCGCGATGGCGCGTAGTTTGCACTAGTTGTTATTAAAGGCGAACATGTACTGTCACCTGCATTTTATAAGACAAACGTTATGCTCTAGATTGTACACTTTGGTTTTCCTAGCTTTTGCTATATTTTTATGTATCAATATATCTAGAAAAGCCAAAACGTTTTATGACTTGAAATAGAGAAAATAAGTAACTCGCACAATTTGTCAATATATTTCTGCCTGGCTAGAAAAACTTGTTTGGCCAAGCAACCAAAAACATGCTCTCAGTGACTATTCGAGAACCACGTAGATACCCTGACGTTAATGTAATGTAGGACGATGAGCAACGCGATTTTTTTTTTTTTTGACAACAAACATCATTTATTCAACACCATGAAGCTGATAAAAGCCTTATAGAGTTCAAGGCTACAGAAGAAAGTGCATCCTGTAACGTTACATGTGCTCTATTAGAGCAAGAACAAGCCAAGCTAAGAGAATTTGGCTGAGAATGTAAAAGAGCCTGTCGGGCTAAAGTATCTGCCGTTTGATTCTGGAATCTGTGACGTTAACGTAAGATGGAACGGAAACCGGTGGGCAACTTAAGAAAGACGATAGATACCAAGGAGTTCTTTCCCCGAAAGAGTCATGTCCATGTAGTCAGCCACCTACACATATAATAACAACATTTCATTTTTAAAAATTCAATCTTGCAGTTGGTATTACATACTCTTACACGGAAAAGCCTCTTCGTGTAGCTACCTCCGCATTGCTTTTTTGTTTCTTCTATATTTATGAATAAAAATCAACCTTCACCGGTTTCATCAACAACTAAAACCAGGGTAGTTGCAGGTCAACACGTCCAGTTTGGAAACTATCACCAACGCTTGCGATAACAAATGTAGTTGGGGCCTAATTTTGTTGAACCTACTCTTGCAACCCTAGTTTTTTTCTGCCCTTCCACTCATAACTATACAATATACAACATTACAGCGAAAAAAAAACGAGCTTGTGCTATCAGTATTATTATGAGATATATAGGTAGGAACAGTTCTTCTATCATACAACAGCACGAATTCATTTGGTTAAATAGACCATAACATAGGATTACCAAAAGTCTCTTACCTAGCATAATATCAAAACCTTGGGCATCTCATACAAGTTTTCTACCACATACACCGTTTCTCTAAATCATCTGTATTCAGCCGAGGAAGCCCTGGGTTTGCCGCCGTTCGACGAGTTGAGGTGCAGAGACACGAATATCACGCCGATCACAACTATCAGGCACCCCACGAGCGTGCTGAAGAAAAGAGCCCCAGGCTGCCTTGTCTGCACGAATCCATATATTCCACCGGACGTTACCAGAATGATGTCAGTGAGACCGTCACCAGAGAAATCCTCCAGGAGCAGCACGTGAGTGGGAGGCGCTGGGAGCTCGATCATGGCCAGTATGCTACCAGAAGGAGAGAGCACCACGGCTTCCTGATCGCCGCCGGCGAGGATCACCTCTTTTGGGTCATAGGCACGCAGGGAGAAAGCCTTCAAGGTAGGCACCACTATGTTCTCCATCATTCCCGATGGAGACGGGGGGTTGGACCATGTTGGCCCTGATGATACTTGCCATCTCCATACTGCATCGTGGCCACGCAGCCCAGGGGAGTACGAAGTCACCTACAATCACAAACACATCATCAATGTTCGCAGATATAGGGATCAAGGTTTCATCAACATGAAAGAAACCCCCACAAATCAGTAGCCACAGCAACTTGTAAAAAGGAACACTCAGTGTACAAATGCTGACCTCTCCCCGGCTTGTCAAAAAGATGATATCACCATGGCTTCCTCTCCTGTGTTTATGGCCATCGTCTGTCTGGACCAGGATAGGAGTCGCAACCTCTAAACCAGTTGTATCAAATGTCCTCCCAAAACTTCTCGAGAAGTCACCATGATGGAACATATTAAAATGGTTGTAATGGCAGATAGAGACATTAAAAAGTTGCTCCCGCACTGGCACACCGGATGTAGCAACTGCCCAACAGGGTTTCAGCACCTCCATTGATCCACTCACGACAGTCTGCTCTTTAATGCCATTTCCACCAACAACCTACAGCAAAAGATCACTATCAGCCATTACTTCTACAAATGGATGCCCTAACAGTAAACAAAACATTGTTGCAGGTTGCAGCTAGAAAGTGAGAATCAAATGCCCAATGCTTGCCAAGCTCAGCAGAGATCACCTTAAAAGTTACAAGAACCGATTAGGTAAAAGATATTAGAACGGCTCTAAGTTGGGTCTGTCTCCCTAATGGCACACGTTAATTCTGTCATTTCCAAAATCAAGTTTTAGACATCAAATTAACAGTAAACAAAATGTCTGATACTTTATTTTTTAGCTAAGGAAACCCTTGTACCACTCAAGTTAACATTATATTAATGCATGCACAATTTATGCACATTACACGTGAGATATACAAGATAACAATCACATCCAAGAAATACAAATCATTTGAACTCATTTTATGACATACTGGGATAAAACGATATAAAAGCGTATCAGACTATAAGGATAGACTGAGGAGTACTTCTCCTTCCAGAAGGATTTAATTTGAATCGCTAAAGCACTCAAACTCATTTGCTTAATATAGTTGCATAAACATCTATCTACAGGAGACCACACACCACAGTCTTATGAGAGCAGTACTCAATGGATCCAGACATCCCAAATTATTCTCAAACTTACAGACAGAAACTATGAATTACATCCATATTTGAACTGCCCAGAGCTACCAAAGAAAAAGTTGGTACGTAAAGGAAAGTAATTCCAGTGTAAATACACTCCTAACACACCTGGACATGGTCTAGAACTCCATCTCCATTAATATCTGCATGAAGGCCTCCTTCGGTTAAATGAAGCTGGAAATGAGAATAATTTCAAAATGAAAAACAAGTCAGAGGTGATATACTGTATGGTTGCATCGAATTGAAGTAAAATAAAGTTACAGGGATATATCCTATAGACCTTGCATATTGTACGTCCAGAAGCTAGATGGACAGCCTCTATCCCTTCCTTTTCATGTGCAACAACAACATTAGGAACCCACCAAACTTGAGTATGATTAGTGATTGTTGGAACGTACTGCATCCTCTGTGCCTGCGGTAAAAGAAAAGCTTCATCTCAGCAGAAAGCCATGGGGTGTTTGACTTAATTCTGTGTGAGCATTGTAATCTATTTGGACCAAGTAACAGTAGAAGTGCAACAAAGAGACAACATGCAGTATGTGTGCACCGCAAGGATGCAAGGATATCCATGATGCTTCAGGGAGATGACTGTAATCTTTGCTAGAAGGCATGGCAAAATCTGAAATGTAACAGTCATGCTTATGTGTCATACCTTCCTGGCTTTATTTGAGCTAGCCATATCTGCAGCCTTCCCAAGCGCTCTAGCTATTCTATTGGAAGCATCCTTCCCAGGTGGATTGTGTTCAATGGGCTTGTTCACGCTATTAATAACAGCCTTTCCAGGCGTTTTCTTAACTTGTTTCCTTTTATGCTTCCTAAAATGTGCAAGTTGTAGGGTAGTATCCTCTCTCCTATCCTGAAAAGGAGTACTCATACCTGAGCTCAACAGTTCCAGAGTACGAAAGCTAAATACAAGAAAACAAGTACTATTCTTACCCAATGATGAGGCATGACGCTAAGAATTGATTCTCTGAATTCACGACATTCAAACTGAAAATTAACATGTGATAGGTTAGTTTCCAATTAGCCAAAATGCCACTGTGTGAACTAACTGCTTAGCATCTGCCTGGGTCAAAAAAATAAGCTAAGAACAGCACATTTGGCATGTATATTATCAAATCAAACAAAAAATAGGTAGAAAACTTCATTAGGAAATGCTACCTTTCGAGTCCAAACATAACACACTTTTAGTTTATAACAATGTTGCCATTAAGAAGTGTGCAGATAAGTAAGAAATTCAGGTTGTGGTAGCTATAGCTGCCAAGCAATAATAAAGTGATGGCAACATATATTCCAGACTTCCTGTTGACCATAATGAAGAATTCAGGTAGATACAAAATTTGTCAGAAGACGACCCTTGAGAAAATAGTCAGATACTTAAACCAAGCAACAAAGAGCATGTGGAAACATTGACATAAGACTTGCTCAAAGATAAGCACTGCTCCTAGTTATTTGCTATTAAGATTGGAGAACACAGTCTTCACCTGACCAGGTTGATGACTATTGAGGGCATGAACATCAAGTTTGTAATTGTGCTGTGGTAACATCACAGAAGCATCTGATGGCTGTGACTGGATGTTCTGCAATGCCAAAAGAGAAAACATAGAAAGAATATATAAGGCAGGCCTTTGTAGACAGTAATCTTTAAGTAATGCCATGCAAAATTTGAGTTTTCCATGCTAAAGATGAGCATCTTTTACTAAAGTGGAGGCAAAAAAAAAATGAAATAAATGAAAAGTTGAATCCAGTGCACCTCATTCTTCCGGCTCCATCTTCGGTCGCCACTGCGTCCAGCAAAAGCATAAAGGGCAAAATGGCGCAAGTCTGCAGTGCCAGCCTCAGAGCCCTGCATGCAGCGCCAACACAGGGTTAGGTGTTGATCAGTTAAACATGCAAGGAGCTTGCAGGATAGAATACATCAATTAACAGGATCAAAAGCTAAAAGCCCAGCAATATAATAACCTGTTTCTCATTGGCGCTTCTACGGTGGTCATCCATGTTGTGTTCTGGTATCATAAATTCATCGAAGAGATCTGCTGACTGATAAGCGAATGAATTACTACAAGGGCAAGTTGTTGGCAACATATATGTAATGTAGGCAAACAGATAGGCAGGTGTAGATAGTAGTGCAAAGAGAGGGTAATAACATGAACATACATGATGCTGCATCTCCATCCTTCCTCCAACGATTACAAGGCCTGCATCTCCATGCTTGAGAGTGTAGTTGGTTATGGAGATCGCGACCTCGCGGTGGTGCGCGGCGTGAGGGAAGTCGTCCTGGAGGTTGTGCTCCCACAGCTTCTTGAGGTTGTGGTCGAAGCACATGACGGACCACCCGGAGGTGACGACGACGAGGACCTGCTTCCTGACTTCGCCAGCCCTGTAGGAGCGGTCTACGTTGCCGACGGCCATGGCGATGGGGCGCCTCCCCGAGGCGAGGCGGACGTTGTCGGGGAGGAGGGAGATGTCGGCCATGACGCGGGCCTCGTGGAAGGCGGAGTCATCGCTGAGGTGGCGGGCGTGGGGCGGCTGGAGGACCTGGATCTTGGCGTCGTGGGTGGGGAGGAGGACCTCGGGCTTGCCGTCGCCGTTGAGGTCGGCGACGAGCGGCGGGGGCAGGCGGTCGGCCTCGTACTTGATAGGGAAGTCCTCGTCGGTGAGGTGGTACCAGGACTCCCGGAAGGAGAAGTCGCCCTCGTGGTGGAGGGAGAAGAAGACGGCGAAGGCGGCGAGCAGCAGGATGCCCAGATCCCGCTTCCGCATCGTCGTCGAGATCAGAACCAGGTCAAGTCGATGGGGATCGGATGAAATGAAGCACCCCTAATCCAATCCGATCCAATCGAGGGGAGACGAAAACCTAGTAGAGACCGAATCCCATGAATGAAGGAGCTAGAAGATGCTGGAGCTGCTACTGCTGTCGTCCCTCGCCTCGCTTCGTCTTCTTCCTCTCGACAGACGACGAGGGCGGCGAGCGAGACCCTGCTGGCTGCTGCCGCCGCTCTCCGCCTCAGCCTGCCCGAATTTTTTACATTTTAGCCTTGTTTTTAAGTTTCTACGACACAAAGAATTCAAAAATAATGGACCATTGGTCCGGCGTCATTGATGCTAGCGCTAAGCTAATATGTCTTGGCGTCAGCGTCCCTGGCGCCGAGCTGCTAGGCTCGGAAGATGACATGGCAAGGAGCTCGGTGCCAGTCACTCTGGCGCCGAGCCTTTATTACCTATGGGCCCGCGCCTTTCTTTCTCTCCCTCTCTCGCCCTAACAGAGCACGCCTCCACCGGCCGCCCTCGCCCGCGTCGCCCCGCGCTCGCGCTCCGAGCCCGCCGAGCGCCACCGCGGACGGCCCGCGCCGCCCCCCGCGTCGCGCCGCGCTCCGCGGCCGACGCGCCTCGGCGTGCAGGAGCACCGCGCCCCGTGGCCGCCCCCCGCGCCGCGCCATTGCCCGTGGCTGGCCGCCCGCGCCCCGGTCCCCTCGCCCGCCTTGTCGCCCTCCACCGCCGGCCTCGGCCACAGCCGTCGTGCCTCCCGCGCCCGTCGAGACGGACTCGCCGCGCGGAGCCCCGGGCATCCTGCGCCCGCCGCGCGCCACCGCCGACCCCCGCCACCTGCAGCGGCCGGCCGTGCCACCGTCGGCCCGGATCGTCGGCCTGACCCACGTCCATCGTCCGCTGCGACTCCATTGAAGTCCGCGGATCAATCGTTGAAAAGGTAAAAATTATGAATATGCAATGTACATACTTAGTTGACATTTGTTATTTACTAGTTAATGTGATGATTCAGGTAGTTGATTTAGTTAGTGATCTAGTAAGATATATATGTAGATAGATATAAACATAGATACATAGGTACATAGATATAGTTAGATAGCTACTTAGATATGTAGTTACATATTTAGTTAACTAAATATGATCTAGCTATTTAGTGAGTACATTGTATATATATACATAGTTATTATCTTATTTACTTAGTTTGTAGTTAGAAAGTAATTGTTAGATACTATCTATCGTCTAATTTGGACTAAAGGACATGTGTTTCGTTACGTGTTTGAACTAGATGGACAACCTAGTGACCATATATCATGGAGGCACTGTTGAAAACGATCACTATGGATATGTTGAGTTTATTGACATGCAAAGCGTGCCTGTGTTATTCAATGATAGGCCTTTATTTAGTGAGATGGTTGCAAGGGCTCGGGAGGAGCTACATTGCCTTGGAGATGATGGCACTGCAGTGATGGTGTACTGCACTTAGGTTCTCCTCCTAACATCTTCAGACGAATGATCTCAATTGGTTGTACAGATCAGTGGGAGAACTATGTGAGATCGGCTATGAAGAGCAGTTGCAATGTTTGGACGTGGTTGTACACCGGGTGTTAGTTGATCCCATCCCTCATGGGTTTACCCTAGCAAGGGATCAGTAGGCACACATCGACCCTCCCATTTCAGAACCTTATCTGTATGTGAAGATTGCATCTACGGTTCCCGATGCTCAATCTGCCCCGAACACGATAGTTGGATATGGTTGTCAGACTCATGTTTCTATGGCAGATCCTTCTTATGAGATCCCTTTGACACAGAATCATCCGAGTAAGTGTCTTAACCGCATAGTTTTTGGGAGCTTACCCCGTTCCTTACATCTATTTCTTTCATTCTTTCCTTATTTCTCTACTTATGTTGCAAGAGACATTCCTAAGAATGTGGATGTGCCCCCTGTTGCTGCGCAAGTGAACTTTGGAGATGGATTTTGTGGCTCTAATAGTGTTGAAATTATGCATGATTCGGAGCCATATGAGATGGCTAGGGCTCTTGATTCTGATGATGATCACCCTGTTGGAGAGCTGACGGAGAGTGATGTTGACATGATGAGGCGTATCTTTCCCGACCGTCGTGATCCTAGAGTTCACGAGTTCAGCGATCTTGCTCATTCCGATCAGGCCTCTGCAGAAGGACGTGATGATGAGCTCCTAGATGCTCCTGAGGCTGATCCTAACATAGTAATTGAGAATGGGAGGGTGTTCAATGACCTCCCTGCTTTGAAGAGGTGGTTGCAGGCTTTTGCAGTGATAAGAAAGAGATCTTACAAGGTATTACATTCATATGCGGAGCGCCATTACACAGTTGTGTGTGACAAGGAACGCTGCTTATAGAGGGTTTGTGCAAGGAAGCAACAAGTAGCTAGAAAATGGAAGATCACAAAAGTTGTCGGACCACACAATTGTGTTGACCATGAGCTGAGACTGAGGCATTGACAGTTGACATCTACTCTCATTACCAAGCGGTTGATAGGAATTTTGCAGGGAGAACCCAACATGAAGGTGAGGACAATTATTAGGACCGTTGAGGCATTGTATGGAGGTTATGTGATAACTTATGGTAAAGCATGGAGGGCTAAGCACCGAGCATGAAAGATGATATATGGGGACTGGGAGGATGGGTATGAGCAGCTACTAGTTCTTTTCAATGCAATCAAAGCGGTGAATCCGGGCATACATTATGAGTACATCCCAAAACCAAATGCATGGAAGGATGGGATGCAGATATTCTTCCATGCTTTCTGGTGCTTCCCTTAGTGTGTCGAGGCCTTTAGGCAGTGTCGTCCCATCTTCTCCATTGATGGTATGTTCTTGATTGGCAAATACTAGGGCACACTTCTTATAGCCATATCCTATGACGCGAACAATAAGTTGGTTCCTTTGGCATTTGCTTTGGTTGAGAAGGAGAACAATGACAATTGGGGATGGTTCTTGAGGCTAGTCCGGATACACGTGGTTGGGCCTTGAAAGGATCTAACAATGCCTAGAGGGGGGTGAATATGCGTATCTAAAAATTTACTACAAATGCTAAGTTCAAATCTGTCAGTCAATGTCGGAAGTCCCAACGTTTGGGTCGGAACTCCCGACGTTGTCAGAAGTTCTGGCGCAAACGTCAGCATTCCGACGCCTACGTGAACTACAAAAGTAGTACCAAATTTAACTTTGCGGATAAATAAACTTACAACCTCACTTCCTTGTGGTTTGGTGAAGATGTTGGGTCACTCTCTTGACGCCGTAATGCCTCCAAACCGTAGATCGAGTCCAAACCCTAAAATGAAGTTTGGGAGAGAAAGAGACAAACACATACAAGTAATATCTAGCAATCACAATAATAAGCACATGGGACACAAGGATTTATCCCAAGGCTCGGCAACCCCACTAAGGAGCTCCTACGTCCTCGTTGTTGAGGTGACCACCAAGGTCAGAGTCTTTTCCAACTCCTTGCCTCTCTCAAAGCGACCACAAAGGTTACTTGAGCTTTCCACTAAGAAATCAAAGGGTAATACAAACTTTACAATGCTCTTCCACAAGATGGAAGCTCTTGGGCAACGCCTAGCCGGCTAGGGGCAAAGCCCCAAGAGTAACAGATGCAAAATCAACCGGCTTGATGAAGAAATCAAATGCTCAAGCTTACCAAAGTGATGCTCTCACTTAATCCACTCTCCTTTCACTCAAAACCCTAAGGGAATCAAAGATTAGGGGAAAGGAGGAAGGAGGGGGGTGCTTTAGTTGTTTGGGAGCTGTTGAGCATGAAGTGGGTCAGCTGTAAATGAGTCCATAACGGTTAGAAGTAAAGAGAGGGGTATTTATACTCCAAGTGAAAATCTAACCGTTCAGATCTACGTCGGAAGTTCTGACGCAGATCCTGGGACTTTCGACATTAACAGAAAACACTGTTCACACATGGTCAGAAATCCGCACGAGTAAGTCAATGTCGGAACTCTCAGCAAACATCGGGACTTCTGATGGTCGGAAGTTCCGACATATGTCAGGACTTCTGACGTGCATAGTTAAACACCCAGCCAGCCCGCAACAGGTATCAAGACTCCCGACAAGGGTCGGAACTTCCGACGAACGTTGAGAGTTTCGGCGTGCACAAACAGCAGGCCAGCAGAACCACCAATGCCGGGACTCCTGGCTTAGGTCAGGACTTCCGACTGTTGGGAGTTCCGACTCACGTCGGGACTTTCAACATCCACAGTCACTACGCAGGCTAAGTGACTAGGAGTCAGAACTTCCAGCAAGAGTCGTGACTTCTGACTGTCGGGAGTTCCAGCTTACGTCGGGACTTCCGACACCGACAGTCATAGAAAATTAATCTACGTGCTCGTGAAGTGCTAGAGTGTCTCTCTTTTGATTTAAATATTATGCTTGAGCACTCTATCTTCCTTAGACCAACTAAATTTGTATCCATCTTTATAATGCGGCGAATCCTAAACTCAAAAATAAAATTAAAACCTTTGGAGAGCGTTTTGAGTTCGTCCGCCTTTTCAACTTCAATAATTGGGGGATACCATTTCATCTTTATCAACTCTTTGATTCTTTCATGGGACTATAGCTGCGACATGTCTCATTAAGATCATATTAGTCCCTAATTTGGATGTCATCAATACACCAAAACCCACATAGGGGGGCAAATGCACTTTCAATCTCCCATTTTTGGTAATTGATGACAACCAACTTAGGCTTTTATAAAAGTGAAAGAATGTAAAGCTTTTAAACCCCAAAATTTATGAAGAGCTCCCCCTTGATGTATGCATGAATTTGAATATCAATTAGAATCATCTATACATGATTTGCATACCTCAAGACAAAAGCTCCCCCTAAATTTTGTAATCCGTGGGGTACAACAAGTGTGTGTGAACAAATAGATATCCGTGAAAAGAAAATGCAATATGATATGTTATATCACACAACAAATAAAAGAATACGATGGCTAAGATTTCAAAGTAGAAATTTGAAGCAACACATGGCCATCAAAATACAAGCACCATCACAAGTAGACACAAGCACAAGTTAATAAGCTAGATAGATAATCATGACTTGTCCTACAATCATTCATCACAAACATATATAGATATTTGTCCATCACAAAGTGGCCACCACACAACAAAGTGCTTACATGCTAAGGGTTTTAAAAGTCTCCAAACAAATTAACCAACTAACTTATTACAAGAGAAATCAAAGCCTAACACTCCCCTTTTATCAACAAGTGCCAAAAGGGGTAGGCTACGTGAATATCCAACTACTCATCCTCATAGTCATCATCCTCATCTTGGTCACCGTCCTCACCACCATTGCTGCCTTCCTCATCATCTTCCTCTATGTATTCCTCATCATCATCTGCGGCCTTGCCCTTGCCATGAGGGCGAGAAGCGGCATCATCCTCATATGCCGCACATGCCTCATCATATAATGCCAACAGATCACGAGGAGGCACAAACGGCGGTGGAGGAGAGGACACAATACCTATGTGCTGCTCCAAATGATATAGCCGCTCTTACATATCGTGCTCACATTGAGCACTAGCACAACACTGTCCAAACATATATGTCATGAGGAACTTGAATTTGCTTGGCTTCTTACCCAAGGAGGAAGAAGAGAGGGGCTTGGCACTAGAAGTAATGGAGACGAGGATCCTGATCTTCCATCAGATGATGGTAACTATCGTTGTGGCGGAGAATGACACACCGATCCGGCTTCAGATCGAAAGATCGAACCCTGCAATCTTAGCACCACAGCTCCTCTGGTTATCAACCAAGTCACGGACTAGGTTGACCTCGCCAAGAAGGCTAATCCCTGCCTGCGCAATGAAGAACACAAGTAAGAACAAGAAAGAACGCAACCAAATTGCAGATGAATGATTAAACTCATGAAGTTGGGGTCTCACAAACCGATGAATGGCGAAACTGTTCTTGACAGATTAATCTAAGCAAAACCCAAACCCTAATGGAGGGCGGCGGATATTTATGAAGACTCTAGGGTCATGCGAGACCCCTGGATGTGCCCCTAATGGGCCCAAACTCAATACATGGTCCAACGGACCAAAAGACGGTGTCGCAGCACCCTGATAGATTTTGGACGCTGACTTGTTTTGATGATTCCTGTTGATTCCGAAGAGCTTTTGATGTGAGACCACTTGGGTTGGCTTCCTTATCAAATAAGCTTTCCATCCATATGTGAATCGTCAAAAACGGAGTCTAGATGCGTCCTGGGTGATCAGTTTAAGACAGACTAGTCTTGAAGGCCAAGGCAGACTCGAAATCATATTGGACTGGGCCTCTGGTTCGTGTTGGACGTCCTTACTAGTCATCATCACCTCCTCCACGTCCTCTTAGTCTCTCTTGACCCTCTCCAATGTTCCTAAGCAAGATAATATCATTAGGTAGTAGTCTATTCTTAAAAGTATGAAAAGGATCGCTTAAGAACGAGCTCACCTCTAAATTGAGTTGACGCATTCGAGCCCGGGTCATTGGACCTTGCATGACGGTTGGAGGATTAGCTAGTACATCCGAAGGAGTGATGTCCTCATCAGGAAGAGCGAGTAGCAGCAGCAGGTGGTGAAGCACCATGGCGAAAGCAAGAACCCAAAGCACATTTCCCTTTTGCTTTGGCTGCATCACCTTTCTCCCTCAGTTCTCTAGCAGCAACGATGGAGGTCTTGTTGGATATCTTGAGGAGCTTTTGCTGAGTGTCATAGGAAAATTGGATGCTGGATACTTGCTCAATGGCATGCATAATGTATGGTGCATAGGGAAGATGCTTCACTGGATCCTCAGAAGCATCATGTATCTTGTTCCAAATATATCTACTGATAGAAAATTTCTAAAACTTATCGCCAAATCGCTGAAGCACCTTCTGTGAATCATCACGAAGGAAGGTGGAGTCACCTACCTTCGGATACAAGATCTGTCATAGGATGTTGTTCAAAACATAATAGTAGGGCTTTAGAAACACTGTCTGTCCATCAGCTATGTGTCCCTCAAGATACATATGTTGGTACTCCTCCAAAGCGAGATTCTCATACTCAGTCAACTCAGTAGCAGTGCGATCGCTGTGACTCAAACCAAGAAGGCGAGAGAAAGTGATGAAGTCCACCTTATAATGCTTGCCTTTAGTGGTCTAATGAATAATGTCAACAACACCGGTAGGGTCTCTCTCATGATGATAAGAAGCATAAAACTAATATATTAGCTCGTTGTTCCAATGCTTCCTAAACTCTAGCAAGTAGGATAACCCCATTAAGTGTATATCTTGAACCATCTGCTCCAGCTCGGGTTCCTTGTACTTGCCAAGAGAGTATGCATCAATGCACTTCATCTGAAGGACCGGTGGCTCCCTCTTCTTTAAAAACTTCTGATATAGAATGGAATCATAAAAGTCATAATGGAAGGGGTGCTAGAAACAATACTCAAGTCATAGATCCTTCTCATCCTCAGCATAAAGGTTCCTACCCCTCTAGGACCTGATGTCCTTAACCCGATGACGATAGTCCACTAGAAGAGGAGTCCATCCACCAGTAGGATTCAGAGCCATGGCGGGCGCTCACATGATCGGTGACACACCCATGAAGGGAACAAGCTGAGAGACGAAGCCCGGTCTGGTAGTCGAGGGTGCGAACAGGTGGAGCAGCAATGGTGCAGCCAGCACACTCAAGAGCTTCCTCTTCTTCATCAACAATCGGCATATCCCCAACAAAGGCCAAAGCAGGAGGAGGAACGGCAGCCGATGACCCTTGGTCATCACGGCGACGGGCAGCACGAGAACCACCAACACCACCACGCTTATATGATGCCTTGGTGTGGCCAGACGGCTTGGGGACAGTGGCACAGTCTTGGTTCTTCTTGGATCGCTTTTCCCTATGACGCGAGGGACTACCACCACCATCCATGACTGTGAAGAACACGAAGTGGAACTAAGAAACAATACAAGGAGATGTGAACGGACATCGAGAATTGAAGAAACATGAATGGAGTGGTCACGCTAGGGTTAGGAGTTCCGGTCGTAGTCGGGACTTCTGACAGTCGGGAGTTCCAGCCTAGCATCGGGAGTTCCAATGGTCGGAACCTCCGATGTTCACCGGGACTTCTAGCGTACAAGGTGGCCATCCCATTCATGGGGCACCAAATCGCGACACTCATTCAAACAAGGAAGATAGAGGAGTAGAGATGAAGAAGGAATAGAGTCAAAACACAAGGTACATTGGGTTAGGTTAAGGACGCCACGGTAGTACCTTTAATCGAGAAAGGAAGAGATGAAGAAAACAAAGTCACAGTCGATGAACAAATCCACGAGCTTGAGCACCTCCACCAAAGGAAACTCCGCCACTGATCCGATGAAGAACACCAAGGCACGAGCGATGGAACAGAGCAGAGAGGGCGAAAGTCCCGGCAGCACAACCAAAAAGGAAGGGACCAGAACTTTCGGCGGCAGCAGAGCAGGCCGGAACAACGGGTGGGTGGGCAGGGGACGACGCGGCGCCTCGAAGAGAAGTTAGGGCGGCATGAGGAGAAGTTAGGGAGGCATGAGGAGAGGCAATGGCGGTGTGAGGAGAGGGATTGGGGGCGATGGGAGGGGCGGAGGGTGGGAAATAACCATAGTAAAAGGAGACCTGGCCAAGTAAATGAGACGGTGAAACAGTGTGGCACGGTCAAAAGGTCAGATCTATGTCGAAACTCCTGGTGTACGTTGGGACTTTTGGCAGTTGGGAGTTCTGACGCGAGCCGGGACTTCCGGCCATCGGGAGTTCCGACCTACGTCGGGGCTTTCGACGTAGGGAAACTAAAAAAACCCTCAAACTTGAACTCACTACACCATGTGGGGCAAAAATATGATGGACACTAACATTTTCACAAGTGACTAGATGTCATTCAACCAACACAAAGCAATAGTCACTTATGAAAATTACAAAATAGATTTTGAAAGTGGCACATAATGTTTTCTTAATTCTTTTCTCCTAACTAGATCAAACAAAATGTGTGTGCAAGGGATCAAGCCACATTACGAGAATCAATGATATTTAGTTCACTCCTTAAAGCACAAAATCTTGACTCATCTAGGGGCTTTGTGAAGATATCGACTAATTGTTTTTCGGTGCTCACATGATGAATGGCGATATCCCCTTTGGCTTCATGATCTCTCAAAAAATGATGCCGGATGTCTATGTGCTTTGTTCGAGAGTGGTTTACATGGTTATTTGCCAACTTAATGGCGCTCTCGTTGTCACACAAAAGTGGAATCTTGGTTAACTCACATCCAAAGTCTTTTAGTGTTTGCTTCATCCAAAGTAGTTGGGCACAACAAGTGCTGGCCGCCACATACTCGGCCTCGGCGGTGGACAAAGCAACGAAATTTTGCTCCTTAGAGCTCCAAGACACCAAGGATCGACTAATAAATTGGCAAGTCTCGGTAGTATTCTTTTAGGTTACTTTGCAACCGGCATAATCCGAATCAGAATAGCCAAGTAACTCAAAAGTGAAGCCCTTAGGATACCACAAGCTAAGATTAGGAGTGTGCACTAAATACCAAAAAATTCTCTTAACGGCCATCAAATGACATTCTTTTGGATTAGCTTGAAATCTTGCACACATGCACACACTAAGCATAATATCGGGCCTAGATGCACAAAGGTAAAGAAGTGATCCAATCATGGAGCGATATACCTTTTGATCGACGTCCTTTCCTCCTTGATCAAGATCAAGATGTCTATTGGTTGGCATGGGTGTCTTGATGGGCTTGGCCTTGTCCAAGTTAAACTTGTTCAACATGTCGTTGGTGTACTTGGTTTGACTTATGAACATGTCATCCTTGAGTTGCTTGATTTAAAATCTAAGGAAAAACTTCAACTCTCCCATCATGGACATCTCGAACCTATTTGTCATAATCCTACTAAATTCCTCACAAAAAGCCACATTAGTACTACCAAATATTATGTCATCGACATATATTTGGCAAACAAAGATATCATTATTGATTTTGCGAGTAAACAAAGTAGCATTGGCCTTTCCTATCTCAAAACCTTGTTTGAGTAGAAAATCCTTTAAACAATCATACTCAGCTCTAGGGGCTTGTTTGAGCCCATAGAGTGCCTTGTCGAGCTTGTAGACGTGGTTTGGATACTTGGGGTCTTCAAAGCCCAGTGGTTGCTCTACATACACCAACTCAGATAGGGGGCCGTTAAGAAATGCACTCTTTACGTCCATTTGATATAGCTTGAAGTCATGATGGGCGACATAGGCAAGTAGAATACGAATTGATTCTAGCCTAGCCACTAGTGCATAGGTCTCCCCAAAATCCAAGCCTTCAATTTGAGTGAATCCTTGAGCCACCAACCTTGCGTTGTTTCTTGTTACCACGCCATGCTCATCTTGCTTGTTGTGGAAGACCCACTTGGTTCCAATCACATTTTGCTTGGGTCTTTCCACCAAGGACCAGACTTCATTTTGAGTGAAGTTATTCAACTCCTCTTGCATGGCTATTATCCAATCTGGATCATCAAGTGCCTCTTCCACCCTATGAGGTTCCAAAGGAGAAACAAACGAGTAATATTCACAAAAACTTGCTAAACGGGAATGTGTAGTTACCCCTCGTCTAATGCTCCCCAATATGTTATCAACGGGATGATCTCATTGAATGGATTGATGCACTCTAGGATGTGGCACTTGAGTTGATCTTTGGATAGGGCCATCTTCATCATCATCATCACGGTCATGATTGATTAGAAGATCACAATCATGAGCTTGTGGAGGGTTGACTTCTCTTCTTTCTTCATTGTTGAGTTGTGGTTGAGCTCACTCATTGTTGACACCATCTTCATGAGAATGACCTTGTGATTCATTTGATCTCCTATCTTGATTATTTCTTGTTGCGGAAGCTTCACCATGTTCATTGGATGAAACTTGATGAATGGTTGGATCAAGATCATCATGCACAACATGGTCTTCATCTTCATCTTCAACAGGCTTTACTTCACCAATAGCTAGCTTCTTGATTGCTTCATGTGGAGCTTCTTCATTCCCTACATTCTCAACATTGACTTGCTCTTTTTGAGAGCCGTCGGTTTCATCAAAAGTCACATCTACCGCGATTTCAATCAAATCGGTGGTTTTATTGAAAACACAATATCCATGTTCGTTAGTACCATAACCAAGCATGAAACCTTCATCAACCTTTGGTGCAAACTTAGAGCTTTTGGATTTCTTGTTAAGTATGAAACACTTGGATCTAAAAACTCTAAAGTAGTGCACCTTAGGCTTTTTACCGGTTAGAAGTTCGTAGGTGGTCTTTTCTCTTTTCTTGTGTAGATATAAGCGGTTGATAGCATGGCATGACCGCTTCCGCCCAATAGTTGGTGGGAGTCTTGTATTCATCCAACATTGCTCTTGTGGCTTCTATGAGCATTCGGTTCTTCCTCTCCACAGCACCATTTTGTTGTGGAGTGTATGGAACCGAAAACTCATGCTTGATTCCTTCTTCATCAAGAAACTCTTTAATGTTGGTGTTCTTGAACTCCATCCCGTTGTCACTTCTAACTCTCTTGGTTTTGACATCAAACTCATTTTGGGATCTTCTTGCAAACTTCTTGAAGATACCTTGGACTTCACTCTTTTCACGCAAAAAGAATACCCAAGTGAAACGAGAATAATCATCAACAATTACAAAACCATATTTGTTACCACCAATGCTTATATAAGCAATGGGTCCAAATATGTCCATGTGAAGCAACTCCAATGGCCTTTCGGTTGTTACAACATTCTCGACAGGATGTTTAGCTCCAACTTATTTTCCCGCTTGGCATGCGCTACAAATCGTATCTTTCTCAAAAGAAACATTTGTTAGTCCATGGATGTGTTCACCTTTTTGAAGTTTGGCCAAGTTCCTCATCCCAATATGGGCAAGTCAGCAATGCCATAACCAACCCATGCTAGATTTTGCCATTAAACAAGTCTCGGGATTTACTCTATTTGATGTGAAATCAACTAGATAGAGTTTCCCTTTTAAATGACCCATAAATGCAATAGAGGAATCATTCCTTCTATAAACTTCCACACCCTTATCCGTAAAGAGACAATTGTAACTCATTTCACAAAGTTGTGAGACGGACAACAAATTATATCTCAACGAATTCACAAGTAAAACATTTGAAATGAAATTATCATTTGATATAGCAATTTTACCCAAACTGAGGCCTTCTCTTTTTCCATTGTCACCAAACACAATATTTCCACTATGATCATGATTTGGTTGGAATGACGTGAACATGTCCTTCTCTTCGGTCATATGATTGGTGCATCCACTATCCAACACCCAACTTGTTCCACCGGAGAAATATTCCTACAAAGACAAATTAAGCTTTTGTTTTAGGTACCCAAAAAGATTTGGGTCCTAGGGGGTTAGTCATATAAAACTTGGGCACCCAAATACTCCTCATAATTTCCTTTCTCTTTTGGGCACCAACATACTTAACCACAATCTTGCCATCCTTGCCCCAACAACACATATAGTCACTAGCATAGCACCGTGGAAGTGGTGCTTATGGTTTGGGGACATCGGATTACTTCTTCTTGATTGTCTTGTTACTTGTAGGTTGAATCTTTGGAATGTAGACCTTGTTGTTGGCCTTGCATATTAGCTCATCAAGAGCAACGCCCTTGTTGAACTTCACACAAGGCACACCATTGATCATGTTTCTTCCATTGGCCTTTCCATCATACCTATTGTAGCCAATGCCTTCCTTGATTGATGGGTGCCTTGATGACTTGTATATAGTCTTGTTGGATTGCTCTTGACACTTACACCCATTCTTCAATATCATCTTCAACCTATGAATCTCCTTGTCTTTCTTCTCTAACTTAACAAGGTTGCCTTAGGAGATATTAGAGTCTTCGGTTGCCTTAGGAGAAGTTGAAGTGCTAGCCCAAAGAGTACTATAGTTTAGCTCAAGATTTTGATATTTTTCTTCCAAGCTTGTGAGGCTTTCTTGAGCTATACTCTTCTCATTCTTGAGGCTAGCTACTTGATCATTAACCGAGGAATGTTCCTTAGTCAATTTCCCAATTGAGTCATTGGATAAAGACAATTCTACGGTTAACTTCTCAACCTTCATCTTTTCCTCAGCGATAGATGCTTCAAGTGCAAGGTTTTTGTCTCTCTCTTATGTGATTATATCTCCTTGCATCTCTAAGCATCTATCCCTCTTCTTTAATTTCTTCATTAGCATTTTTATTTTAGTGAAGGCCTTTTTACCAAATTTCTTTATCATGGTTGCTTCAATTTCTTCTATGTTATCATCACAACTATCATACTCATCACTAGAGGAAACGGGTGTAGTATGTACCTTCTCCCCTTTTGCCATGAGACAAGTTGGGGTGTAGTAGTCATTGTCGACGAGGTTGGAGAAGAGCTTCGGTGGTGAAGATAGGTTGGGAAAGAGTTTTGGTGGTGAAGTTGAGTTGGGGAAGATCATGGTCGGTGAAGAAGAGTGGTGAATGGCGATGTTTGCGGCTCCCTTCTTCTTCTCATCATCACTTGAGTCACTATCACTTGACTCCCATTCTTCCCCTAGATGAGCTTCACCTCTCTTCTTGTTTTTGTTTTTCTTGTCTTCATCCTTGGCGTGCTTGTGCTTCTTCTTCTCATTAGGACAATCGGCTATGAAGTGACCGGTTTGACCACATCCATAGCAAAACCTCTTTTTGAATCTTCTCTTTCCATCACCATAGGTCTTGCGGTTGCTTTTCTTCTTCATAAACTTTCTAAGGTTTCTAATCACAAATACAACCTTCACATTAGAATCTTTTTCTCCACTTGAGGAATCATCCTTCACTTTCTTCTTCTTCTCTTGACTTAAACTTTGATCTTCATGTTGTTGAGTTGCTTTAAGGGCTGCACTCTTATTGTATCCCATTGCACTAGGATTTTGATTGTGAGCATTGATTGCATCTTCATCTAGACACTCATGATGCTTGAGTTTTGAAAGAACTTCTTGGGGTGTCATCTCATCATAACCAGGCCTTTCCATGATCACGGACGCTAGCATATTGTTCTTGGCTCTATAGGTTCTCAACATCTTTTTAGAAACCTTATTGTCATCCCATTCGGTGCTTCCAAGAGCTCTTATGCGGTTGACCAATGCCATGAGCCTATCAAACATGGATTGTGTTGTTTCATTTTGCAAGAATACAAATCTTTCCAATTCACCATGAAGTAACTCTATATTGCCTTTTCTCACACTTTTATCTCCTTCAAATGACACTTTCAAAGTATCCCAAATTTGTTTTGCACTTTCCATTCCATTCACTTTTCTAAACTCATCTAGAGCTAGGCTTGACACAAGCAATGCTACGGCTTGTGCATTTTGATGGAGATTGTGCACTTCTTTTGGAGTTATCTCTCTATCTTCATCGGTAGGAATCATCACACCAACATGCACAACTTCCCAAAGTCTTACGGCAATGAGATGCATCTTCATCTTATAAGACCAATCGGTGTATCTTGTTCCATCAAAGTGAGGTGGCATGCCAATGTTGATGGACGGAGTATGTAGTGTTGAACCTTTTATGAGTTGTTCATAGTCAAAGCTCATGTTTGAATATATTTCCTTTCCATGAACATGCTCACCGGCTCCAATATCACTAGTGGCATCTTTGTTTGCTTCATTCTTGTCACTTGTATCATTCTTGCCACTTATTGCATCATCAACCTTCTTTTTTAATTCTTCCTTCATCTTGCTCATCTCATCTTGTATCTTTTTCATTTCATCTTGAAAGAGCTTGACTTGACCAGCCATCAACTCTTCAGTGATTTTCTTAGCCATCTCGGTGGCAATGGCTTGTATCTTGTTGGACTCCGACATTGTTTCTTCTTACGAGGTGAAGTGCTAAAAGAAGACCTTGCTCTGATACCAATTGAAAGGATCTTACAATGCCTAGAGGGGGGGGGTGAATAGGCATATCTAAATATTTACTATAAATGCTAAGTTCAAATCTATTAGTCAATGTCGGAAGTCCCGGTGTTTGGGTCAGAACTCCCAACATTGTCAGAAGTTCTGGCGCAAACATCAGCAGTTCTGACGCCTACGTGAACTACAAAAGTAGTGCCAAATTTAACTTTGCGGATAAATAAACTTACAACCTCACTTCCTAGTGGTTTGGTGAAGATGTTGGGTCACTCCCTTGACGTCGTAATGCCTCCAAACCGTAGATTGAGTCCAAACCCTAAAATGAAGTTTGGGAGAGAAAGAGACAAACACATACAAGTAATCTCTAGCAATCACAACAACAAGCACACAGGACACAAGGATTTATCCCGAGGTTTGGCAACCCCACTAAGGAGATCCTACGTCCTCGTTGTTGAGGTGACCACCAAGGTCGGAGTCTTTTCCAACTCCTTGCCTCTCTCAAAGCGACCACAAAGGTCACTTGAGCTTTCCACTAAGAAATCTGAAAGGATTAAGATGTCCAAGAGGGGGGGGGTGAATTGGGCTAATTCTAAATTTCTTTGCAATAATTAAATCCTATGGTTAGCCTAATTAACCCCTTGTGCCTAGAAAGTGTTTCTAATTGTTCTACCGCACAAAAGACTTGCAACCTAAGTTTCAATCATACTCTAGCATGGCAATTCTATGAATGTAAAGACAAGAATTGAATTGCTCAAAGTAAATACTCAAAGTAAATAGAGGAGGAACGCAGTGATGTTTTGCTGAGGTATTGGAGAGTCACCACTCCCCACTAGTCCTCGTTGGAGCACCCGCACAAGGGTGTAGCTCCTCCTTGATCCGCACAATGATCAAGTGCTCTCTACGGGTTGATTCTTTGATATTCCATCGTGGTGAATCACCCACAGCCGCTCACAACTTGAGTTGGATCATCCACAAGCTCTCCGGATGATCACCAAGCTCCCAATCACCACCAAGCCATCGAGGTGATGGCGACCACCAAGAGTAACAAGCACAAACTCTCACTTGACTACGACAAGCCTAATGAGAAGGGTGGATGCACACTTTGTTACTCTTGATCTCACTAATGAGGGCTCTCTTTGGGATTCTCAAATCTCAATCGCCTCACTAGGATCTTACTCTTCTTGGCACTCTCTAAGGTGTTTCTCAGCTGTTGGAATGAGCAAAAGTACCCCCACACACGAATGGATGTGGTATTTATAACATGGGCTGAAAAACAAACCATTATGTGCCTCTGCGGAGTGATCAGACGCTCTGGTCATGTTGACCAGATGCTCCGGTTAGTACACCCTGAACTCTAGTGTTTAAAGTGTGATCGAACGCGTCCGGTCATGATTTTCCCTCTCTAGAACCTTACTGGAGTTGACCGGACACTGGCCCTCAGCGTCCGGTCACTTCACCTCTCAGCGTCCGGTCACACCAGATGATTTCACCCTTAGTTAAATGAACTGACTGGACCCTGAGCCAGCATCCGGTCACACTGGAGCCAGCAGTCCGGTCAGTATTTGACCCTCCATTCACTTCCAACTCACGATCATACATGAATGAAGTTTGTTCCATTGGATCTAGGGGTTGTTTTGGAGCTACCTAGTGCTAGTTTTAATAAGTGTGCACCATAGCTAACTCACTAGACTCACCTAGGTCAAGCTACCTGTCGGTGCAGAAAGTGACCAACTAGTAAATATTTGTAGTTTTGCTGTATGTTATGATCGGAGGTGGCCTAGCACACAATGACACAGGATTTATACTGGTTCAGGCAACATGCCCTACGTCCAGTCGGGGTCGGTCAGTGACTTTATTCCTAAGCCCAGATGCTCAAAGTCTATAGTGGGGGTACAAACGAGAAGGAGGAAGAAGGTGGGATACAAGAGGTTCGGTTGGCTCCAACCAGAAGGGTCGCGGTTGGAACTGGGTGGTCCTACTGGTTGGGAGTGTTGATGTCGATCTAGTGAGTCTGAGCTTGAAGAGCTCGATCTCCCCCTCGGGGGAGGGAGCACATCCCCTTTTATAGAAGAAGGGGATGGCTTTACAGGTGAGAGGGGGAGAGTATAGATATTTCTAAGTCTTGCTGCCTATGGTGATGAAAACTGGATAATGGTTGAAGCCCCCCAATACTATCGATGTCGCTGTAGGATGTCGGATGTGCACGGGAGGTTGAGCTATCTTCTTTAGGAAGGATGACACCGGTACCTGCAGAATACTTCTGGATGCCTAGTGGCATGTGAGGAGCTATGCTATGTTCACCTGGTATGGCAAATCCTAGAGCCCATACCGCAATCGGTGTCTAGAGACACGCGGAGGGGGCTTACCATATGGGAGTTTCTAGTGGCCCCTACAATACTTTGTGTCAAGGTGGCTGTAGAGCACTAGTTCCATGCAGGGTATGGTCCCTAGGTACAAGTGGTTTTGACTTGTGAGCCATGCCTTGCCTTTCTCCGCACGCCTTCTGGTTCTTTCCGAGTGGGCGTCCCTGGTCAGATGGTCCCTTGTTGGTTCTGGCGCGCCAGTCGGAGAATAGTGATGGTGGTGTTTTTCTATGAATCCCGGTCGGAGACACGGGGTTAGAGTTGGAGGCGGTCCTTGGGTTAGGCTTTTCGAGTGGAGGCCGTGCGGAGGCAGCCAGGGGCCTGATGCTAGTGCTCCGATCGGAGAGGCCGTTCGGAGCTGGCCTGAGCCTAAGCTGCTCTAGTCAGAAAGACGGGCCGATGGTGGCCAGGGCCTGAAGCGAGTGCTCTGATCTGTTGAGTTCAGACTCTTGGGCCGGTCCAGAAGAAGAAAAGGCCGTTCTTCTAGGCCGAGCCTCAGTGTGGAAGCCGGTCCCCGAGGGACCTCGGGTTTATGAACCCGACAGGAGCCCTCGAGCCCTCGGGTGATTCGGGTAGAATCGTCCGGGGGATTTTTGTCTTGCCGACGGGTGCGCGCGAGTGCACCTGCGGGTGTAGCCCCCGAGCCCCAGGTGGTTCGGGCCAAACTGGTTGGGGTGTTGTCTCAGCAGCCATGTGTGCATGTTTTTTAGTTTGAGACAGAATTTTGTTTAACCATGGCATCGTTGTGCAGCCGAGGTGTTTTTAAGCGCGGGGATTGGATTGAGGTAGAACTTAATGATCCTGGCGTAGGTGTGCGCCAGGGATCGGACGAGGAGGTTTTTAGTTTTTGAAACAAGCCCCAGTGTTGGTGCGCGCCATGAATGGAAATAACTTAGTTTTGGATGCAACAGAGTTCGATCTTTGGCGTCGGTGCGCACCGTGGGATCGGGTAAGGTGGAGTCGTGAGTAGACCCAGGCGTCAGTGCTCGCCGTGGATCGAAAGAGTTTGTTTTAGTTAGTGAAGCCGTCTGAAGCCGTTATGCGAGTTAAGGAGTCGCGGTCCCAAGCCGTAGCTGGATGTCGCCTATCCCGTCGATGCGAGTTAAGGAGTCATGGTCCCAAGCCATAGCCGGATATTGCCTATCCCGTCGACATGAGTTAAGGAGTCACAGTCCCAAGCCGTAGCCGGATGTCGCCTATCCCATCGACGTGAATTTGGAGTCGTGGTCCCATGGTGTTTAAACCCCCGAGCCTTGTTGGGCCTTCGTGGGGGCTGTGAGTCATTTTTGCGCTACCCCATCCAGTTCCTCACAACTAGAGGGCTGAGTTTCGTCACCTGTCTCGATCGCTCGGGCTCAAAGACTAGCTCGGTGAGCTCGCTAACAGGTGTGATCGAGTGGAATCCGGGTCCATCATTCGTGATGGGGTCGGCATAGCCCTCTTGTGGCATTCCACTACTCCTTTACCTATAGCCCGACAGATGCCTAGGTCATTCCATAGACCGACCTGGGTGGCCTGACGGCCTCCCCTTGATAGAGATTCTATGGGCTTGGTGAGAGGTTCAGGATCGAACAAGAAGGTTGAGATGACTCGGTTTGCCAGACCGGGCGAAGGCCGCACGGTGCTCATCTACAGTTTTCTCCCCTTGCTCTGTTTGGTTGCTCATGTCGAATGAGGCAAGCCACCGCTTCGTGGCGCAACACAGAGCGTTTTGGTGCATTTCGCTGCACGTGCGATGCTTAGTTTCTGAGCCCCGGGGCGGTTCATGCTCTAACCATCTAGGGGTTCAGGCGTATGAGATGAATGCGCATATGGATGTATGAATGTTTTAAATTGAAATAGAGGGGCTTTGATAGTGTTTTACCTTGAAGACTAGAGAGACGGGGTTCGTCGGGCTCCAGTCGGAAACGTTCGTCTGGGACCTTGATGACCTGAGAGACAGGGTTTGGAGAGCTTTAGTTAGAAATGTTCGACCGGGACCCATGCTTGTCATTCGAGATAGAGTCGGCATGGCCCACATGGGGTGCCCCTTCACTTCCTTCCTGTATCTCAGGTGCTTATCCTGAGTGAATCGATCGACTCTGGAGGCCAGAGCTTCAGTCAAAAACGTCCGACCGGTACCTGCGCTTGTTAATCGTGGGTTAGCTCTCGCAGTGAATAGTTTTGTATTTAATGAGCACATGCTCACCTTGAAGACCTAAGAGATGGGGTTCGAAGAGCTTCAGTCAGAAATGTTTGACTAGGGACCCGAGCTCGTCATTCGAGACGGAGTCGACATGGCCCGCATGGGACGTCCGTTCGCTTCCTTCCTGTATCTCAGGTGCTTGTCCTGAGTGAATCGATCAACTCAGGAGGCCAGTTGATCTATCCTAGGTGACTCGATCGACTCAGGGAGGCTTGGTTGTCTCTCAACAGAGATTTCATGTGGTGGCACCTGCACGACTGGAGTGACAGAGTTCGAAGAGCTCTAGTCGGAGACGTTCCCGGCTGGTACCTATGCTCATCAATCGTGGGTTAGCCCCTTGTGTGAACTATATGTATTAATGAACACATGCTCACCTTGATGACCTAAGAGACAGGGTTCGAAGAGCTCCAGTCGAAGCTATCTGACCGGGACCTGTATCTCAGGTGTTTATCCTAGGTGAATCGATCGACTCAGGAGGCCGGTTGGTCTCTCCCGACAGAGACTTCGCTGTTGGATCTCTCTAGGTCACGCCGAGGGAGACGGGGAGCCGTCCGCGTGTGGTGATGCTTCGGTTTTTATGCCCGACGTGCGGTAGTGGCTGGTCGTGTGGTAGTGGTGGGCCATGTCCCGGTCGTGTCCCATCTGATTAGGAGCCATTTCATCACGTTGGGCACATCTCGTCGATCAGGGGGTGTCCCATCTGCATTAAATGGAAAGAGAGAGAGAGAGAGAGAGAATTTCTCGCCCCGCCGCTTCACCTCCTGATCGGCATGCCCTTTCCTAACCGCTGCTCCCTTTCCTTTAAGTAGGAGAAGAGAGAGGGCGTTCGCCTCATTCTTTTGCCTATTCATTGTCTGCCACTGCCGCCTTTCTTTTTCCTCCCCGTCGAGAGTGTTCCTAAGAGATGCGGAGGTTTCTAGGAAAGGAAGGGGGGGAGAGCGAGGGAGAAGAGGAGAACTCACCAGAATGTCGGACTGGAGGTCATCCACCATGAGGGCATCGGTGCTGGAGGCGTTCATCGTGAAGGGGTTCCTGTCACCGCGGGAGGTGGCGCACTGGAGGGTCCCCGAGAAGGAGGAGTTTTCACAACCTCATCCCGATGAGGTGGAGTCTTTCCTTACCTTCCACGAGCGCATGTTAGGATACCCCGCGCATTGGTTCCTGCGTGGGCTCCTCAATGAGTGGGGTCTGGAACTGTGGCACCTCAATCCAATGGGGGTGCTGCACATCGCTGGCTTCATCACCGTCTGCGAGGCTTTCCTCAGGATGGAGCCACACATGGACCTCTTCCGGCTCTTCTTCTCTTGGAGAGCAATGGCAGACAGGAGTTTGGCCAAGATTCACTCTGGTTGGAGGCTTCGCCCTACAGAGGAAGCCGCACGCGGGAGGCTTGTATCCCGTGTACTCCCCATGTGATTCCAACTGAGGATGGCATGGGGAGTGGTTCTACATTAGAAATCTGGTAGGGGGCGCCATTTCTAGCGTTTACCAGTGGGAGGCTGGTGAAGCAGAAGAGTTGGTCGTGGGGCTGTGCCCACATGAAGAGGCATAAGGTGGAGGTCATCGAGGCGGAGCTCTGGAAGCTCATAAGGGATGGCCTCAATGGTGTGCGGGTGTTCCACACCCTTTACCGCCGCCGGGTCACTGCCGTTGGTGGAGTGGACGCAACCGATGTGGAAGTATGACTGGCCAGTCGGACCCTAGACCAGCGCGTCATCCGGAGGAGCTAGTCGGACGATGAGATCTAGAGTCACGTCAGCCGAGTGCTACAGCTAAGGCCTAAAGAGATGGTGGTGGGAAAACCCATACCGTTTAATGCCTCGATCGTGCCCTCGCTGGTATGCTCCCTCACTTTGCTCAGTGCTTTTTCTCTACCCCTCTTCTTTCTGATTTCGGTTCATTCATTCCGTAGGGGCTTGGGAGGTACAAGTCCCGGCTGCACCTTCCCAAGGGGCCTAGTGGGTCGGGCACGGCAGGCCACCCAGAAGGAGGTGGCAGACGCCTGGAAGAAGAAGAGAACCAAGGAGGTTTAGTGGAAAGAAGAGAAGAAGAAGGAGGTCACCCGGCGCGTGAAGGTCAGGGAACGTAGGAGCGATGTTGAGTCGGAACTCACGTTGGATGATCCTACGGATCTAGACGACATGGTCTTCTCCGATGAGGAGGAGAGTCGGGAGGTCGTCGCGACCTCGGCGGTGCGTCGCGACCCTGCAGCGACGTCTGCTGGTGGGGAGCAGGAGGTCACACGGTGCACCGAGGTTCCTACATCGAAGAAGCATGTGGCTAGCGCGGACGTCGTTGGCAAGCGAGCGGCGAAGTGGATGTGGTCACCGCGCCCCTCGGCGGTGTTGCCAGCTCCACCATTGCCTGTGGTGGACGCGGCTGGATGAGCTGGGCGGTCTGAGGAGCGGCCCGGCGAATGTGCGGCGGCAGGACTGGTGCCGACGCTGAACTTGCAGTCGGAGGAGGCCCCACCTATCAGTGAACTGTGGCCGAACAGTCCAGGCGGTCTGAGGGGCGGACTGGCAGCTCGATCGACGCGCTGACTCGCAGTCGGGGGACGCCCCTAGCCGCTGCTCCGGTCGGGGAGCCCCGAGCCGGAGGTCAGTGGTGATCCGCAGGCCGGGTAGGAGCAGGTTGGGTCAGGCTCTGACCCTGTCCAAAGTGAGGTGGCATGGGTGGCAGTTTGGGAGCAGGTGCTCATCCCACAGGGCACATCGAGGTCAGGGTCAGCCTTCAGAGTTATGCTGCTCAGCCACCCGATATGTCTTTCTCTGTTTTTCTTTTGGTTTTTTGCTGGCTGAGCTTTTTGTTTGAGTGTGACTGACCCATACCTTCTGTTAGTGGCTTAGGGATGCTAGGGATGAGTATTGCCTCGACTACCATGTAGGAGACCTGGAAGCCCATTGTCCAGCATGTCGTGGTGGTAGGACCTTCCGTTCTGGGGATGGTGCCCTCCGGTTCGGCTGTTGAGGAGGCAACGACTGTGGCGTCGATGTTAGTGGCTGATCCCTGGTGCCGGATGGTGGCGGTGGCAGTCGGAGGTGACTCTTGCGGTGGAGGCAAGGGAAATTGTGCATCCTGCCTTGCCAAGTAAAGGGTCGCGCAGCTCGCCCTCACCGTTGGAGCCGAAGGCGCCGAGGGAAGACATGGCTAAACCGGGGTTAGGACTGCCCGGTGGCGGCCCAGGTCGACAAGGTGGTGGACATCTGAAAGCTCTAAGTTTGGTTTTGGTGAATTGATGAAACCCTAAGTGCTAACCTAGTTTATCAAGTGATCATGATATAGGTAGCACACTCCAAGTGGTCAAGCAAATGAAGATCATAACATGATGTGGTGACACCATGGTGATGATCAAGTGCTTCGACTTGGAAAGAAGAAAGAGAAAACAAAAAGCTCAAGGCAAAGGTATAAACCATAGGAGCTATTTTATTTTGGTGATCAAGACACTTAGAGAGTGTGTGATCACATGTGTGATCACATTTAGGTTTGATATCCCTACTATTAAGAGGGGTGAAACTCGTATCGAAATACGGTTATCAAAGTGCCACTAGATGCTCTAACTCATTGCATATGCATTTAGGATTTAGTGGAGTGCTAACACCCTTGAAAATATTTGTGAAAATATGCTAACACATGTGCACAAGGTGATACACTTGGTGGTTAGCACATTTGAGCAAGGGTGGAGAAGTTAGAAGTAAAAACTGAGTTAGTGTCGCTGGTTATATAGTGACCTGGATGCTGGACCTCTGAGGGTCCAGCGCGTCCGATCATGTGTAACAGTGAGATGCTGGCATCAGGTCTATTGACCGGACGCTAGGGTCGCTCGGCTGCCCGGACGCTGAAGGGCTATGTCGGTCAAGTGGTTGGTCTACACAGTGCTTAGGGTTATGCACCTGGACACTGGGCTGTGTCCTGGTCAAGCTTGACCGGACACGTCCAATCGATAAACATCGGTTTTGGACCCTTACTGGAAACGACCAGACGCTGAGGGTCTAGCATCCGGTCAACTGACCGGAGCGACTGATCGGTCAAGGCAGATGACTGTTGGAGTCATACACGTGGCTGACTACGAGCGACCGGACGCTGGGGGCTCAACGTTCGGTCAACTGACTGGAGCGTCCGATCAGTCCGCGTTATGCCTAGTGAAGGGGTATAACGGCTATATTTCGTGGGGGCTTCTATTTAAGCCCCATGGCCGGCTATAGCTCACATCTTTGGCCATTCCCATTGACATAGCAACCTTGTGAGCTTAGCCAAAGCCCTCCCACTCATCTCCATCATTGATTCATCATCATAGTGAGATTAGGAGTGATCCAAGTGCATTGCTTGAGTGTTTGCATCTAGAGGCACTTGGTGTTCGTGTTTCGCTGTAGATTTTGCTTGTTGCTCTTGGTGGTTGCCGCCACCTAGATGGCTTGGAGCAGCGAGGATCATTGAGCGAAGGGTGGTGATTGTCTCTGGCTCCGATCGTGGTGATTGTGAGGGGTTCTTGACCTTTCCCCGATGGAGCGCCAAAAGGTACTCTAGTGAATTGCTTGTGGCTTGTGTGATCCTCATCTTGTGTTGGTTGTGCGGCACCCTATTGAGGGTTTAGCGTGTGAAGCCAATTAGCGCGTGAACCTCCAAGTGAGTGAATCACCACAACGAGGAGTAGCTTGCCGGCAAGCAAGTGAACCTCGGTAAAAATCATTGTGTTCATCCTTTGATTCCAAGGTGATTGGTCTTCATTGTTATTCATCCTTATGATTGATTGGTTCACTCCTCTACATGGTGGTATAACTATCTTGATCACTCTCTTTACATTATAGCAAACTAGTTGACAAGCTCTTTAGTGTAACTAGTTGTGAGAGCTTACTTGGTTGGTTGGTGTGACTCTTTAGTTAGCTTTTGAGAGCACACTAACATAGGGTAGTGTCATATCTCTTGTGGGAATTGACACTATCTAAACTAGAATTATGGTAGGTGGCTTGCATTTTGAGTAGGCTAGCGCAACACTTGCTTCGCCTCATAATTGTCTAACCTTTTGTTAAGTGTTGTTGTAGAAATTTTTATTAGGCTATTCATCCCCCTTCTAGCCATTAGGACCTTTCAAGTGGTATCAGAGCCGAGGTCACCGTTATTTGAGGCTTAACAACCTTCGGTGTTAAAATGGCTCAAATCAACAACACCAAGAAGCCACCACAATTTGATGGCACAAATTATCCTTATTGGAAGTCAAAGATGACAACACACATCAAGTCAATCAATAGAAAGGTGTGGAAGGGTGGTAGAAACCAAAATTGAGATTGGTGATCTAGGAGAATCCCACCACCGTCGAAGAAGTGCTTCTCCAAAACAATGACATTGCTCTAAGTGTCATTCATGATGCAATTGATGAAAGAACATTTGAGCAAATCAAGAATATTGAGATGGCATATGAAGCTTGGAAGAAGTTGGAAGAATCATTTGAGGGCACTCAAGCCGTGAAGGGTGCAAAGGCATATATCCTCAAAGAAAAGTTTGCAAGCTTCAAGATGAAGGAGGATGAGAGTGTGCTGGAGATGTTTCATAGCTTCAAGTGCTTATCAATGATCTCAAAGCACTTGGAGAAGAAGTAAAGGATAAGGACTTCTCCTATAACACCCCAGGTGTTTGCCACCAGTTAAGCAATGGGTTTGAGCTCAAACATGGCATATTAAGTGATGATGAAGATGTCAAGGTCAAACCTATGGAAATGAGCCACAATCTAAACTTGGATATTGCACCCTTGCTTTACATATAGGCCCTTTTCAAGATATATGCTTGGCTGGTGTTATTGGAATATCTTCATGTGTCTCACATCAATACCCATCTATATTGATCCATGGAAAAGTTTCGTGAAGTTTGAAATCAAGAAGTCACATGAAATGATGAGTTATGTCCTTGCTTGAATTATTTTATAAAGTGAATGGAATTCTCGATCGTCAACCAAATCTTGCAACCATGCCCAAATGACTCTAGGTGAACTCTACAACAAAAGTCATGAAAGGTTTATGTTGAGCAAATGCCAAGAAAATGCTTCAATGGATCACGAAGGATAATTTAAGCTTTATCGTGATCCTACTTTGGTCTAAGTAGAACTATAGCTTCTGCACCTGTTTTAAAGTTAGACATTAAATAAAAGTTGAAGCTCATGTTATGTAGAAGAAACTTTGTTTTTGGAGTATACCATGGATCAGGCTCAGGAACTAAGTCTAGCAGTGGCTCAAAGTTGGAACCTGCTGCTGATTTCAGCACTTAGAAATATTCTAAGTCTAGAAATTCATCGCCATCGGCATTGACGTCTCGCGTTCTCCAAATTTTGTTAGGCAACTCGATTTGGTCCAAAGATAAAAGTTGGAGTGTACATGATGGCGAAGAGCATGTATAAAGATGGCACTCGTTGGACCTTGTCTTGACCATCGATTTTTGGAGTTTGTTAATCGCCGTCAATGCATTAACAATGCCACATTGGAGATTAAATTACCCACTATTATGTTGCTCAAATGACTAGAGTGCCTTAATGAAAAATGTAGAGCAGGCTGAGGTGAACAAACTTCATTTTTGGCCTAAGGACTGATTCGGCCTAGAAGTGGCCCAAATCGGCTCCCCACCTTGCCCTCACCGACGCTCGCCACGTGCTCGACGTTTTGCCTGCGTGGCTGCCATGCACCTAGAGCTCACCCCCCATGGCCAACGCGCTGTCCGAACTCCACGCCACGCGCCGCCCCACTCCCTACGGCTCCAAATGCGAACGCCCGAGCGTCACCACAGCATCCCGCACTCGCTCTCGCCCTTCCTGGCGCTCTCCCTCTGCGTGCGCGCATGCCAGAGCAGGAGCCACCATGGCCGCCACCGCCAAGCTTCTGTGCCGCCATTGCTCCCTCTCCTACAGCCCTCCTACATCTGCACTGAGTGTTGATACGCATCCAACGCCTCACGCTGCCCCTCCCGCGCCCATTTTCCAGTCACCACGGCCGCCGTATTGTCGTCGCCACCGGAGCAGGCGCTGGCGTTCCGCCTGTGCGTGTGGCCAGGCCAACCTGGCCCACCTTCGGCCGACTTGAGCATCCCCACGCATGTGAGAAGGTCCTTGGATGCTCCCCGCCGCTTGGTCGATGCCGTAGACGACCACAGCCGCCGGAGCCGCGAGCCCGGCCGCTCCCCTGCGCTGCCGTCCAGAGGTAGAAGATGATGGACCTCACACGGCAATAAGGGAAAAGGCAGGGGGTTATGTGAAGAACTAGTGACTGATGTGAATAGTACTCATAAGGACCTCTTCGCTGATGTTTGATTTGTATTTTCCGCAGGGTCCTCGATGCAAGATTTAAATTTCCTTTCTCTATTTTTTTTGTAGATTTGAAGTGCACAACTTTGAAAATTCATAGTAATTCATACAAAAATCGTAAAATATAAAATGAGGACTTTTTGGAATCCTTGTGAAATTGTCTATGCAGTAGATCTATAATGTGGCATGTTTTAGTTTAAATATTTTGCTGTAAAAATAGATCTATGCAGCTAGGTTCTTGATACTTGCCATGTCTTGTCTTTTTCATAACTATAGTTTTTATGCTCAAATAAATGTGAAATTGTTGTGGAGTGCTACTAAGGTGATTGTTGTTGTCTGGTAAAAATTTCAGGAGTTTAGGATTTATAGTTTAAGAGTTATAAAAATAACAAATGGCCTGCATTGCTTTGCTTCTACTCTGAATAGTTCTGCATGTTTGAATTAATTGGCTCAGTTAAGTTATGAATCATGACTTGATGACAATACATGAGTTTTAGTAATTTTCTTAAGATTTTCAAAAAGGTAAATATCATAATTTTTGGTTAAGTAGATCTTGAGTTATAGTTGCTTGAATCTCAGTGGCTGTTTCTGCCAAACCCAGAGAGGGGTTTCCTTGTTCTTACTGTGAGGCCTTCTTACTAGTAGAATTAGCTTTAGGCTGTTTACAACAAAGTTGTTTAGAATTTGGACAAGCTTTCTAAAAAGTCTAGAACCACATTTATTGGACATATATAACTCCATTTATAGCTGTTTAAAGTGGCATGTCAGTTTCTGTCTATGTTTTGGACAGAGGTGCAATTATTGGATTAATTGACCCTTCTAACTGTATAATCATCTTAATATGAGAATAATAAAGTTGTAGGTAACTTCCTAAGCTTTTCAAAAAGTTATGGTTCATGTTTGTTGGAGGTCTCGAACTCCAGTTATATTTCTCTGAAGTTTCTATCCGTTTTCTATACCACTGCTGTTGGGCTGCATTTGCAGTTTTGCTTGTGCAATTATTTTCGTGGTGTAAATGATGTTTGCTATGGTTGTAGTGAATACAAAAGTTGTTGAAAATTTCATAATCTTGCTTGTGTTCAAATTGTATGACCATAGGCCTGATAGTTTAGGAGTTACATGACTTTTAAGTCTTCTGTCAAGTTTTGATTGTATTCGGAGCAGATCTGAAAGATGCTAGTGTTTGATCTAGTTAGGATTTGAATCACACCTAGATGATAATAACAAAGTTGTATATAATTCATGTATATATCTGATGTTAAAATTTGGTGTCATTTGTCCAAGTAGTTTGTGAGTTATGCCTGTTTAAAGTTGGGTTACAGAATTGATTACTCTCTGTCTTGTTTAGACTAGTTTCTGTAAATGAGTATATTTGACTTAGTTAACTTAAGAATCATGCTAATATGATTAAAAGCTGAATTGTAGGAAATTTCATAAGCTTTCCAGAATGTCTTGTTGCATGGCTATTGGATTTGTATAACTCTAGTTATGATCCAAACATGAAGCTGTTGTTTCCAGTCCAGAAATAGACATATGCTAGTTGTGGTTGTTTACTCCATGTGTTGCTAAGTGTGGCTTATGCCCTTGTTGATGGTCAAGTTATGATACTTGTGACCTTGTTAAACTTGTGTCATGCTTGATGTGCTTGCTCTCTGGTTAGTTGTGTGATGTTAGTTAAATAGCTATTGGTGTCTATGTTTTGCATAATCTTGTGTTGGTCTTGAATGCTTATGTGAGGCATCTTGTGTTACCATTCATCACATTCATACATATGCATCTTGCATCTCATTTAGGTATGCTAGATGAACCACGTGAAGGATGTGATGTGGAGCCGAACTCGAAGATTGGGTTTGGTGGATCTAACCCGAAGATGGAAGGACTAAGCAAGTGCTAGGACCGGAGATGTTACCAAGTCGGTGCAAGCTAACTGAACTGACTTGTGTCGGATCCCAGGCAAGCTCCAGAGCATTTTAAGTCTCCCAGTATTTTACAAATGATTACTTAAGTACTTATGATTGATGCATTAGGTTATAAAAGTTGAATGGAACCACTTGATGCATATAAATTCCTTGTCTAGATATTACACCTTTAACCGGTATAGGTCCAGGATCGAACATATGCTTAGCCATGCTTAGATCGGTAGAAGTCGAGTGATTTCCTATCACCTGCGAGAGATAGGTGGAAACTAGAGCACAGTTGGCTATATTTGCCATCATGGAAAAGAACCATGGGGTAAAAGTAAATCGAGGCCGGGCGGAGTCTATGTGTAGGTTGACTCATGTGATTCCGTCTGTGTCGATTAAGGACCATACCATTGTTGGTGCTTCTAACAAGATTGAACGCGTGCCTATCACTTAGCTGGCCAGATAACTCATTCTGACCGTGAAGCCGAGTAGCTCAACTCAGGCCAGGACCTGTTCTGTTGCGCGCTCCTTGTGGGAGGCGATCAGATTGAGCCCAAGGGCAGGCTAGGCCTGAACGTCCTGGCATCTGGTGTCCCAGATTGTGCGGCGCGGTACGGACCCACGAAATGTGGACCTGAGTTGTACTAAAGGTGACCTAAGGTGACTAATGATCTGGTCTGCCTGGGTTTGTGTTAGAAATAAATTCCCAGCTGGTTGAAATCGATTTGAATCGCCGTCTCTTCCAGATAGTGAGAAACTTGGCTAGTCCCAATATCGTAGTAACTGTGTTATAGAACATGATGGTTCAAATAAATATGAAATTACAATACCGGCTATGATTACTATTGTATGCTTTAAAAAGATATACCACATGTTTGGCACAGGATAGTTGCTAATCTAGTGATGGATAGTTATAATTAACTTGATGACAGAATTATAATTATATAATTGAGTTGATCACTTTTTATGCAAAATGTTGTCAAGCTACCTCCACTTATAAAGCCTTGCATACTCCTTGGAGTCAATGTTATTTCTTGTTATGATAGGTAAGTCTAGTTGAGTACATTCGAGTACTCAGGGTTTATCCCACCATGTTGTAGGTGAGGTTTTGGCCTGCTGAAGATGGTGGTTAACCACCGGTGGGCTCGGTGATTCTATATTTACTTCTCATCTACATGCTTTTGTCTGAGGATGTCACTTATGTTAGCAATGTATCTGGAACTTATATTAATGTAATCCTTTGAAAGCAAATGTTGTTTTCACTAATCGGTTTTGAAAGCCAAACTTATACTATTATTTGTGAAACCATTTGTAATATTATTTCCGCTGCAACTCTACGTATGTGATGTGTATTTGCTTAATCACGCGATCTTAGTTGTGATGTTGATTTACCGAGGTCCTACGTGACACTCGGCGGACTACCGAGTTTATATAAGTGAGAGTATGCGCGTGTCAACGTGTTAAGCGGGGACAGCCGTACTTGATCTTGTATAAATTGGGTGGTTCTATCACAGCCCACAAGTTCTTGAGATGCTTACCCTCAAGATTTGGTACATTGGTCACTATTCTAGTGAGGAGTGGTTTGGACACCATAACACCAAACCAAGTGTTGGGAGATATAATGACCGATGATACTTATAGAGATGATGATGAGAAGGAAGAAAAGAAGGAGAAGAAGGATGAGAAGAAGAAAAGCATGGCATTCAAAGCCACATCATCCAAGGGCAAAGCAAAGCAAGAAACTTCAAGTGAAGAGGATGAATCTTGGGATGATGATGATGATGAGAAGATGGCTCTATTTGTCAAGAGATTTGGTAAGTTCATGGTGAAGAAGGGCTATCGTGCTAGAAGAAAGAAGTCTTCATCCAAGAACAAAGAAGAGTCAAGAAGGTACTTCAAGTGTGGAAGCAAAGATCATCTTGTTGCTCAATGCCCATACAATAGTGACAATGATGATGACAACAAGAAGAACAAGAAGAAGGACAAGAAGGAAAAGAAAGAGAAGAAGGACAAGATGGCCTTCAAGAAGAAGAAGGGTGGTTCATATGTAGTCACTTGGGATAGTGATGCTTCCTCAAGTGATGATGACGATGATAGTGATGATCACAAGACCACCAAGAAGAAGGTTCTTGCAAGCATTGCCATCAATGAGAAGCCTTCTCTCTTCGAATCTTCATCATGCTTCATGGCTAAGGCCACTAAGGTACTATCTTGTGGTGATGAAAGTGATGAAGAACATGGTGATGATAATGAACATGAAAATGAAAATGATAGTGATAGTGATGATGATGAACCTACTAAGGATGAATTAATTGACATGCTAGAAGATGCTAGAGAACACTTTGATATCAAGAGAAGGGAATGCAAAAGCTTGCGTAAGGAACTAAAAGCCCTTAAGCAAGCCTTTGATGAGCTCAATGCATCTCATCAGAGGCTAGAGGAAGCCAATGAGAAGCTTGGCAAAGCTCACAAAAAGCTTGAAAAGGCTCATTCCACTTTGCTTGATGAGCAAAATAAAAGGAAGCATGTTGAGACTTGCAATGTAGGTTTAACTTGTGATATAATTGATGAATCACTATCTATGCCTATCATTGTTGCTTCTACTAACCCTTCTTAGTAGCACTTCCACTTCTACCTCATCTAGTAGTGATGGTCTCACTTGTGACACCTCACTAGAGGTTGAGAATGAGAACCTCAAGAAGGAGGTCACTAAGCTCACTCACACCTTAGCTAAGGCTTATGGTGGTGAGGACCGCTTGCTTATGTGCTTGGGTAGCCAAAGAGCTTCTCTCTACAAAGAGAGATTGGGATATACCCCTAGAAAGGCAAAGCGACCTTTGCTCCTCACAAGACTAGTTTTGTGGAGAACAATGGTCGGTTTTGCACTAGTTCCAAGCAAGTTGGTCATAAAGAGCAAGAATGCAAAAACAAGAGTAAAAATGCTAATGTATCCTTCATTAAGCTTGATTCATGCTATATGCTTGCTAAGGGTACAAATGGTGTAAAGGCTAAGTTCATTGGTAAACCATGGATAGGCTCAAAGAAGAAAGCCATTTGGGTACCAAAGAGCCTAGTGACTAACCTTCAAGGACCCAAGCAAGTTTGGGTACCTAAAAAGAATTGATTTTTTTGTAGGTCAATTACAAAGCCGGAGGAAGGCATTGGGTTCTTGATAGTGGGTGCACTCAACACATGACCGGTGATGCAAGAATATTCAACTCAATCAACACCAATGGTAATGATGGCTATGATAGTATCACATTTGGTGATAATGGCAAAGGCAAGGTCAAAGGGCTTGGTAAGATTGCAATATCCAATGACTTAAGCATATCCAATGTGTTGCTAGTAGAGAGCTTGAACTTCAATTTGCTATCCATGGCTCACTTGTGTGATCTTGGATTCAAATGCATATTTGGAGTAGATGATGTAGAAATCATAAGTATAGATGGCTCTAATTTGATCTTCAAAGGCTTTAGATATGAGAATCTATACTTGGTTGATTTCAATGCTAGTGAAGCTAGATTGTCTACATGCTTGTTCACAAAGTCTAGCATGGGTTGGTTATGGCATAGAAGGCTTGGTCATGTTGGAATGAAACAATTGAATAGATTGATTAAGCATGACTTAGTTAAAGGCTTGAAAGATGTTGTGTTTGAAAAGGATAAGCTTTGTAGCTCTTGTCAAGCCGGCAAACAAGTTGGAAACACCCATCCTAAGAAAAGCATGATGAGCACTAGTAAAGCATTTGAGTTATTGCACATGGATTTGTTTGGGCCAACACAATACACTAGTATCGGTGGAAACAAATATGGATTTGTGATAGTGGATGACTACACTAGATACACATGGATATTCTTTCTAGTGGATAAAAGTGATGTGTTTGTAACATTTAAAACATTTGTCAAGGGCATTCACAATGAGTTTGAAACAACCATCAAGAGAGTTAGAAGTGACAATGATAGTGAGTTCAAGAACACTAGAATTGATGAGTTATGTGATGAATTTGGAATTAGGCATCAATTCTCGGCCAAGTACACTCCACAATCAAATGGCCTTGTTGAGAGGAAGAATAGAACACTCATTGATATGGCAAGGTCTATGCTTAGTGAGTACAATGTGAGTCAATCTTTTTGGGATGAAGCTATCAACGTGGCTTGCTATTGTAGCAACCGCCTCTATTGTCACCGATTGAAAGAGAAGACACCATATGAGCTCTTGAATGGTAGAAAGCCCAACATTGCATACTTTCAAGTCTTTGGTTGCAAATGCTATATCTTGAAGAAAGGCACTAGATTGGGCAAGTTTGACAAGAAATGTAATGAAGGATTCCTACTTGGCTATTCCACTATAAGCAAAGCATATAGAGTTTGGAATTTGGATAGTGGTACTCTTGAGGAAGTCCATGATGTTGAATTTGATGAAACCAATGGTTCACAAGTAGAGAATGAGAACTTGGAAGATGCTAGAGGCATTCAACTTTCAAATGCCATAAAGAACATGGATATTGGTGAATTGAGGCCTAGGCAAGTGAATGATGTTGAAGATGATCAAGTGCAAGTGCTCTCTAACTCAAATATGCAAGATGATACAAATCAAGTTAGTGCAAGTGACTCTCATGATATTGATCAAGATCAAGTGGCTAGTACATCATCTCAACCAAATGATCTAGCAAGTGCAAGCAATCAAGTTCCATTGCTCCAACCAACAAGTACTGCAAGAGATCATCCTTTGGATACAATCATTGGTGATATTTCAAGAGGTGTGCAAACAAGATCAAGATTGGCATCATTTTGTGAACACTTCTCATTTGTGTCATCCATTGAACCAAAGAAGATAGATGAAGCTTTGAAGGATGTTGATTGGGTCAATGCTATGCATGAAGAGCTTAACAACTTCACAAGAAATCAAGTATGGGAGTTGGTAGAAAGACCAAAGGGACACAATGTGATTGGAACCAAATGGGTCTTTAGAAACAAGCAAGATCAAGATGGGATAGTAGTAAGGAACAAAGCAAGATTGGTAGCACAAGGATATACACAAGTTGAAGGTCTTGACTTTGGAGAAACATATGCCCCGGTTGCTAGATTGGAATTAATTAGAATCTTGCTAGCCTATGCTTGTGCCCACAACATCAAGTTGTACCAAATGGATGTGAAAAGTGCATTTCTAAATGGGTACATCAATGAGCTTGTGTATATTGAGCAACCTCCCAGTTTTGAAGATGACAAGAAGCCCAACCATGTGTACAAGTTGAAGAAAGCATTGTATAGCTTGAAGCAAGCACCTAGAGCATGGTATGAGAGATTGAGGGATTTCCTACTCTCTAAGGGGTTCACAATGGGCAAGGTTGACACCACTCTTTTCATCAAGAAGATTGAAAAAGATCTATTTGTATTGCAAATATATGTTGATAACATCATATTTGGATCAACCAATCAAGACTTTTGTGATGAATTTGGAAAGATGATGGCTAATGAGTTTGAGATGTCCATGATTGGAGAATTGAGTTACTTCCTTGGTCTTCAAATCAAGCAATTAAAGAATGGTACATTTGTGAGTCAAGGCAAGTATATCAAGGACATGATCAAGAAGTTTGGCATGATTGATAGCAAAGTCATTAGCACACCAATGGGAACAAATGGCAACTTGGATAGTGATGCAAGTGGAGATATGGTAGATCAAAAGTTGTATCGGTCTATGATTGGAAGCCTACTCTATGTGACCGCATCAAGGCCGGATGCCATGTTTAGTGTATGCATGTGTGCAAAATTTCAAGCCTCACCAAGAGAAAGTCATTTGAAGGCTACAAAGAGGATATTAAGGTACTTGAAGCATACACCAAATGTTGGTTTATGGTATCCCAAAGGAGCAAAGTTTGAGCTAGTTGGTTACTCCGACTCGGATTATGCGGGATGTAAGGTTGAAAGGAAGAGCACCTCGGGCACATGTCAATTGTTGGGAAGATCACTTATTTCATGGTCATCAAAGAAACAAAATAGTGTTGCATTATCAACCGCCGAAGCCGAATACATATCCACCGGTAGTTGTTGTGCACAAATACTTTGGATGAAGGCCACTTTGAGTGACTTTGGAATCAAGTTCAAGAAAGTGCCATTGCTATGTGACAATTAGAGTGCAATCAAGCTAACCAACAATCCAGTTCAACATGCAAGAACAAAGCACATTGATGTCCGCCATCATTTCATAAGAGATCACCAACAAAAAGGGGATATTTGCATTGGGAATGTAGGCACCGAAGATCAACTTGCCGACATATTCACCAAGCCATTGGATGAGAAAAGGTTTTGCAAGCTAAAGAATGAGTTGAACATATTGGATTTCTCAAATATGTGTTGATGCACCCCCGACTTATATGACATGTCTCTCCTTCAAGCAATCCAAGGTAAAAGTTGATTGGCATGACATACATCTATGCTAAGGACATGATTAGTGTATCTAGTCACATTTTCAATTTTATTTGGACCTTTCAAGTGGTTCTATTTCATTAGGCTCATTCATGAAAATCAAATGAATTTGATGTTTATATGGTATCACTATTGCTTCTATGCTTGACTTGATCTAGTGATAGCATATGACATGTTTATGGGCTTGTAAACCTAGTGTTTAATCTAGAAAATAAGCTCTAAGTGTTTAACTCAACATGGTACAAGATAACCCTTATTAGGAGGTGTGAAGAAGCTTGTCCTTGGATCAAACTGAGTTAAATATCTTGGGCAAATAATCTAGATTGGACCAAATTTGGGAAAATGATCCTCACCCCATTGATTGACATTGATAATCTCGACCCTACAAGTAATATTATCTACATTTAGAATCTTTGTGGTCATTGATGACAAAGGGGGAGAGAAACAAAGATAGTAGTAAAAATAGTGAAAAAGGGGAGAAACATAAAGATATACTTGATATATGACATAGGGGGAGAGAAGTGAAAAAGGAAAGGGATAAATTAAAAATTTTTGAGCACACAAGTAGGGGGAGCAAGCTCATGAACTTGTATGGTGCATTTGAATGTGCATCTCATATGTTTTGCTTGCATGGCACAAGTTTTAAATTTCAATATCCATGCTTGTGTGGTGTATGATAGTTGTAAGATTAAATGATGAGATGAAATCACTATATAACTTTCTTTTCCAAGTAAGTTTTTACAAGTGGTATCTTTTCAAAGTATGTTTCCAAGTGATATAAAGCTAACCATGGTGCTAAGGATGGTATAATGGTGCACTCCGATTGGTATCACGCTTCAAAGGTCCATCGTTTATACCTTAGCATCATTTGGTAGACATTGACTCCTATATTTCCTATATAAGCATATGTGCAAGCTACAATCCAAACTCTTAGCATATATGTAGGGGGAGCAATTGCTACCATTTGGGGTTCATGAAACTTGTCCATATCCTTTTACAAATGGTAAATATGCTTGGGCAAGCAATATGGATTCAATTGAATTTCAATTCATATCTTTGTGTAAGGGTTGTCATCAATTACCAAAAAGGGGGAGATTGAAAGCTCTAGTTGGTTTTGGTGAATTGATGAAACCCTAAGTGCTAACCTAGTTTATCAAGTGATCATGATATAGGTAGCGCACTCCAAGTGGTCAAGCAAATGAAGATCATAACATGATGTGGTGACGCCATGGTGATGATCAAGTGCTTCGACTTGGAAAGAAGAAAGAGAAAAACAAAAAACTCAAGGCAAAGGTATAAACCATAGGAGCTATTTTGTTTTGGTGATCAAGACACTTAGAGAGTGTGTGATCACATTTAGGTTTGATAGCCGTACTATCAAGAGGGGTGAAACTCGTATCGAAATGCGGTTATCAAAGTGCCACTAGATGCTCTAACTCATTGCATATGCATTTAGGATTTAGTGGAGTGCTAACACCCTTGAAAATATTTGTGAAAATATGCTAACACATGTGCACAAGGTGATACACTTGGTGGTTAGCACATTTGAGCAAGGGTAGAAGTTAGAAGTAAAAACGAGTTAGTGTCGCTGGTTATACAGTGACCGGACGCTGGACCTCTAAGGGACCGGCGCATCTGGTCATGTGTAACAGTGAGATGCTGGCGTCAGTCTATTGACCGGACGCTGGGTCGCTCGGTGACCGGACACTAAAGGGCTACGTCCGGTCAAGTGGTCGGTCTACACAGTGCTTAGGGTTATGCACCGGACGCTAGGCTATGTCCGGTCAAGCTTGACCGGACGCGTCCGATCGATAAACATCGGTTTTGGACCCTTACTGGAAACGACCGGACGCTGAGGGTCCAGCGTCCGGTCAACTAACCGGAGCAACTGATTGGTCAAGGCAGATGACCGTTGGAGTTAGACATGTGGCTGACTACGAGCGACCGGACGCTAGGGGCTCAGCGTCCGGTCAACTGACCGGAGCGTCCGGTCAGTCCGCGTTATGCCCAGTGAAGGGGTATAACGGCTATATTTCGTGGGGGCTTCTATTTAAACCCCATGGCCGGCTATAGCTCACATCTTTGGCCATTTCCATTGACATAGCAACCTTGTGAGCTTAGCTAAAGCCCTCCCACTCATCTCCATCATTGATTCATCATCATAGTGAGATTGGGAGTGATCCAAGTGCATTGCTTGAGTGTTTGCATCTAGATGCACTTGGTGTTCATGTTTCACTGCGGATTTCGCTTGTTACTCTTGGTGGTTGCCGCCACCTAGATGGCTTGGAGCAGCGAGGATCGTTGAGCAGAGGGTGGTGATTGTCTCTGGCTCTGATCGTGGTGATTGTGAGGGGTTCTTGACCTTTCCCCAGCGGAGCGCCAAAAGGTACTCTAGTGAATTGCTCATGGCTTGTGTGATCCTCATCTTATGTTGGTTGTGTGGCACCCTATTGAGGGTTTGGCGTGTGAAGCCAATTAGCGCGTGAACCTCCAAGTGAGTGAATCGCCACAACGAGGAGTAGCTTGCCGGCAAGCAAGTGAACCTCGGTAAAAATCATTGTGTTCATCCTTTGATTCCGAGGTGATTGGTCTTCATTGTTATTCATCCTTGTGATTGATTGGTTCACTCCTCTACATGGCGGTATAACTATCTTGATCACTCTCTTTACATTATAGCAAACTAGTTGACAAGCTCTTTAGTGTAACTAGTTGTGAGAGCTTGCTTGGTTGGTTGGTGTGGCTCTTTAGTTAGCTTTTGAGAGCACACTAACATAGGGTAGTGTCATACCTCTTGTGTGAATCAACACTATCTAAACTAGAATTGTGGTAGGTGGCTTGCATTTTGAGTAGGCTAGCGCAACACTTGCTTCACCTCATAATTGTTTAACCTTTTATTAAGTGTTGTTGTAGAAAATTTTATTAGGCTATTCACCCCCCCCTTCTAGCCATTAGGACCTTTCAACATCCCATCCGATGACAAGGCAGATGTCCCGGTGGTGCCATCGGTGCCGTTGCAATAGCCCATCGGTGATGTCACGGCGGGGCCGTTGGTGCCATCGCGAAGCCTGGCGGTGTTCCAATTGATGGCTGGGACCTCTGGTGGGCCGGTGGTGTCACCGCGAGACTTGGCAATGGCTCGGTTGGAGGCTGGGCCCTCCAGCGAAGTGCCGGAGGGTGACCTGGAATGGCCCTGCCCTGAGCACCCAGCGAGTGTGCAGTTCGTCCTTTGGGACTCCTAGGAGCGTCAGCTCTGGGACATCTTTGGAGGGCAAGGGCATGTCGCGGTATCAAAACTCACCAAGCTGACCACGTAGCTTGAAAGCACACAGAAGCGGGCTTTGTTCGCCTGGCAGTTGGTTGAGGGCGACATGCAACTCGCGGCGGAGGTGAGTTTCTGGTACTTGTCTTTTACCCCTGAATCCCTTGTCGGTTGTTTTTAGCATGCTTACCTTTCATAGGAGATAAGGAAGGCGTCATCCCGCAAGTCCCACTTCCTCTGGTCGGAGTACGCCCGGATGGCCGAGCTCGAGCGTCGGGCGGAGTCCGCTTGCCGTGAGTCCTGGGACCGGGCGGCCGAGGCGGCCACGGCGCGGGTGGAGGGGCAGCATGCGGATGAGCGGGCGATTGCGGCCGAGCAAGGGCTCGAGGCGGCAAGAGCCCTGAAAGCTCTAGTTTGGTTTTGGTTAATTGATGAAACCCTAAGTGCTAACCTAGTTTATCAAGATGATTATGAGATAGGTAGCACTACTCCAAGTGATGAAGCAATGGCAAAGATCATGGCAATGGTGATGGCATGGTGATGGTCAAATGCTTAAACTTGGAAAAGAAGAAAGAGAAAAACAAAAGGCTCAAGGCAAAGGTATAAAATGTAGGAGCCATTTTGTTTTAGTGATCAAGACACTTAGTGAGTGTGATCACATTTAGGATAGATAGCCGTACTATTAAGAGGAGTGAAACTCGTATCGGAATGCGGTTATCAAAGTGCCACTAGATGCTCTAACTCATTGCATATGCATTTAGGATCTAGTGGAGTGCTAACACCCTTGAAAATGTTTGTGAAAATATGCTAACACTTGTGCACAAGGTGATACACTTGGTGGTGTTGGCACATCTACAAAGGAGGTGGTGTTTGTAGGGTTGAGATGGGTTTGGGTCCCTCTTTTCTATTACACCAGATGCAAATTCTTGTGGTTGGCACATTGGAGCAAGGGTGAAGAAGTTAGAAGTGAAAACGAGTTGATCGCGAAGACGCTGGCGTCAGTCAACTGACCGGACGCTAGACCTGAGATGCACCAGACGCTGGTTTCTGCGTCCGGTCAAACTAACATGGCGACACCATGACTAGGGTTTAGCACCGGACGCTGGACCTGAGATGCACCGGATGCTGGTTTCTACGTCCGGTCAAACTGACATGGTGACATAGTGACTAGGGTTTAGCACCGGACGTTGGTCTGTGTCCGGTCAAGGTGGACTAGACGCGTCCGATTGAAGAAAACCGGATTTGGACCCTTACTGTAAACGACCGAACGCTGGTGGTTCAGCATCCGGTCAGTTTTGCCAGAGCATCCGGTCAGTTAATAGCCGTTGTGATCTGGCGGCTCAAGTTTAACTCAGAATGACATGTGGCTTACATCTGTGGACCGGACGCTGTGTCCAGGGTCCGATCAGTATGACCGGAGCGTCCGGTCAGAGCGCGTTTTGCCCAGTGAAGGGGTACAATGGCTCTATTTGATGGGGGCTCTATTTATAGCCCCATGGCCGGCTCAAGCTCACTCTCTTGCACATTTTCATTGACATAGCAACCTTGTGAGCTTAGCCAAAGTCCTCCCACTCATCTCCATCATTGATTCATCATCTTTGTGAGATTGGGAGAGAATCCAAGTGCATTGCTTGAGTGATTGCATCTAGAGGCACTTGGTATTCGTGTTGCGCTATGGATTTCGCTTGTTACTCTTGGTGGTTGCCACCACCTAGATGGCTCGGTGCAGTGGTGGAGGATCGGCACGAGTTGGTGATTGTTCGTGGCCGTCTCCGGTGATTGTGAGGGGAGTTGTACCTTCCCTGGCGGAGCGCCGAAAGGTAACTCTAGTAAATTGCTCGTGTCATTGAGTTACCTCACTTGTGGGTCGGTTCTTGTGGTGTCCAATCGTGTGGACGAGGTTTGTGAAACACCTCTTAGCCACCGAACCACCAAGTGTTGGTCGACACAACGGGGACATAGCGTGTTGGCAAGCACGTGAACCTCGAGAGAAAATCAGTTGTCTCTTACTACTTGCATTCTCTCGGTGATTGGCTTAATCTTCATCTTGTGATTGGTTCACTCCACGACCCGACGGTATAATCGTATCACTTACTCATTTACATTTCCGCAAACTAGATATAGCAAGCTCTTTAGTGTAATTAGAATTGAGAGCTTGCCTTGTGCTTTAAACATATCTAGTGGAGCTCTTTAGTGTAGCATTTGTGAGAGCTCTTAGTGAGTAGTGGTCAAGTAGATTGTGTGCCAATTGATCATTGCAACTAGAATTATTGGATAGGTGGCTTGCAACCCTTATAGAGCTAGAGCAAGTTTACATTTCGCTATTTGTCTTACTAATCAAATTGCTCTAGTTGATTTGTAGTTTTTAAATAGGCTATTCACCCCCCCTCTAGCCATATTAGGACCTTTCAAGCCCGCCAGGCAGAGACTGAGGTGGAGTTGCAGGCATCCCTAGCGAACACCGAGGTGGCGCTTTAGGAGGCCTTAGCGGCCCTTGATCCGGAGCGCGCCGCCCTGGAGTCAGCGAAGAAGGCCCTAGAGGTGGAGCAGAGGGCCCGGTCGGAGGCGGATCAAGAGGTGGTCACGCTCCGGGGCCGGGTGATGGAGATAGAGGACGTGAGTGCCTGGCTGCGTGAGCAGGTGGCTTGGCAAGTGGAGGATCTCTCCACCCTCGAGGCTTCTCATGTCGATATGTACCCTTTTTGTTTTTTGTTGTGTTGGCTTTTCCCTCAGCCTGTTTTTGAGCTCGTTGCCCTTCTCGTAGAGCTGGGTAGAAAAGTGGAGGTGCTGGAGCAGGACGTGGAGACAACCAAGGCGACGCTTGGCCGGCGTACGGAGGAGCTAGCCAAGCCCCGTGAGGAGCATCGTGCTCTTGAGGGGGATCTCGACCAGATCTACAATGTTGCCCAGCACGTCGTTTTGGAGATCTTTGGGTCAGCGCCGAGCACCAGCACACCCGCTGTCCAGCTGGCGGAGGTCCCGAGGGAGGTCCGGGATCTTATCAAATCTGGGCTGTTCTATGGAGCATCAGGGGTGCTGACCACGGTGGGGACGCACCATCCGCACCTACACTTCGCCACCGTATGTAGCGGATACGCTAAAGGCATGAGCATGGCGGACATCTAGTCGATCGGGGAGCGCTTGCTGCCACATGCACGGTCGGTGGTAGATCAAGTCTCCACCGAGTGGGTGATGGACGTCCGTCGTGAAGACCTGGCCAAAAGCGCACGTGGAGAGGATACTATAGAGGTCTCAGATGGCGAGGAGCCTGGGTCGGGGGTGAATGTCGCTTCGATTTTGGTCAAGTCGGATGCCGTGTCGTCGAGAAGTGGGCAGCCTGCGCCTTCGTCGGTTGCACTGTCGTCGGATGTCGCCGGGTCAACCCAGTAGCATGTAAAAATATAATAGTAGTTAGTAAATGTAGGAAGTTTTAAGTTTGTGGGGAAGCCCCCGTGTAAGACGTTTCGTGGTGTGTTTTAATGACTGCAATTGGTTTTTGTTCTTGTGATGGAGTCGCTCCGTTCAGGGAAGCTTGCTCCCTTTCATTCCTTAGTTTTCTCTTAGCATAATTTTGTTTTAAATTTCTTTCTACCTCGTACCTGCCCATTTGTTCCATAGGTCACAACTTTGCGAGCCCAGGGCATGGCCCGCGAGGCTCGGCCGGTCATAGCTATAGGAAAAGGTGGGGTGCGATTAGTCGAAATGTTGTAAAGCAAAGTTACATAAGGCAAAACAAAGGAACGAACTAACCCCTCGTTGGGGTAGGAAGGAATTTCTCCATACAAAAGCAAAAAAGTACTTAAGGTAAAAACAACAACAAAGGGGTAGTAGAGCCCCCTAGTGGAGCCCCCGAGTGCCCCGAGCCGAAAAGTGTTTGGGTCGGGGTGCTCTTATAGGAGCGTTCGCTAAGTAAGGTAAGACTGAAACTTAGGAAAAGAAGAAAAGACAGCTTGTTCCAAGGTCCACGGAGAGGGCGTCGTCGTCGTCGTCCTTTAGTCGGTGCTTCCCCGTCTCCTTCCTCCTTTGGCCTGCCAGCCTACATCAGCAGGCGCTTGAGGAGCTGGCAGTCCTTGTAGAGATAGTTGACGGGATAGTTGTGGTTGGTGCACGGGCTTTCCATGAGCTCATGAAAGTGGCCCATAGGGTCTTGCTTGGGCTGAGTGCCCGCGTAATCTGCCACGGCGGCCAACACGGAGTTGGCCGGTTGGCGGCGATCCTTTCTATTCTTTTTTCCCCTCTACGTGGAGGGGCCCTCGTCTTGATCCTGGCGCCTAGCCTTACCTTTGTTGTGGCCCCTGTTGAAGCATGGTGGAAAAGGTGCTTGCTGGGGGTGTTGGACAAAGGTCCGTGGTTCCAGGCTATTAGGGCTAGGACTCCGGTCGACGCTGCGCGCGTCTTGGTTCGGCCCGAGCCGTGCATAGATGGGCGGTCGGCACGGGGCGATCGTCAAGTCAAGACGAGGGGCGGTTGCGGCTTCTTGTGCCGCAATCGGTGTTTGTGGCGATGACAGGATGTAGTGCCCCGTCTGCTACGTCCCTATTCCCTAGACGGGGAGCAAGGTCATGGGTCGGCATTGCGATACGGAGCACTCCGCTTGCTGAACGGCGGCAGTCTCCAACAGTGCCCAGAGGTTCTAGTGGATTGCTCGTCCATGAGGGTCGTTCGGCTCGAGCAGGTCATGTAGGAGCATCGCCGTGGCAGCAATGTTCTGACTGGCCCGTGCGAACTACGGGGGGTTGGACCCCCGAACTAGGGCGTTACGCTGGGGCTGATGGGCATGACCCTAAGCGCCGCTCGCTGGTCTATGCGCATGGGGTGCAGTGTGGTGCACCGAGCTCGTTGGTGCAGTTGGTGGCTGATGCGGCCACTGTCGTCGTAGATCCTCCCCATGCTCACGTGTGAGCTCAGGGGTCCCCGCGTGGGGGCTCGGCGGGGCGTGGGTTCAGAAGGACTCCATCACCCTTAGCGGCTGTTCCAGGGCATCCGCCACAGCGTACTCTCGGGACCGACGGTGGCTAGGCGCCACGTCGCCAATGCTGTTGCCGTCACTCCCAATGTCGTCATCCATGATGTCGAGGAAATAGGTGGGAGGATAGCTCGCCATCCCCACAAACTCAGACATGAGGGGGTGCGGTGCCAGCACCTTTTGGAGTCCCTGGGTGTATGCATCCGCAGAAGATGCAAGGCCATAGGGGAACTGGCCGTATGGCGGAGCGGGGTTTGAGCAGAGAGTTTGCTCAGAATGAAGCGCAGATGCCCCGCCGTCGAAGTCACGCGTCCCGGAGTCGATGGAGGACGTCCCTCCGATGGGTGTTGGGTCGCGAGCCTCCTCACGGAGGTGGAGTACACTGAGCTGGTCGACGATGAAGTCTAGGCTCCCAAAGTGAAAGACCTAGAATGGCTCGAAGATGGGTGGAACCCGCATCCCGGTGGGCGAGAGTGCAGGGAACTCCAGCGAGCCAAAGCGAATCGTATTGCCCGAGCCTGCCACGGTGGGGGTGGTGGAGAAATGGGCTATCTGATTACCAAAAAAAGTGTTGAACGTACAGCGTCTTCCCTAGCAACGGCGCCAACTGTCGATGTAGAAAGTGACCAACTAGTAAATATTTGTAGTTTTGCTTGTACGTTATGATCGGAGGTGGCCTAGCACACAATGACACAGGATTTATACTGGTTCAAGCAACATACCCTACGTCTAGTTAGGGTCAGTCGCTGACTTTATTCCTGAGCCTAGGTGCTCAAAGTCTGTAGTGGGGGTACAAATGAGAAGGAGGAAGAAGGTGGGATACAAGAGGTTCGGTTGGCTCCGATCGGAGGGGTCGCGGTCGGAACTAGGTGGTCCTGTGGTTGGGAGTGTTGATGTCGATCTAGTGAGTCTAAGCTTGAAGAGCTCGATCTCCCCCTTAGGGGAGGGAGTGCATCCCCTTTTATAGAAGAAGGGGATGGCTTTACTAGGTGAGAGGGGGAGAGTATAGATATTTCTAAGTCTTGCTGCATACGGTGATGAAAACTGGATAATGGTTGAAGCCCCCCAATACTGTCGATGTCACTGTAGGATGTCGGATGTGCATAGGAGAGCTATCTTCTTCAGGAAGGATGATGCTAGTACCTGCAGAATACTTCTAGATGCCTAGTGGCATGTGAGGAGCTGTGCTATGTTCACCCAGTATGACAAATCCTGGAGCCCATACCGCAATCGGTGTCCATAGACACACAGAGGGGGCTTACCATATGGGAGTTTCTAGCAGCCTCTACAATACTTTGTGTCAGGGTGGCTGCAGAGCACTGTTCCATGTAGGGTATGGTCCCTGGTACAGTGGTTTTGACTTGTGAGCCATGCCTTGCCTTTCTCCGCACGCCTTCTGGTTTTTCCGAGCGGGCGTCCCCGTTCTGGCGTGCTAGTCAGAGAATAGTGATGGCGGTGTTTTTCTATGAATCCTGGTCGGAGACATGAGGTTGGAGTCAGAGGCGGTCCTCGGGTCAGGCTTTCTAAGTGGAGGCCGTGCAGAGGCTGCCGGGGCCTGATGCTAGCGCTCTGATCGGAGAGGCCATTCGAAGCTGGCCTAAGCCTGAGCTACTCCGGTCAGAAAGACGGGCCGATGGTGGCCAAGGGCCTGAAGCAAGTGCTCCGATCTGTTGAGTTTCAGACTCTTGGGCCGGTCTAGAAGAAGAAAAGGCCGTTCTTCTAGGCCGAGCCTCGGCGTGGAAGACGGTCCCCGAGGGACCCCGGGTTTATGAACCCGACACTACCCATCCATACCCCCCTTAATAGTATGGCCAAAGGAAAAACAAAGTCCTAAACTACTCTAAGTGTCTCTTCAACTCCAATCGACACTTAGAACTAGTCCATCCTTAACCTTATCGTCCATCCTTTGAAAACCGAAATGATTTCCATCGTAGGGGCATGACCACCATGATTGCCCAATCGATCTCCATTACCATGACCTAACTTAATTGCCTTTGCAAAACACACGTTAGTCATAGTAATCACGTATTGTCATTAATCACCAAAACCTAACTAGGGGCCTAGATGCTTTCAATCTCCCCCTTTTTGGTGATTGATGACAATACCACCACGAGTATGTGAAAGAGATGAGGTTTTTAACATGCTTGGTTCATATAAGCTTTTGGCAATAAGAACAAAAGTGTTAGGCAAGCTTATATGACCCAAGCCAACATGATGTACTCAAAAGATATGAAATAAGCATGAGTACAAGTAATAAAGCTCATTTGCATCGGAGTAAAACACGGAAGCAAAAGCAAATGAGCATAGCACAAGTGATATGACATATAAAAATTTCAAAGTAGAGAGCACACATGTCATATATCATGATCACGTAGATATCACTATCACATAAATATAGTTTAATGCATAAATGTAAACACATGACGAATGCATAATAGTGTATCACACATAAAAACTCCAAATGTAAATAGATAAGCTAATAACTAAGCTCCCCCTAGATATGTCGCTCCCCCTAAGTCCTAACATACTAGAACCCTCTCCCCCTTTGGTGTCAAACACCAAAACCTAAGGGTTGGTCGGTGGGGCTGCAGCGGATGAGCCGGGCACTGAGGTACAAGGAGCGAGCTGGAACTGGGTGCCATCATCATCTGATCCTGAGCTTTGAGCTATCTGACCCTCTATAGCTAGAAGTAATGCTGAAGCAGTCTAGGCTAGATCAGGAACTAGAGCTGCTATAGGCTATGCTAGTATGACTGAAGCAGCCGGCTCTGATGATGCCACTGAGGAAGGGAGCGTCTTTGTAGTCCCAATGATAGGTGCAACTATAGAAGGACCTAGGACATGTAAGTATGGAGGAGTAGGCTGCCATGTCAACTCACTGAAGGAAGCACTAAGGCTCCTGGACACTATAGTCTCTAGCACTAGCAGCGAGGACGTCTCAGCCGGTGTGAAGCCCATCTAAAAAGGTGTGAAATGCAGGGCTAGCACTAGCAAAGCAAAATACTGGGACACCTGCTCTGTAGGAGAAGCAAACTATACTAGTAGCTATCCCTGACTCTAAAGCCCACTAGGCTGTAATGCTAGAGTCATAGAAGTGGTGGCAGTCTGACCAAGCTGGGGCAAAGGCTATGGCGGTGGAGCCCTAATAGCTGTCACAACATGCTGCATAAATCCAAGTAGCTGCTACTACATGAGGATCTACTGCTGATGCATGGCCTGCTGCTGCTGCTGTAGAGCTTGCGTCTGTTGCTGAATAGCTAGCTGCTATCGCTAGAACTCATCCTGCCGAGTCTGGAACTATGCAAACATGGCAGCGGTCTCCTGAGCCTAGCGTGCCTGATCCTGCCTCATCCACTCAAGGATAGCCAGTAGAGCGGGGTCTGTTTGCGGTGCAGGTGGAGCTGAATTGGAGCTGCCGGCCTCATGATCATGTCGACATGCAGGCATCTAAGGAATGTCCTGGTAGTCCTCATCTGAGCTATCACTAGGGTCGCTCTCGACCATCCTCTCCTGCTGAGCAAGCTCCTCCTCCTCTATAGCTGCAATACCCCTAATAATATCATCTTACTGGGCTGCAGTCTCTGGCACCTCTAGATGATGGTGCGGCTGGCTAGGTGCCTGTGGTGTACTATGGCAGATCATCTGAGTCAGGTTGTATGTAGGGAACTCTATAGTAGCACCACTATACTCAGCTAGCATCTCAGGCGGCCTCACTATAACTGCCCTATGAATAAGAAATGTGATCCAATGGGCATAGGGCAACTGTCGATGACCTCTAAACCCCTTAGCAATAGTATCCTCCATCTCTGATAGAAGGAGATCCCAAATGTCAATCACTGTCTACTGCATTAGAGAGTTAAGAAGCCATAGCAGTAAGTGAGTCGAGCCCTCACGATACCCCATCCTCGGAATCAAGGTCCTCCTCATAATGGCATCTAGCACTCTAGCTATAGGAGTGAGATCACTGGGAGTCCTGCTCGACCCCTCGCCAAAAGGCTCCTTGAAGCAGTGGCGAACAAGATCTATAGGAGGTATCATACCACCATGAGGGCATCTGGGAGGCATCGTCTATCCATAGCAAACCTCATGTAGCCTGATAGGCTGCTCCTGAATCCTAAGAATCTCCCTGACCCTAGTGCTCGTCAGCCTATAATCTCTGCCTCTAAATGCAAAGTGAATATAGTTATGCTGTGGGTCAATCCAGAGAGTAGCATAGAACTGACGAACCCAAGATGGAACATATAAGCCTATCCATCCAAGTAAATCTATCAGCCCTGGTAAGTAAGATAGGTATTAGCGAATGTGCTCTCTGGCTGCTGCTACAATAGACTCAATGTTGCACACCCTCTGAGATCTGAATACAGCACCACTGTTAAGATATGCATAGTAGAAATCCTCCTAGAGTGGTGTGTAGAAGCCCTCTGATGCTCTGTCATCCCTCCTCGGTGGGAACAACTACTCAAAGTCCACAAACCTAAGCTGCTGCACCTGCTTGGCTGTCGCGGCCCTCAAGTCCAAGTGTGTCACTGGAGGTGGACCCTGTGGTCTAAGCGGTAGACGAGAACCCCTCCACTGTGTATCTGCCCAGCGTGACTGGAGCACGGGTACGACTAGAGCGACAAAGCTGTGGCTAAGGTGCCTGCTTTGTCTCCTCGACCTGCTATCCCTCCTAAGTCTACTCTGCTACCTATGGCTGCTGCTATGACTCCCCCTGAGGCTGACCTTTATCAATGGCAACATGCCGTCCTCCAATCATGAGAGTCCTAGCTGGACCAACATGAAGGCGCTCAACCTGCTCAATTGTAGCCCTCACTTCTAGTGAAAGCTGGTATGCAATGACAACACCACTGCGAGCACCTCCTCTCTCAGCATGCTCTACGGCCTCTGCAACTGTGGCTGCTCTAGCTATCTCTGTATCTGGGTACTTACGCTTCTTTGTTGCAGTCTTTTTTGTCGCCTTGCCTTTTGGATCTACAGGCAAGCGAGGCAGACACCTCGAATCCTCATCACCTGGACCACCTCTGGCGTTCTTAACACGAGCCATCTGAAGGATCTGAAAAGACCAACTGCCACTGGCAAGAAACAACTACCAACTATCACTTCTAAGGCTTGGCCTCGATCCATACTCGTGAGCTTGGCCCCGAGTTGACTGAGAACTGCCAATAGGACCTCAATGACACTGACTCGCTGCACGATAGAATAGATAGAATATACAAATAATTTTAATTATTCATCTAGAGATATGAAACCCTAAGAAAGAAAGCAATTAGATATGAAATTAGAACCGAGGACTTGCTACCTGACGAACTGGCGAACCGATGAGAAGAGGAACAAATCGAGGAACCATCGAATCGACAAAGCAAGGCTAGGGTTCATGATGCACTGGATCGGTAATGCTCTGCGATGAATCAGCGAGGGAAGCAACTCGGTTAGGGCACCGGCAAAGCTCTTAGAAATAGCGCTGATTAGGGCGATGCTAGGGCATGAGCACTAGCGTGGCGATGGCGCTGGATTGCTGCAGGCGTGGAGCTCGATGGTGGCTCGAGTAGTGGAGGTGCGGGGAAGCTGGCGCGGTGGCTCCGGCGGCTCTGGCATAGGAGGATGAGGCTGTGTGGCGGCGCTGGCGTAGCTAGGGCATGAGCACACAGCGGCGCGGGCAATGGAGGCGCGGGGAGGCTAGCATGGCGGCTCGGGCAGTGGAGGCTTGCGGCAGCGCTCGAGCTCTAGAGGTCGCGGTGGCGCTGCAGTGGCTAGGGCTAAAACACGGTGAAGTTGGCGTGGTGGATGAACAAAGGGTCAAGGCACCGTATGGTTATATGGGGTCCCTCACGGAGTAGAAAAGGAAATGGAGAAAGAATCTAGGCCCCGCACGATTTCTACTGACCGGACGCTCCGGTGGCAGCGACCGGACGCTGCCACCTAGCGTCTGGTCGATTCCAGTAAGGTCCAAAACCCCTAGAATCATGACCGGACGCATCCGGGGACACCAACCAGACACAGCCAAAGTTCAGTGCAAACTTACGCCTTCATCTTCGATCGATCGGACGCTGGATCGCCTTCTGACCGGACGCTGGGAGAACACTGTTTCAGCGTCCGGTCACTCCTTCTCAGCAGCAGTTCACCTCCTATGAACTAACCGGACACTAGACATTAGAGTCCGGTGCAGCAGTCTGATCACTCCTTTTCTAGCGAATCTTCAAAGTCCTTCATGCTGCATGTTCCCAATCAAGTCCCAACTCAAATAAGATCCAAATAAACACCGATTGGGACTGATGTGAGTGACCTCTCTCAAACCCTCATGTTTTTTCAAAAATATTTTGCCTTAGGCTATAATTCTTTTTAAGAAAATAGACAATAAGAGGGCAATTGAAGACAAACGACAAACAACAATTATGCATATGCAATGCAATACTTGAAAGTAGATCTAGTTGCTTGTCAAGTTTGATCCAAGGTTAAGCTTCTTCACACGCTTTTTGGCGGTTATCTTAACCATGTTAGACAAGCCCTGTATTCATTACCAAACATTAAACATGTTGTATATTACAATGCAATGCAAGGGACAACACAAGCTCATCTTTGAGTAAAGTTGCTAAAATCAAGCACATTGAGCTCATTCCGCAATCTACAAAATATTGCCTCATCTAGCGGTTTAATGAAGATATCCGCCAATTGATCCTCGGTCCTTACACCTTCTAATGATATATCATTCTTTGCAACATGATCTCTAAGAAAGTGATGATGGATATCTATGTGCTTGGTGTGAGAGTGTTGAACATGATTATTTGCAAGTTTTACCGCACTTTCATTGTCGCACAAAAAAGGTACTTTTTCTAGAACTACACCATAGTCTAGCAAAGTTTATTTCATGTAAAGTATTTGTGCACAACAAACACCTACGGTAATGTATTCTGCTTTAGGCGGTGGATAAAGCCACACTATTTTGTTTCTTGGAGGACCAAGACACAAGTGATCTACCAAGCAAATGGCACCCTTTGGATGTACTCTTTCTATCAACTTTGCAACCGGCATAATCCGAATTGGAATAGCCAACTAATTCAAATATAGCTCCTTTGGGATACCAAAGGCCAATGTTTGGTGTGTGCTTAAGATACCTAAGGATTCTTTTTACGGTAATTAAATGAGTTTTCTTAGGATTAGCTTGAAATCTAGCACACATACACACACTAAACATGATGTTGGGCCTAGATGTGGTTAAATATAACAAGCTACCAATCATAGAGCGGTAGAGAGTTTGATCAACTTTGTTACCTCCCTCATCTAGGTCGAGATATCCATTAGTTGGCATTGGTGTCTTGATTGGCTTACATTCATCCATCTTGAATCTCTTGAGAAGATCATTTGTATATTTCTCTTGAGAGATGAAGATTCTTTCTCTCATTTGCTTGACTTAAAAACCAAGAAAGAATGTAAGCTCACCAATCATTGACATCTCGAACTCTTTTGACATCAATTCACCAAATTCTTTACAAGAATCTTCATTTGATGATCCAAAGATGATATCATCAACATATACTTGACAAATGAAGATATGCCCATCAAGCTTCTTGGTGAATAGTGTGGTGTCGACCTTCCTAATGGTGAAGCCCTTCTCAATGAGGAAGTCCCGAAGGCGCTCATACCAAGCTCTTGGGGCTTGCTTAAGCCCATATAATGCCTTGGACAACCTATAAACATGATTAGGATATCTAGGGTCTTCAAACCTGGGAGGTTGATCAACATAGACTAGTTCATTAATAAAGCCATTTAAAAATGCACTTTTCACATCCATTTGGTATAATTTCATTTCATGATGTGATACATATGCAAGGAGGATACGAATGGCTTCTAATCTTGCAACCGGTGCAAAGGTCTCTCCAAAATCCAAACCTTCAACTTGAGAGAATCCCCTTTGCAACTAGTCTTGCCTTATTCCTCACAATAACACCTTGATCATCTTGTTTGTTTCGGAAAACCCACTTTGTTCCAATGACTCTTGCACCTTTTGGCCACTCTTTAAGAGTCCAAACTTCATTGCGGGTGAAGTTGTTCAACTCTTCATGCATTGCATTTATCCAATCCAGATCTTGAAGAGCTTCTTCTACCTTAGTAGGCTCAGAACAAGAGACAAAAGAGTGATGAGCAATAAATAAAGCAAGTTTTTTGTGAGCGAGTCATTACACCCTTTGATGGACTCCCTATGATGAGGTCTTGTGGATGATCTTATAGTAGAGGTGTATTTCTTCTATTGACCACTTGAGGAGGAGGTTGTGGAGCATCAACATCTTATGCTTGTACCACCATTTGCTCATGGGAGACATGAGTGTCTTTATTTTTTACTCTCCCATCTTTTTCACCATCTTGTGGCATACTTGGTGAAGATGGTGGATCAATCACTTGTACATCATCTTCATCATCTTTAGCTTGATGTCTCCAACCGAAATGTTCTTCATAGCCTCCATCAATGGTTCATCACCTACATCATCAAGATTTTCATGTGCTCCTTGGGAGCCGTTAGATTTATCAAATTCCACATCATATGTTTCTTCAATCAAGCCGGTGGCATGATTAAATACTCTATATGCTTTAGGACTTTGATGAGTAACCAACAAGAAAACCAATATCACAACAGTCTTTGAAACTTCCCTAGGTGTTGCCGCTTCTTATAGATGTAGCATTTGCAACCAAACACCCTAAAGAAGGAGACGTCCGACTTCTTTCCATTGAGCAACTCATAAGGTGTCTTACTAAGGAACTTTTGAAGGAATAGGCGGTTAGATGTATAGCATGCGGTGTTGATAGCTTCTGGCCATAGAGCTTTGGGGGTGTTGTACTCATCAAGCATTGTTCTTGCAAGAGTGATCAATGTCCGGTTCTTCCTCTCAACTATACCATTTTGTTGAGGAGTATATGTTGTAGATACCTCATGTTTGATTCCTAACTTCATCACAATAAGCTTCTATGTTTGTGTTGTCAAATTCCTTCTCATTGTCACTTCTTATCTTCTTTAGCTTCACTTCAAATTCATTTTGAGCTCTCTTGGCACACCATCATGATCAAGAGTTTCTAGCACAATGGTGTTGTAGCTTTTGATCTCTTCAAGATCTTTCTTGAGCTTTGCATTGTCATTCTTGAGCTTGACAAACTCATCATAATCATCGGTCCTCAACCACTTGCTTGCCCTTGCTACTAGAACTTTGCTTAATGCTCTCAATGATCAAATCATCACATGATGTAGCTATATCAATCTTAACAACATCGTTAGTAGCATTATGTGGTTCATTGGATAAAAATTCTTGAGCAATGACAAGACTATCATGATTAATCTTAAGAGTAGTATATTCTTCCTTTAGCTTGTTGTGGCTAGTTATGAGCTCTTTATGCACCCACTCAAGTTTATCATGTTTATCTTTAAGCTCTTTCTTAGAAGATTTGAGCTCCTTGAGTTTGGATGACATAGCATCATTTGTTTCTCTAAGCTCAACATTAGCCTTTTTTTTGCTATATCTCATTTTGCTAAAAGTGCATCTTTTTTAGCCTCTAGCTTTTCATTCTTAGCTCTAGTCTTTATAATGATCTTAGTGTATTGTTTTAGCAATCTAGCAAGATCATCATAAGTAGGTGATTCATATTCATTATCATCACTATCGCTATCATCATTACTAGCATGTTCATCACCACTACTATCATCATCATTTGATACCTTGCATTCACCCTTAGCCATAAGGCATAGGTGTGTAGAGGATGATGGTGGTGGTGGCGGTGAAGATGATGAGTCAATAACAATGGTGGCCACCTTCTCATTATCACTATCATCATCGGATGATCCACTAGATGAATCAATGTCTGTGAGCCAATCACTGATGATGTATGCCTTTTCACTCTTCTTTTTCTTATGGAAGTCCTTCTTGCCATCTCTCTTCTTGTATGCCATGTCTTTCTTCTTCTCATCTTCATCACTTGAGTCATCTTTCTTGCCCTTGTTCTTATTCTTGAACTTGTCTTTCTTGGGCTTTGTGCATTGGTGAGCTAGATGACCAAGTTCTCTACAATTATAGCAATCCATCTCAGAGATTGGCTTCCTTCTAGAGCTTGTGAAGAACTTCTTCTTCTTGCCATCGAACTTGATGTCACTCTTGTTGAGCTTCTTTAGCATCTTGGCGGTTTTCTTCACCATGAGAGCAAGGCTTGCATCATCAAATTCATCATCACTTGAGCTCTCATACTCAAGCCTTGCTTTGCTCTTTTCTTGGCTAGCTTTGAATGCTAAATCTTTTTCTTTCTTCTTTGTAGAGGATGAGCCATCTTGAGGTGTGATGTGCATGTACATCTCATGAGCATTGATCTTTCCCAAGATTTGTGTCGGTGTAGCGGTGGAAAGATCACCTTGATGTAGCACGGTCACAATATGCCCATATTTATCAATGGGGAGGACACTCAAGATCTTTCTTATAACATTGGATGGTTGCATTTGAGTGAGTCCAAGCCCATTGACTTCCTCTACAAGAATATTCAAACATGAATACACTTCATTAGCACATTCTTTAGGAAGCATTTCAAAAGAGTTAAGCTTTTTCACGACAAGATGATAGCGTTCCTCATGCTCACTCTTTGTTCCCTCATGGAGCGCACAAACATCCAACCATAGTGCATGGGTGTCTTTGTGGTTCCTCACCCTGTTGAACACATCTTTACAAAGGCCTCTAAATATGGTGTTTCTAGCCTTTGCATTTCATTTTTCGTAATTCAACTCATCGCCTTGTGGGTGTGCGGCATCCCGAGGTTTTGGAAACCCTTGTGAGGTGGCTCTAAGTATTCCAACATCTAGAGCTTCTAGATACACCTCCATGCAGATTTTCCAATATGGAAAATCATGAGGAGGTCCATCCCCGTGAGACATCTTTCACTAGGCGGTTAAGTCTAAATACGTGAGCACAAGGCTCTGATACCAATTCAAAGGATCAAGATGCCCAAGAGGGGGTGAATTGTGCTAATTCTAAATTTCTTTGCAATAATTAAATCCTATGGTTAGCCCAATTAACCCCTTGTGCCTAGAAAGTATTTCTAATTGTTCTACCGCACAAAAGACTTGCAACTTAAGTTCTAATCCTACTCTAGCATGGCAATTCTATGAATGTAAAGACCAGAATTGAATTGCTCAAAGTAAATGCTCAAGGTAAATAGAGAAAGAGGAACATAGTGATGTTTTACTGAGGTATCGAAGAGTTGCCACTCCCCACTAGTCCTCGTTGGAGCACCCACGCAAGGGCGTAGCTCCCCTTTGATCCGTGCAAGGATCAAGTGCTCTCTACGGGTTAATTCTTCGACACTCTATCGCGGTAAATCATCCACAACTGCTCACAACTTGAGTTGGGTCATCCATAAGCTCTCTAGATGATCACCAAGCTCCCAATCACCACCAAGCCATCTAGGTGATGGCGATCACCAAGAGTAACAAGCACAAACTCTCACTTGACCACGACAAGCCTAATGAGAAGGGTGGATGTACACTTTGCTACTCTTGATCTCACTAACGAGGGCTCTCTTTGGGATTCTCAAATCTCAATCACCTTACTAGGACCTTGCTCTTCTTAGCACTCTCTAAGGTGTTTCTCAGCTATTGGAATGAGCAAAAGTACCCCCACACATGAATGAAGGTGGTATTTATAACATAGGCTAAAAAATGAACTGTTATGTGCCTCTACGGGGTGACCGGATGCTCCGATCATGTTGACCGGATGCTCCGGTCAGTACACCCCGAACTCCAGTGTTTAAAGTGTGATCGGACATGTTCGGTCGTGATTTTCCCTCTTTAGAACCTTACTGGAGTCGATCGGATGCTGGCCCTCAGCGTCCGGTCACTTCACCTCTCAGCGTCTGGTCGCACCAGACGATTTCACCTTGGTCAAATGAACTGACCGGACCCTGAGCTAGCGTCCGGTCAGTATTTGACCCTCCATTCACTTCCAACTCATGACCATACATGAATGAAGTTTGCTCCATTAGATCTAAGGGATGTTTTGGAGCTACCTAGTGCTAGTTTTAACAAGTGTGCACCACACCTAACTCACTAGACTCACCTAGGTCAAGCTACCCATTCTATACCCCTCTTAATAGTACGGCCAAAGGAAAAACAAAGTCCTAAACTACTCTAAGTGTCTCTTCAACTCCAATCGACACTTAGAACTAGTCAATCCTTAACCTTGTCGTCCATCCTTTGAAAACCGAAACGATTTCCATCGTAGGGGCATGACCACCATGATTGCCCAATCGATCTCTATTACCATGACCTAACTTAATTGCCTCTATAAAACACATGTTAGTCATAGTAATCATGTATTGTCATTAATCACCGAAACCTAACTAGGGGCCTAGATGCTTTCAAAACCAAAGGGTAATACAAACTTCCCAAGGCTCTTCCATAAGATGGAAGCTCTTAGGCAATGCCTAGCCAGCTAGGGGCAAAGCCCCAAGAGTAATAGATGCAAAATCAACCGGCTTGATGAAGAAATCAAGTGCTCAAGCTTGCCAAAGTGATGCTCTCACTTAATCCACTCTCCTTTCACTCAAAACCCTAAGGGAATCAAAGATTAGAGCAAAGGGGGAAGGAGGGGTGCTTTAGTTGCTTGGGAGCTATTGAGCATGAAGTGGGTCAGCTATAAATGAGTCCGTAATGGTTAGAAGTGAAGAGAGGGGTATTTATACTCCAAGTGAAAATCTAACCGTTCAGATCTACGTCGGAAGTTCCGATGCAAATCCTAGGACTTCCGATGTTAATAGAAAACACTTTTCACACAGGGTCAGAAGTCCATGTGAGTAAGTCAATGTCGGAACTCCTGACAAACGTCGGGACTTCCGACATGCGTAGTTAAACACCCAGCTAGCCCACAACACGTATCGAGACTCCCGATAAGGGTTAGGACTTCCGACGATCGGAACTTCCAATGAAAGTCAGGAGTTCTGACATGCACAGATAGCAGGCCAGTAGAACTACCGATGCTAGGACTCCTGGCTTGGGTTGGGACTTCCGACTATTGGGAGTTCTGACTCATGTTGGGACTTCCGACATCCATAGTCACTGCGCAGGCTAAGTGACTGGGAGTCAGAACTTCAGGACAAGAGTCGTGACTTCCAACTGTCGAGAGTTCTGGCTTACGTCAGGGACTTCCGACACCGACAGTCACAGAAAATTAATCTATGTGCTCATGGAGTGCTAGAGTGTCTCTCTTTTGATTTAAATATTATGCTTGAGCACTCTATCTTCCTCAGACCAACTAAATTTGCATCCCTCTTTATAGTGCGATGGATCCTAAACTCAAAAACAAAATTAAAACCTTTGGAGAACGTTTTGAGTTCGTCCGCCTTTTCAACTTCAAGAATTGAGGGATACCATTTCATCTTTATCAACTCTTTGATTCTTTTATGGAACTAATAGCTGCGACCTATCTCATTAAGATCACATTAGTCCCTAATTTAGATATCATCAATACACCAAAACCCACATAGGGGGCAAATGCACTTTCAGGCCTGGCAGGGAGGTTGGCGTCATATCAGATAGGCACCAGGGCATACTTAATGCCTGTGCGAGAGCAGATAGAGGGGTATGCACCTTTGAACCATCATTGGTGTACTTGGCACCTTGCCGAGAATCTACTCTAGAAGGATGGTGTGAAGGGTAACTTTGATCTGTTCCAGGAGGCTGCTCGATAGCTTGAGGACAAGTACTTTCAGGAAAAGTCAGAGCAGGTTAGAACCACATCAAATGCAGAAGGTAGACAATGACTCACGGGTTTGATGAGGGATTTGAAGAAATGGACGAGAGCTCACGACGCCGGTGGATGGAGGTACGAGTTTCAGTGCAGCAATATGGCAGAGTCATTCAATAAGTTGCTATTAGGGATACGTGGTATGCCCATGAATGCAATCGTTCAATTCACCTTCTATAAGCTTGTTGCCTGATTCAACGATAGACATGCCCATGCATTGTAGTTGCAGAGTGATGGAGAGATATGGGCTCCAAAACCAAAGGCACACCTAGAGAAGGCAAGAGAAAGGGCTGGCACACATGAGGTTACATGCTTCGACCATGCCATAGGGACTTATCAGGTCAAGCATAGGGGCGATACAACGTCCGATGATGAGGTCCGAGAGTCGAGGATACATGTGGTTGTCCTCCAAGATTTCAAGTGCACTTGTGGTAAACTAAGGCAGTACCACTTTCTATGTTCTCATTTGGTGGCAGCAGCTAGGCATCGCAACTATAATATCGAAGAGGAGGATACCTCACGAGTTTAGTGTTGACACGCTTGTGCACACATGGAGCCCCTGCTTCGTGCCTTTCTAGGACCCTAGAGAGTGGCCTCCATATGATGGGCCTAAGTACATTGCGGATCCAGCTTACTGTTGGAACAAGCGTGGATCAAGGCAGAGGACGAGGCACAGGATGGTTATGGATCAGATACCCGAAAGAACGAGGCATGGGAGAGGAACTCCATTTGTTACTGACCCCAAGCAGTACGAGTGCGGCAAGTGCGGTAGACTTGACCATAATTCACTGAAGTTGCCTATTGGCAGATTAGTGAGGTGCGACTATTAGGTTGATTTTATTATTTTATATTAGTCATATTCATTTAATTAATTATGCATGTCTCAATTTATGCTTGTATTTGTGTCAATTACTTATACATTTCTAAGTTCATGCTTCATTGTATATTGAAATTCTAATTCACTCACTTTTTTCTAGGATGGAGCAATTCCACCTGCTCGACCCGACGCACGAAGGCGACCCACCGAGGACGTCTCATAGCGCTAGGGTAGGTAATAATCTATAAGTTTTGTTCAAAATTTGGTGAGCGTACTTGTGTTCATGAAGTAACAGGAGACTATGTTTTATTCGATCCAGGACCTTTCGCTCCTTCGTCCTAGAACCCACAGTGGGTTCTTGGACATGCGGTACGACGACAGGTACACTCCTTTCCTGCAAAGAGCTAGGCCTAGATGTCATATCTTTTTAGGTCCATTCATGGGTTGCCCAAGTTCAACTCAGCGGCCATAACTATGTTGGTTGACAGGCATTAAATTGAATCATTGCCTCTATTCATGGCCATTTGTTTATGCGATTGACTTTTTGATAAGTAATCTTGCTTTGTCTTTAATATAGGTGGCGGCCAAAGACTCACAGCTTCCACCTACCTTTCGGGAAGATGACAGTCATGCTCTAGGACTGTCAAAAGATGCTAGGCCTAAGGATTCATGGCAACCCAATCACCGGGCAGTGCAGATCAGAGGGCTAGAGAGCACAAGTAGAGGCCTTCCTTGGGCATGAGCTTGGCGAGCAAGCGGCTCGCACTTCTAGAGTTCCCATCTCCTGGCTACGGGAAGAGTTCGCATAGTGCCCTAAGGAGGCAGATGAGGAGATAGTTAGGTACTACTGCAGGGCGTGGATCCTACACCTATTTGCCTATGTTCTCTTCCCCAATGGCATGGGTGACAGTGCATCCTAGATGTGGGTCCACTTCCTCAATGACTAGGACCAGGTGAGTCACTATAGCTAGGGCTCTATAGTCTTGTGTTTTCTATACCGGCAGTTGTGCGAGGGGTGTCATTGGTCTTCATCCAACCCATCACTTGGTGGATGCGTGTACCTGTTACAGATATGGATGTGGGCTCATCTTCTAGTTGGCCGTCTAGAGGTTCTGGCTCCTTGTGAGTGGTTCCAAGGTCAGCCTCCAAGACAGCAGCCGACGTGGGCATACCTTTGGGACTAGGTTAGGGTTCCGTACGCGAGGTTAGACTAGGTGTACATTGAGTTCACGAACGAGCTAGACACGCTAGACGGCGTCTAGTGTAAGTAAATTTTATTTTCTATGCTGGTTTCAAAAGGATTAGTATACCATCTAATATCTTGTTTGGACATATTGCAGGTGGAGTGGGAGCCATACGGTGGAGAGGGCGCACTTCCTTTTTAGTTGAGCAATGTTTGTGGGTTCGATGACGACTTCTATAGGATGAGGTGCCCTCTAATCTGCTTCTATGCTATCAAGTTTCACCTGCCAGATAGGGTTGCATGCCAATTTGGAGTAAGACAGCTTTGGCCTACGGCTCTGTTCTCCACTGGCGTTGACTTACACAAGTAAGTGTTTTGATATTTCAAATGTCTTGTGATGGTCCATTTCTATTAATATGGTGACATGTACATGAATTCAAGTAACGATGACATACATGTAGGTTGGATCATCAGAAGAACAAGAAGACTTTTGACTGGGAGAGACACCACCAGTCCTTCATTGAGCAATGGGAGGAGATGCACGACAACGTGAACGGCAACAATGAGCCACACATGAACCGTGAGTTTAGGCGGTACCAAGCTTGGTACTAGCGTGCAACATATTGTAGGCTAAGGGTACAGTGGACAGAAGATGACTACGCCGACATCGAGTCCTCCGATGATGAAGACACGGCGTACGACCAATCGACTCATGCAGGAAGGCAGGTGGAGGTAGGACCGATCTTGGACAGAGTGGTAAGCCAATTGCCTTATTTTTCTATGTTAAGTTGCACAACAGTACATTAGGTGTTCTTGGACCGACATTAGGAGTTATCTATTTTAGTTAGTGCCACCTTCGAAGCCGTATCACCCTTATAATACGTTAGATTCTTGTACAAAAGAAAATAAAACTTATTGCTATCTGTTCAGAAGTATTATTACTAAGAACTTTGTTGTGGGGCAATACACTCAAATGCTCAGTTGAAGAGATTGAGCGCATTCGGCCGAGAGTCAGTGATGACTACATACTTGGCTTCCTGGACGTAAGATTAAAAATATTCTTTCAAACATATCATTAATATGTTAGATTCTTTCAGTTAACATAGTTTTGTACAACAGAGGCTGTCACGTCATCTACGTCATGCGGCTGGTCATTGTGGTTACAGGATAGACACGATGCAAGACGTGTACGTTCCTTCCACAGGCAGAGGAGGCTTAGGTTCCTCTAGCCAAGCAGCTACAGGGTACTGGGGACGAGGACAAGGAAGACGATGATGATGACGAGAAGCACGAGGAGCTTGGCCCCTCTCAGCTCCATGACGCTCCCTCGACTCATCCTACACCGCCTCTAGGCACTAGGCGACACCGTCCACATGACCCTTACACTCTAGGTACGAGCGCTCTCGGTCACAAGGGTAAGGGCAAGAGTAGGAGGTAGTGAGGGATGTGGTAGTTGTTAGTATGCACTATTATGGATTTTGCATTTACTTTTTTGTAACTATTTGGGACTATATGGACATTGTGGACTATTTGGACTATGCAGGACATATTATGTTGGTTGTGATGTTCGTTGTGGTTGCATTTTGCTCCTTAGATGATTAAATGTTTGGAATATATAATGATGTCTCTGTTTGTAACTGTGGATGCTCCTAAAACAAGGGAAACTCTTGCGAATTTTTTTTCGTGAAACATTAATCATCCTACACTGCTAAAAAGGCATAAATGTAGTACACAGAGTAACTATAAATTTATTAGAACGTGTATAATCCAAACGTATCGTACATACGCTTTGTAGATAAATCTAGGGTTACCAAGCAATAGTGAACGAATCTATGCTTTTCAGACAATAAAAATAGACTTTTCAGATACAAAAACAACAGCGATTTATCACATCACTGACATAGTACTGGCATGTAAGGAAGCACAACTCCACTCTATCTCCACCATCCATCTTATGACTATTTGATCGCTGAGGTGAACAAGCACTACGGATCGCTGACAATGGCACATTGAGAGGCCTCCATTCCTCCTCTCAACCTATAAATAACCACTCACTTCCTCTCATTCACACACACAATAAGGAAGAAGAACACTCCTTAGTATTTTCTTTTGTTGCAGTACCAATGTCTAGAGGGTCGTCCAGAGGGAGAGGAAAAGGGGAAGTGAACTACCATTAGGTGGGAGGGTCCTCTTGGTCCCGATTTCTTTGAGGAAACTCTTTATGAGAGGTTTTCAGTTGAGAGCAAAAGTGATTTCACCAAAGAGGCACCACTAAGAGGATACGATGAAAGGAAAGAAGAGTGGCCAAAATGCATGCATGGTGAGGACTGCCTAGTGTAGATGTTCACTGAGGGAATAGATGGAGGTCGTCATTTTTTTAAATGCCCGCAAGCATGGGTAATTGCTATTACTATTTATTTCTTCAATATGGTTTTCTTGTATATAACTTACACAACATACTTATTATAGTCTTCCTTAGTCAAAGAAAACTATGGGTTCAGTAGGTGGGTCGATCCTCGATCTATTTATCCGCATGCGGAGTACATCTACTACCTACAGGACCGTATCTTCGATCTAGAAAGGGAAGTTAGCAGCGGTTACAAGGACGATGGATAGGACGACAACAACAATGGTGCCAATTCATAGGAGGCACTCTACAATGATCCATATTGCACCTGCCCTAACCACAAGAACAAGAGGCCTCCCCTATCACCCCCACCAACAACAACAACAACAACAGGAGGCTACTATGGAGAAGGTGCGATACAATTTGCTATGTGGCCACACTACTAGGATGACTTTATTTTTTTCACATGCCACATCTATGTGTTTGTTGTTTGGTTTAATTACCTAAGGCATATTAGGTTTAGTTGAAGGAAACTCTGTACCTAGGTTCGGTACATGTTCTCACATGCCATTTCATGTGTTGAATTATATAATGGCATATGTCGTTAGGTTTTATTTGCAGCACGTGTTCACATTTCAATACGTTCGTAACATTAAGTGAGACCATAAATAATGAAAACAACCACATAATGAAAAGTTTAATACTATGCCACATTAAACAACATAATAATATTAGAAGTACAGTGCCGACAGTACACATAGGGGTAAATGCACTTCTAAATCCTCAGTCTGAAACATACTGAGTAAGCAACTCATCATCCGAGTACCAGTCCTCTACTATAACCCTGTTGCTGTGGCTAGGCTCACCTGCATTGCTTTGACCTACCTGTCGCCTGTAGTAAGCGGCCTCTGCCTGAGTAAGAGAACGCATCGTCATCATCCTCCGCCTGTAAGCCTGCCTCTGCTAGACCGATGAGCTCGCTCAGTCTGCCAGTGTCTTCCTTAGCCTCCTCCGCCTACAAGCCCACCTCTGCTAGAGTGATGAGCTCGCTCAATCTACCAGTATCGTCCTCAGCCTCCTATGCCTGCAAGCCCACCTCTGCTAGAGCAATGAGCTCACTCAGTCTACCAATATCGTCCTCATCCTCGTCCCCCTCATTAGACAACACAATCGGTGATTGAACGGTGCGACCACCTCATGATCTATGCTCATCTAACTTCTTCTCCTCATACCTTGCATGAGCCAGCTCTGCGACATGTTCCTCGCTGCAACCAATCCCTTCATGTATGAAATGCAATCAGTTAGCAACACGATTATATTACATTTAAAATCAGGCAACAAAAAAATGCTTTCAAGCACTCACCGGCACATAATGCAACAACAAGCTCGTTCAAGACCTGCATCTGTACTCTTGTCTCCTTCCTTGCCTCATTCCTTGCCCTCTCCTCCTCTAACATCATCTGTCTCTCCAATCCCCATTTGTTAAACCCAACATCGATCGGGTTACAAATACCACGTTGTCTAGCAAACTCACGCATCTTTTCTTTGTGATGTTTAACGAATAGGTTGACGTAGTCAGGTCCATATCCCCTCTTTCGTGCAATTACTTGCCTCTTCTTCAGTTCATCCAAGAACTTAGCTTGACCATCATAGCATTCCCACCTGCATTTCCTAGTGCTCTGTTCAAATAAAAAATTCTACCATATATGTCTTAGCAAAAGAAACAAAATACGATTTTATGTTTACCACAAAAATAACCAACCTCATCATACTCAACCATATGATTGCAATAATGGCCTATTCCAAGCTCCAAAGGGACTAGGCCATAGTTGGATTTAACACCACATTCGCATATGACAGGAGGTGCTTTGTAAATTACCCTCTCTTTCTTCTTTTTCTTAACCTTTTGCGGTTCTTGCGGTCATTGGTTCTTAGGACCATACAACCACTCCTTGAAACGACACTTCGCCATTGAAAACACCTAAATAAGTAGACATTAGTACATGAACACATATAGCTCAACATTTCAACACATACACTTTACACTTACTTCATGCTTGTTTGGACACACAAACTCCAATGTATTCTCAGGGTTTATCATAGCTCGATCTCCACAATCGCACAGAGGAGGTTCCTCGAGTCATCTAACTACGGCTAGGTGCTTCTCCTTAGCCGTCATTGGTGGAGGGTTAGGGGGTGGAACCCAACGCTTGAAGTGCTCACGTGGATGTCTCCCACTAAACCAATCGTCGAAAAGGAGGTACCTAGGATCAAACTTGTCTGCACCGTCGATCCACTGAAAGAAAAAGCACCTCTCATGGTCCTACACAACGAGATTCCAACAAAATATTAGTAGCATACTTACACAAATAAAGAAAAAGGAGTGGAAATAATTTCTTATATTAAAACGACTGCATGTGTAGAAGCAACGCGCCGCTGTGTCCGGATGTTTCGATTGAAAAACATGGGCCGAGAAACCACAGTCACAGTTAGGGATAGAGAGGTCAGGAGGGACGGGGGCATCTTTGCTAGACGCGTCGCGGTATAATTCTCGAGGATGACCCCGTTTTCGCCAAAACTCCTCCCGAAATATTTCTTGCATCTAACAAAACGGATGTAATTTAACAAACATAAATCAAAACATCACAAATAAATGTCAATGAGAACCATAACTACAATACAACCAATTTCGTTCTAAGAACCGAAAGCAGTTAACATTAAATCCTAAACCTAGGGTTTCCCATTTGATGCACAACAATGAACCCATAACATAACTACATGCGTCTAGGTTTGCTAGCTTTTCCACGCCTTGGCATCATCCTACGGTTGTATAATACATATATTGAGGGATAGAATAAAACCCTAAGTGATGACAATTATTACGTTAAAAAATTCGACTAATATATACCGAATCGATGCGAAAAAAACTAGGAGGAGAGCGAGGATACCTTGCTCTCGAAGATTTACTGATCAAATCAAAGTTTCCAATGTCCAATATGCCGATTCGTGAGGTAGGGTGAAGTGGGGAGCGAAAAAACCCGAGAGGGAGGAGAAAGGAGAGAAAGAACGATCAGGCAGGAAGGTTGGGCCGGGGTTAAATGACAGGGAGCTCGGCGCCAAGATCTACGGCGTCGAGCTCGGCGCTAGAGTGACTGGCGCCGAGCTCCCTGCCATGTCATCTTCCGAGACCAGGAGCTCGGCGCCAGGGACGCTGGCGCCGAGACATGTTAGCTCGGTGTCAGCATCAATGGCGTCGAGCTAAGGGTCTATTTTCTGAATTCTTTCCGCCAGGAGTTCTATTTGTGAGAAACTTAAAAAAAAAGGCTAAAATATAAAAAAAAATCGGTCATCCTGCTCCTGAACTGACCTCTACAGCAGGTCAGGTTGGATATCGAATGGGCTTTATCAGTCAATCCGGGGCGGGCCACATACATAATGGGCTTTTGTACTGTCAGGACAAGCCTTTTCTTTTTACACACACTGTCAGTGTCAGGACAAGCTTGGCAACAAGGGAATGGGATGTTCATCATGACCAAACAAACCTAGACATCCAATCTTGACAATTAATAATCGATATGAAGGGGAACCATGTATGCCAAGCCAATGCCATACTGGATACTACACCCAGGGAGAGATAGGTGAAAGTTTCATCCAATACAGAGTGTGGGGACTGGACTCTACAGTCTCTGTCCCCAAGAAACACACCCTGCTTCTGTCCAATTCAGAGAGAGACAGCTACAATCTCGGTAAGTTGAATGACACTCAAAACATTGTTCATGTACATATACAGAACCTTTATATTGATAAATAAATAAAGAGAGCGGCAACCACAGTGCGGTAACACAAAAATATGCCGTGCCATCCTCTTAATTTGACAAAAAATACAGACCTCATATGCTATTTCTTTCTGACTCATGGAATTTTGCTAGGCAAGGAGGTACATGGTAAACTGCTCTAGGCTATGTATGTAAGATTCCTCATTAAATAACTGCACAAGTGTGTATATCATGTTACTATACAACTCTAGCCGAACATATATTTCAAGGGAAAATTATAGCTCTGTTTCAAGTCCCTGGTTAGTTTCACCTTCTTCATCAGCTCCTCCTTGTATCGACGATAATGTTTCCGCTACTTCTTTTGTCTCATGAGGATAAAATTATGGTGTGTGTAACTCATCATCCTATAACCAACCGTCCATCTCATCATCCTATAACAAACCAACTGTTTTTTACATGAAGCAGGGCCGCATGTAGCTCTCAGATGAGATGGCCTCCGCTTCTCTACTGCTGTGACTGGCCACTGGCCAGCTTTGTTATCAGATGTGTCACACTCTGCTCTCGAAGTAATCAAGAATCGAAAGGATCCCTCCATCCTTCATCTTCCCTTACAGCCCTGTTCCACCGCTCTTTGAACTTCTCTAGCTCAGCTGATGATTGTCTTCGTATCTATTAAAGCAACAGTTAGTACAATGGCAAACTTTTAATCCTTTGATCCAGGAAGACAAAAATGCCATAGATTACTCACATGGGTCCTCAAATCCAATGATCTTCGAGGTGTCTGCGTCAACAAGATGTCAGTAGTGGCGCATGTAAATTTTATTGCACAATCATGACACTAACGTTACTATCATGCAGGTACATGCCATCTAGGGTAAAACGAAAACACAAGGCAAAATGGATGCTCTGGCAGGAATCAGTACACTTTGTCCTTGGTTCCTACTGGACTCCACCAAATTTCTTTAAAAAAAAAAGTTTGTTGCGAGAAGCACCTTGCTGCTAAGCGATGGCCCTCCTAAAGATGGTATCCCTTGATGAACAACATACTCACTGTCAATTACACCAACTTTCTCAGTTCGATCACCCTGGAATATCATGTGACTGTCAATCACCCTGAAATATCATGTCCACGCTCCATCTTGTTTAACAAAGGACATGGCAGCTGAAATAGCATGCCTCAATAGTCAATAGACATCCTATTAAATATCTTAAGATTGTTCTTGAGTACCTGAGCACAATAACCAAGTTTCATGTCAAGGCCCCATCCATGAATCAGATCGTTCTGCAACACAAGAGATTAAACAAGTGTATTGATTATTAAAATTCATGACCTTCCACTCACACTTAATAAAATCAGACAATGACTCACACTGACCACTTTATTATCACAATAATCTTTAAAAAAACAGGCTAGAGGAACAGTATTTGCACCTGAATTAGATGCCATACACATTTCCAAGCAGCGCGAGAAAAAACTGGTGCCATGCCCTCTACCCACCTATTCAAGAATGCAAATCAAACCTATTTAAATGTTTGAAAGAGTGTGGTGAATAGTTCATAAGATAATGGGTCAAGAATAAGTCAGCTGTACGATGTGATTTTGCTTCATATAAATCAAATGTCCAAAACATATAATCCAACAATGTCCTCTTTTGGGACTAACATAAATAGGAATATACTATCTCAATGTGAAGCAATAATTTTTAGAGTATCTTCCAAATAAAAAAAATAAAAAAAAAAACTCGACCTGCAGGGGGGTTATGACGGCCCCCGGGTTTTCCGTTTAAGAAGAAGATCTTCTCACACAGATCGAGAAAACCCCTGAACCCCCGCCCCCATCCTGACGCAGGAGGTGCCGTAACCCTGTGAGAACCGGGCTGGAGCCTTCCACCGCGCTTTGGCACATGGGGACGGGCGAGGGGATTTTTTTAACCTCAGCCTAAAATCCGCTCCCACGGGGAGTCGAACCCAGGACATGAGGAGTGCCGCTGGGTCACATAACCGTTTGAGCTAGGCGCCCTTTGGCATATCTTCCAAATAAAGCAACTGCATAAGGATAAAGGTTTGATCCATACCCTGTACAAGGAGGTCCTTTGCTCTCATCAGAACAATTCATACTAGGCCGATTGTCATATATTCTCCTACATAAAAAGTGAAAAGGTGCTTCTTAGAGAATAGAAAGATTTTAAAAAGAAACAGAAAGGTTTTTTTTTTTTGAAAATTAGAAAGACAGAAGCACCTGTGAACTTTTGTCATCTTATTGCGGATTGTGATCCGATGGTGGATATCGGTTGATAGATCAGGGTCCAGAGCAGGTTGTGTTATTTCTAATCCTTCGGAAACCATTATATCAAGATATCTAGGACCAAACAACACGAGAGATGAGGAAGCGTCTTTGAACAGAAAAAACAAAATTAATCATAGATGTATTCCCAGAAAGCTTCTACAATCGAAAGGAAGTGAAGATATTATTGCTCAAAGTTCTTACTCAATTTCCATCTGAATAAATCCCACTAAACAGTAACACAAAAAAGGGCTAAAACTGACTAAAGCTCATCTCCATTCAAATAAATATTATCCGACTAATGCTTGATAACTACCAGGCCATAGCAAAAAAGAGCATTAGAATCAATTAATAGATCTGCTCTGGAAATGGCTGATGACAATATGGTAAGTTTGGGTTCCACTGTGAGCACTGAGTAGTGTGGCTGACTAGAGGAAAAGGATTATGCCCATCATGCATACCTTCTTGGGTTGAAGTTCTCCACTCCAAGGTCTTCATCCCATAGAAAGATGAAATCATAGATAGCCATGACATCAGGATGCAAAAAACGCTTAGCAAACCACCTGCAGAAGGAATATTTGTTCATTCTTCTGAGATGTGGCAGAATATGATGGAAGACAAACAGCTGCACTAAGGACTATCAAAGATGCAGCTACCATATACTCTAACAGAACAATGTGCTTTCATAAAGTTTACCATTTTGTTTGGTTGTGAGCAAGGATGTGTATGGCCTTATCACTCCACTCAAGATGACGCCATCCATCTACATTTCCATCATAATGGAAGAGCATGACTGCATAGTTTTCCTTCAGAAACTAAAGAAAGCAAACGGTAACAGATCGTATCAAGCGAAGCTCTCTTCTCTTTTACTGAACAACACAGGCAGCTAAGGGTAAGGGAAAGGATAACCTGAGAGAAGCACAGACCTTACGAGCCATAGTGTCAACGTTTTTTATTTGGGAGATGCCGACTGCCATGGCGAGGAGAGCACTGTGGTCACCATTTTTGTTCTGCGTGTAAAGGGGAGTATGATGGCAAATGAAGCAGCTGAATTTGTTTTGGAGAGATAGTAACTTGATAGGCAGAACAGATAACAAGATGTGACAACAACTAATAGTCCAACGAGTAACCGGCACATTATATTATATATAGCACCTACAAGGATGGACGGGATCTTTAGTTGAGAATGGTTTGGACAGCATCAAGTAGTCAATGACAATAGCGGTGACTTAACCACCAGCTTCAGCTTCTACTGGTGCCCTATCGCCTTCCATTGTTTATTTGCGATTGACCAACCACACCATTACCGTTGCCAATTAAGTTATGCTCGTGTAAATAGATGGGTACGGCAATCATAAGGAAAGAAGTGGCCTAATAACCATGGTTTTTGCGGCATCACCTGAGCGTCGCCTAGGCGTACCCCAAGCGCCGCAGGAAGCTACAGGGTTTTAGTTACGCCATATCACCTAGGCGTCGCCTAGAAGGCACCTTACCCCAACGCCACAGGACGCTGCAACGCCTCAAAAACCATGCTAATAACTAAGGGGTAAGTAGTAGTACCTTGTGGGTGGAAGCAGCATCGTCCTCCCAGAGCGGGCGGAGGGACATGTCGGAGTGGCGCTGGACAATCCCGCGCGGCAAGGAGTCGGCTCCGTTGGCTGCCTTCCTGATCCTGGCGGTCCCCCAGCGAATGCGATTGCGGCTGGGGATCGCGTTATTCTCTTGCGTGGCAGAGGCAAAGCCGGCCTTGCCGAGATCCACCTGAAGAAGATAAGATAGACCAGCATGTGTATCCGGGTTGAGAGCAGCGTCCACAGAGCGGCCGCGGGTGAAGAAGAAATAAGGGAGGGAGGGCGACCTTGAGGTGCTGGTACTGGATCTGGAGGCAGGCGAGGAGGACGAGCGCGACGACCGCCGCCACGACGCCCCAGCGGCGCGGCGGCGGCGGCGGCTGGTGCTTCATGTGGCCAAGGCCGGGGCCGGCGCTGCGGCAGAGACGGGGGCGAGCTTCGAGGATGGCAAGGGCTGGGGTTGAAGGTTCTGGAGGGAGGGTTCTAGTTCTTTCTTTCTAGAAGGAAAGGAAGAGGAAGAGGAAGGTGGCGCTCCGGCTCCGCTCAGGGTGAGGGGGACTGACCAAGGACGGGGAGGAAGAAGACGGTGAAGGTTTTTCCTTTCTGTCCGCCAAATTTGCCGCCGGTCGGTCTGTGAAAATAACTAACCAAACCAAACCAAACCAAACCCCCCTCTGCCACGCACTGTACCTAACAACAGCGTCATCATTTCTTTCCTTGTTATATTCAGAGGAAAAGGGGAGTGAAAGCACCACTAGTCCTAAAGAAAGGGGAGACCTCTCCCTCTCCTAAATCAGAATGAGATTCTGACAATCTGCTAGAGCAAAGGTCTCTTATATCCTATATAAAGCTACTTTTGAGATATCTCCTATAACTAGTCCTAGCAAAGAAGGAATACGAGATCCGGTGAAGACGCTCTTGGGTTGCATGTATACTCACCTCCATGTTTGTATATAGACCTCACGTTTCTACTAAAGGATAGACAGAATAGTTTGTTATTACTTGCTCCATCACCTTTTGCAAACCTAGTTACAGGCTAATGCAAGAAACTTGGCAGCTCATATATGTATTTCCTACACATATGATGTTATATAAAAGAACCATAAGGGCAATGAAGCTTTTTCCCAATTGGTTCTTCATCTCATTACCTTAATTTATCTCCCAAACTATTCGCAAAAAAAAAAACTCCCAAACATACGTGAGGACCCTCTATGTGAGACTCAAAAGCTAAGCGAGTAGATTCTGACAAAATGGTATCGTTACAGTTCAATAATATTGTTAATCAATCATCAAATATACTGAGCCGGCTAGCTTATCCCAACTCCATTCCCAAACCGTACAGATCTTACAGAGAGTAGCATATTCCAGTGAAAATGAACTCGTACAGTACTCTAAAGCGGCAATGCCCTTGGAGCGCTGCGTCTGTGTGAACCAAAAATGCAAGAGCTGTTTAAGCAGGTCACAAATGAACCCGACCTCTTGGTTGGAGCAAAAGAGGTCGAGATGCCACAGTCAGACACACGGAACGGAAGGGCCACCTGTCAGAGCGCAACAGCTAAATCATAGCACAACCATATTTGGAACAGCTACACAGTGCTTCATATGTCTGCAAAAAAACAAGCCGCGGCAAATCCAGCCGAGTCAAGGGAACAGATGTTAACGTACTAGTTGCGTACAAAATTCACAGTACAGCCAGGTGACGTTGGCTCGCAAGATCGCGGCGAGGATCCTAATACAACACACCATACAACCACCCCTGCAGACCTATCTATATATCACCCTTAAAACTTGAATTCCTTCTTCTTCGACTTGCCTTCCTTCTCTTGCTTCCGCTTCCTCTTGTGAGCATTCTGCAAAGAGTCATGTGTCCATGATGCCCACTCATCAATCAGCTAGCTATTGAAATCAAAACATAAACGAAATCACTGGGTCACAGAATAGTACATACCTCCGCCACCATGTCACTGAAGTCCTCCTTTTGGTTGCGAAGCTTCTCTTCCTCTCGCGCTTCTTCATACCTGTTGCATTATCGGAAGGAGGATAATTCATTACCGTTTTGACTTGGAAGAAGGGGGAAAAAAAAGCAACCAACAATATCAACTGAACAAAGCATCAGGCGAAGTGATCCTTACTTGGCTGCCAGAACATCATCCATGGCTTCCAGTTCCTCGGGTTGGATGGTGACGTCCACCTTGTCTGACTTTTGATTCTTAAGCAGATCCACCTGCCACCAAATTTAACAGAAGTTAAAAAAAAGATCAATTATCAAATATCAGGGATACAACCTAGTTCCAAAGAGCACCCAAAGGGGTACAGCTCCAACACTCACCCTTTTCGGAGCTGATGATTTATCTTGTGTTCCCAGCACATACCTGTAAAGCGAGCACACACGGCATGAGATACAAAACCAAGGGGGGACATGCAAGAGGTATTAGGGTTAGGGAGACATACGTATGGCTTGACCCATATAGTGTCCCAGGGGCGATCCTTTCTTCCTTTTGTTCAAGAACCTTCAGGAGCCAAGGAAGGAACATCAGCAATGAATACTAACAAAGATACCACAAACCCCACCAATACCAGACATTTACTTACCTGGTACAATGGCCGTTCTGCCTGCTTCTCAGTCTCCTTCCTCTGCAGCTTCCGAAGGTCGATAACATCAGGTGTTTCAACACCAGTTGGAGTACTGGTTGGAGGCAAAAAAAAAAAAAAGGGTTAGGCATACATGTCTACTGCATCAGCATTACTAAAGAAAAGGAAAACCAAGGGTTACAAAACACTAAAGAAAGAAATATAGTAAAATCACCTTGAGATAGTATCGACAGACTGAATTCCGTCTTCCATTTCCTCGTCTTCCATTGGTTCTTCCTCTTCCTCCTCTTCCTCTTCTTCCTCCTCCTCTTCCTCCAAATCTCCCCAGTGTTTGCTGCGATCAACAGGTTCATCCTGCAAGGTTGAAGAAAACAAATAAGTTCTGCTTCTAAATTGGCTCTGAACTCTGCAGTATTTACCCACTAAAACGTAAAGTGAAACATACATCGTAGTTAGGTTCGTCCTGCTGCAGAACACCAAAAACGTCTCCATAGAGTGGACGTCCATGCTGTTGGCAAGAAACAATACAAGAGCTTAGGAAAGGAACCTTGAGTACATCTAGACAGTGTAAAAGCAAGGTTTCAAACTTTCAATAGAAAACATACCTCATCAACTGGTGGCTTTCCCCACTCCCCTGGTCTATAACCAAAACTGGCACCAGGGGGGATTGGGGCATTTAGACCTGGGATCTTTAGTTGGGGATAAGATGGAGGTGGACCATAGCGCTGAAACGTTATACATCGATTTAAGTTAGCCAGTAACAAAGGCATTATCAATAGGAGAACAGCTGAATTCAGGTTAAAAGAACAAACCTGCATGTTTATAAGCCATGGGGGAGGGGCACCATCAGGCATACCAAGAGCATCTTTAAGCTCACGAGACAGCATGCCTGGCTTCATTTCCCTCAGTTTAACCTGTTGAATGAAGTAGAAGTTAAGAACATGGTGTTATCACACCAAAAACATACATTGACATCTGTTGCAGTTATAACACAAAAACCATACGTACCTCAAATTCTTTGCCTTCATAATACAGATCACCATGACTAGACAACTTGGGTTTTGTCTGATATTTGAAGAACGCATCATGCAAAACCTGCCAAGAACAAATTTATTGTTAGACAATCCATCTGTGTGACAGCCATCTCAAGACCAGGTAACTAGCCAAATCTAGGGCACAAATATAATTCATAAAAAAGCAACACCAGTAATTGCTAGTAATCTGAAAACTATGATGAATTGGTCACGACCTTAAGACAAGGAATCAAGATCAGATGTGGAGGCATGACGACAACAAGATATCATGAGAATATATGACAAAGGAAGAAAGTACAAAGTAGACATATGTCTGCTCCTGGTCCTACTCCTATAGATGCACACAAGCCACAAACTACTTCACATTTCACACTTTGTGGGTGGAAAGAAGTTTACCTGATAATCTATATCCATTTTGCCCATTTTGGGCTGCATACGCTCCCGCTGTTTCTGTTTCAACTTCTTGCTATCCTCTTTCTCAATATAAGCCTGTGTATACATTTAGAAATCAATTAGGCGGTTCATGTTCATGGCACCAAACTGGTATGAATAGTTCTGCAGCGTTCACCCAAGAAAAAGTTTGAATACGCAGAGAGGGAAGTAAATTACTGAGATACCATAAGCAAGTTACCTGTCTTATCTTTTCTATTCCAGTTGCAGCAATGAAGTCAGGAAGCTGGAAAGGCTGTTTCTCAATACCTCTCTTCCCCTGAAACAACAAGATAACATTGTAAATTGAATATGTACAAACAAGAAACGTTATAACTAACAGATGGATAAGAAAATATTGGTGTCTTAAATATGTAGACTTCAGTACGATTTGCAACAAAAACAGGAAAGACACTTGTATTTGTGGTGTGAATTAATATTTAAGGCCATGGACTCTAGCTGGACCTTAATCTATTCCATTCCACTGAAGAGGGCCTCATGTGAAATAAACTAGTTTCAATGATCCAATATATAGACTACAGAACCCACTCAAGTATTGCACCAGCAAGCCCAGCCGCCCCAGTTGTTACAGCCATCCCTGCAAGAATTAGGTATCTGTATAAGAGGTGTGAAACCATATGGACATTTCGCTCCCACACCCCCACACCAGTCAATGACTCGCTGAGAAGAGAATGCAAACACGATATGTATGTATACAGACTAATTTCACCAAATATAAGCACCCATATATTCAAACTAAATAGATGTGTTGAAAGTCACAAACCTGCAAGAACTTGCGCTTTTGAGACCAGTGCCTAGGGACAGGTACTGTATTTCTGTATGCCTTGAGATATACAAGCAATTTTGGATCTGCAGCAGTTGCATCCCAGACCTGGAATTGAAAAAAAAAATATGAGATGAAGATAGATGATCTATACGTAATGGATTTTTATCAGCAAAAATGAAACTGCTGGCTGCGGGTTCACTTGATTGGAAACAAGAGCGCACCTCTACAACGTCAGGTCTGTTGCATATCTGTTTGAGTTCTGCAATCTTCATCCTGCGCTCCAGCTTCTTCTTCTTATTGGACAGCCCTCCTTCCTTCTTCTTGTTTGCCTCCTGCTCATCGTCTTCGTCGTCGTCATCATCTGAGCCCTTCTTTGTGGCATCAGTGGCACCCTCATCTTTCTTATCATCCTGTCAGCGAACATACATTAGAACACCACACTTAGGCTCGCTCATCGACCGACCGACCGACTGAAGAAACACTTTGTAAATCCAAATACCTCGGCCGCTGCTGCGGCAGCGTCCTTGAAGGTGAACTTTTCGAAGATGGCCTTGAAGTCATCGAGGAGAGGGTCGTCCAGCTCGGCCTTCTCCGGCACGTACTCTATCTCCACCTCCACCTGCAGCAAATCCAAATCCAGCACGTTCAGAAACCCTAGGTTTTAGGCCCCGTGCCGTGCCGTGCGTGCCTAACTTCAAGGTGGGTACCGGAGGATGCGCGGCGGAAAGTCGCTCACCTGGGGCTCGGGGTTGGGATCGGCGTTCTCCTTGGCGTCGGAGCCAGAAGCTCCCCCGTCCGCGTCCTGGGCATCGGCCTCAGCGGCGGACTTGTTCTTCTTGGCCTTGCGGCGGCGGCGGCGGCGGCGGTCGGCCTCCCGCTCCTTGGTTTTGCTTCCGTTGGGGAGGTCGGAGGCCGTGGTGGGCGCCGGGTTGGGGCTGGGGTCCACCTCGGCGGCGGCCATAGTCGGCGGCGGCGTGGTCGCGAGGAGGAGACGAGTGCGGGCTCGGGAAGAGGAGAGGCGGTGGGCCGGTTGGCGTGTGTCCTTGCCGTTTGCATCGCGTTTTGTGCGTTGGCCATTGGTCGGTTCTGTGCGTGCAGAGCCCAATGGGACAAACTAGGCTTTATCCTGGCCCACTCGAGAGCTAGGCTCTCAAGAGAAAAGGCTTGAGGCTCGCGAGGTGCTTATATTCGGCTCGGCTCGTCTTGGACTTGCTTCGATATCTTCTTTTTGAATTTCTATATATATATATACACACACGCGATGATCAAATGAACCTAGCGAGCTTGAGTAAGTCGTTACTATTTTATAAGATGTTTGTGTGTGTATTCCAAATTTTGTTGTCTAGTTACATTGTTCGTATCCCTCAGATCCTACATACTCCCCCATTCCAAACTGTAGCTTTTTTAGATGCATAGTTGTTGTGGACTTAGATATATACTATATCCCTCGGACCGGAAGCTCAACGCTCATGCGCCCTTTTTCTGCTGCTCGGGCGATCACCGCAGCTGCTCCTACTCTACTCCCACGTGATGGACACTGCCCTCCGATGGAAACTTGTGGCTAGGGGGCAGGAAGTCCCTCGTCGGGGATGAACCCTGCTGCTCCAGCGACACCTCCCTCTAGCAACACATCCTGTTGCACTAGTAGTGGCATCACCGACTGCTCCGATAGCACTTCACATCGTTCTAGCAGCACCTCTTGCCACTTCGGCAACATTGACTTTGGCAATGTCCTCTCCTTCCTCTTCCCCTTCTCTTATTCTTCTCCCCCTTCCTCTCTTCTCTATTGCTCACGCGCACATCTCTCTGGTGGATGAATGAAGTGTGAGTGAGGGAGAGAAAGAGAGGAAGGGACTGGTGGGAGGGTGTAAGTGTTGGGCTGGTCTAGTTGGTACATGTGTCACCATGCGCTCACGGACTATACACAAGTGAGTTGTGGAGTGTCTCACAACACCATCGACGATGTTATGCTTATTAGGTTGGAACCCTTCTGATATATTTCTAGGGTAACTAACATAGAGGGAAGCATGTCCTAGGGGTTTAACAATATTTTAATAAGTATTTTAAAAACAATGTATTTTGGGGTCGTTACATAGAGACACATCCTCATACTTCCATTTTCTTTTTACAGACAATACTAGGGTTTGGGGCTCACCATGGTGAAGAATTTATGTATCTTTTATGTTGTAGTTCTCTTTATTATTGTTCCTGTATCTCAGCTAACTCTGAAGATGATGGTGAAGCCAATATTGGGTTTGAGTGCCTCCATGGCCAATCTCGTCATGGCGGGTGACATTGACAAACCTGAGCAGAAGGGCGGAGTCGATGGTGGACTCACCACTACACAAACTAGATGCATTGATGCGGTTGTGAGTAGAAGGGAGCTCGTGTAGTGGGAAGCGGACGAAAAATATGGTAGAGATGGGCTCTCCGAACATATCGCCAAGAGGGTGCCTTGGTAGTACTACATCTGTCCTAAAATATAACATGAGCGGTCAAGTATGCAAGTATTTTGAAAACATTTTTTGTTATCTTTAACCAACTATTAGTCTAATTATATGAACGTTTGTGCTACAAAAATTGCTGCATTAGGTTTGTATTTAGCAACACTTTGTAATGATCAATTTTTTGTTACCATAATAATATATTTAAATAAAATTAGTGGTTGAAGCGTGATATTAAAGATCCCACTATGTTTTGGGCGAGGGAGTAGTCTATCCGGCACAACTAGTGATGGAAGGTGGTGACGCTGTCAGTTTTCCAAAATGCCAGTGCTGGTTGCTAGGTATCATCATGGCCAAGGATTGATAGTTTAATAAGTACACGCATGAGACAGTGTTTGAATTGAGGCCTAAACCTAGGCATCTAACTGAGAAGCCTGCCTGGTCCAAGCTACTTTTTAAATTTGCTAACCAAACATGCCTGGAGTTACGGGCTTGTTCGGCTAGTCGTTAAGTCGGCCGGTTTCGGCCGATTCAATAGTGTTCTGTGAGGGAGAATAAGCTGAAATAGGCTGACTTGGCTGAAAAGTAGTTCAAGCGAACATGTCTGTTATTTTCTAGTAACTGCGAAGGCCCGGAGTTACATTTTCTAGCACAACCAATAGAAGGATCGGGGTGTACTGAACTAGTCAAGCCTTCAAAAGTTTTGTAATGTATTCTAGTGTACTTTCGATTGGTAATTGTTACTTGGAGATCAGATTTAACATACAAACTTGTATAACATAGGCAAGTTCAAGGACCAAGTGACACCTCCACAATGACAGAATTTAATGATTTTGCTTGAAAGAAAACACTGCACACTATTTTTTACGAACCAACAAAACACACCACAAACATGATATCTTAGCGGTTCAGACAATACATAAAATTAGTCAATAAGATCCTTCTTATGCCACGACATGAAATAGGTCTTTGCCAGACAAACACAAGAGAAGCCTTTCATGTGGAACCATCAGACATAACAGAAGAAAGCAAAATGGTTGGGAAAAGACATGTGTACGAAGTACGATGAGTTGGCAGCATTGGCAGGAATACGTGACGCGTGCAGAATTGACTCAATCCATATTCTTCCTCTTCCTGCAATACGTAAATACTATGACAAAAATGATCTAGATGGATTATGTTCAAATTAAACATGCTTCAGTTAGCAAGAAAAGGCTAGTTACCATTTAAAGATTATTTGTAAAATAGTAGTGCTATATTTAAAAGAAACAATTGCCAAGAACAGACTGGAGGTAATAATGAGTATACTTCACTTCCATACCAATTGCCAAGAACATATACTTCGCTTCCATACTAATAACTTCCAACATATACATGGAAGAAGGTAATGACAACTCATCATCATTCATAAGCCTAGTGAATGTATTTCACTTAAACTTGAAAGCTAATGTTTAGACCTCACGGGATTCCTATATATGACTAATATGAAGTTTCTGCATTCCAATACTTTTTTTGGTTACAGAAAAATACTGGTCTTCCAGTAAGTGAAAAGCCAGGGAGATGGGACCCCTTGAGAATGCAGGAATCTGATAGGTTTGGTTTCACTAGAAAAATACATTATTCATGCAAAAGAAATCACATATTCGAACGAGGCCTAAACTGATGAAGAGTTGCACAATGCATCAATAAACGACTCCTAGTAAAGTAACAATATATCCAAACTAGCAAATACTATTAAGTAGGTGATATAGAAAAAACCACCACCAGCAATATATACAACAACAACATAGCCTTTCAGTCCCAAGCAAGTTGGGGTAGGCTAGAGTTGAAACCCACCAAGAGCGCCAAATCACGGTTCAGGCACTGCAAAAGCTGCTTTCCAAGCACTCCTTGTCAAACATAGATCTCTAGGTATATCCAAAGCTTTCAAATATCTTTTTATTGCCTCCTCCCATGTCAATTTTGGTCTTCCTCTACCTCTCCTCATATTATTAGCATGGCTTAGGACTCCACAATGCACTGGTTGTAACACCCCTGGTGTTTGCCTTACATTGGTGCATCTGCATTGCATCACATAAGCACATTCATATCATTACCACATGTGCATCATTCTATGTTTCCATGTTGCAACACGGTGTTCTTTACTGCTCATGTATGTTTGTACCTTCTGTGGTGTCTGTGTGTTATGCCTAGTACCCTAGAGGGGTTGTACATGTCCCATGTACTAGGGTCCAGTGTTTCAACGGATTGTTTCGCTTGTTTCGAGTTAACCTTCCATGTGTTGCAAATGCATGTTTAAATTGATTTGAGAAGCTAGAGCAATTGCATCACATGCAAATGAATGTGGTGACCCACCAAAACACCCTAGATACATTTATAATGTCATTAGGAACAATGTTCATAAAGGTCATTAGTCCAAATTAGGTTTCTAAGCCCTAGTTGACTCATGTTGACCCTAGAACTAGTTTTGTTTGACTATTTAAAAAATGCAGCTTGGAGTGTTTGCATGGAGGAGCACCCTTAAGCAAAGTTGTAGTAAACTTGCTAAGGAACAAAAGTTGTTTTATGGTCATCTCATGAAAATGATCAGAACACCCTCAAAAGTGGCCCACATGGCAGAATTGGGGCTGTTTTAGACTTAGCAAATTTTGCTAAGTGTTAAGCTGTTTTACAGTTTCGGGGTTCATACTTTGGAACAATGTAACTCCCAATCTAGGTCGATCCAGCTCTAACTCATGTTGACAAAGTTGTAGTTCCTATGTAGCTCTACATCTTGTATTACTGAAATTGTGGTAAAGGACGAACAGATTTGGAGTTATGGATCGTTGAAAATGGACCTTCAGTCGCATTTTTGAGGTGGTATTTCAATCCTTGGCTTCAGTATTTGAAATCGAATCAGCAGGGGATGCTGTGGCCGACCGGCAACAGGCCGCTGCCGCCGCGTGGCTGCCACGCGCCATGGCTGGCCTGGCGCCGCTGCCCGCTGTCAACCGCATGGAGGCCGCGTCCGTCTGTTTTTCCTCTCGCCCTCATTCGCTTTCTCCCTCTCGCGCGCGTCTGAAGCACCGAGAGCGAAGCCGCCGCTGTCGCCATTGCTCTGCCAAGCCGTGCACCTCGCCGTCGTTCTTCCACCTCCGAGCGCCTGGCAGCCCTGCATCCTCCGTCACCGGCTCCGCCGTACTCTCCTTGGCCTCGCACGACCATCCTCGGCCTTCCTTCGTCGCCGTAGCGCGCGGCCACCGCTGCCGCCGGCGAGGCTGCCGTGGACGTTACTGGCTCGCGTGGCCAGCCCTCCACGCTCCACCTCGGGCCGAGCCGAGGCCGCCGACGAGTGCGCGCGGGCCTCCCGGTGCTCCGCCGCCGCTCCACCATCGCCGAAGAGCCCCCTACGACCGTCACCGAATAGGGCCACAGTGCCTCCTCTGCTTCCTAATCCCGTCAGGGACTGTTTACTAGAATTCGACGAAAGTCAGGGGCGTAACTGCAATGTCATTGACTCAAGTGAATAGTGCTTCCGAGGACCTATTTGTTGTAAATCGGGTAAAACTTTGAAACTTCATAGTAAATCATAGGAAATCCGTAAAATAGCAAATGAGGACTTTTTGGAATCCTTGTGAAATTCTCTATGCACTAGATCTATAATATTACATGTTTTACTTTAAAGTTTTGGCTGTAAAAATATATTTATGCAGCTAGGTTTGTAATGCTAGTGGTATTTGTCTTTTTCATAACTGTAGATCTAGGGCTCCAAATGAAGTGAAATTTTTGTGGCATGCTACTCATGTGATAGTTGATGTGTGGTAAAAATTTCATGAGTATTGGATGAAGTATGAGTGAGTTATTGGTTTATCTTGCTCTCACATGATTTCTTGCTTTAGCGACTTGTCTTTTTCATAGAGGTTGCTATACATATTAAAATGGAGTGAAATTTGTACAGTAGACTATTGAGAGGATATGTGAGCCACAGTAATTTTTGTAGAATTTATTGTATACTTTTGTTATATGTCCATTAAGTCACCTTGTTATCTAAAATAAATTAAGAAATTCATTAAAAGAATTTATTTGGTCATGGACACTAGGTTTTCTGGTGTTCTTTAGTCATGTGTGACATGTTGGTAAAGTTGGTTTTGTCTAATTATGTGTTTGCAACATAAGTTAATATTTAATTTCTTGCAAATGTGGTTTATGGACAGATCTGGGAGCTTAGCGAAGTTCTTCATGACAATGTGCTTTGTTGTGAAACTTGTTTATACAAAAGTTGTAGATAATTTATGTATCTAGCTGCTGTTAAAATTTGGTATCATTTGGCCAAGTAGTTTGTGAGTTATGCCTGTTTAAAGTTGGGTTTCAGAAATGGCTGCTCTCTGTCAATTGTGGACCAGTTTCTGTAAATGTATAATTTCGACCTACTTAATTTGGGAATCATGCTGAGATGATTAAAGATGAAATGTAGATAATTTCCTAAGCTTTCCAGAATGTCTTGTTTCATATCATTTGGATTTATAAAACTCCAGATATGATTGATTTATGAAGCCGCTGTTTGCAAGTCTAGAAATTGGCATATTCCGGTTATAGTTGTTGCTTCACCTTGACTTGCTTTGCATGTTGCTAGGTGTGGTTCACGTCCTTAGTAATTAAGTTAAATACACCTGAGATCTTGTGAGACTTATGTGCCATGTATAATATTCTTTGTTATCTTAGCATGATAGATTGTGTGATGTTAAGTTAAGCATCGCAAAGTACTTAAGTGTGTTAGTGTAAACTATGCTTGTCTTGCTTGCTATTTTGTGATGCGTCTCATGGTGCTATTCTTCATATTTATGCACTTGCATATTGCATCTCATCTAGGTACGCTAGATGCACCACGTGAAGGATGAGATGTTGGAGCCGAACCCGAAGACGGTGTATGGTGGACCTATCCCGAAGGTGGAAGGACTGGACAAGTGCTAGGACGGGAGATGCTCACTTAACGAGTGTCGTCTAACTAACACTGACTCAGTGTGGGATCCCAGGCAAGCCCCGGAGCATATTAAGCCTCCTAATTTCTGAAATGCAGTTACAATATTATTGTTCATATATATATATTGTTGCATTAAGTTTAGGGGTTGGATGCAAACAATTGCTGCATTGGTTACCCAATTCCTTGTCCAGATATTATTACCCTGAATCCTATGTAGCTCAGGCTCGTGTAGTGCTTAGCCCTGCTTTAACACGGTAGAAGTCAGGTGATTTCCTATCACCTGCGAGATATAGGAAGATACATATGGCACGGTTGGCTATATTTGCTATCGTGGAAAAGAACCAGTCTTAATTTGAAATGGAGACCGGGCGGAGGCTTGCCGGTTTGCAGTGACTCCGTCTGTGTCGATTAAGGACTGAATCTTGGAGCCTTTCCTGTTCATGTTGAACGCATGCCTCTCTCTTAGTTGGCCGTGTCCGATGACCGACCGCGAAGCCGAGTAGCTCACCTCAGGCCGGGAGTCGATAAGTATAAAGTGCGCCTCGGAAGGGAGCCGTAGGCATGAGTCCAAAGGCAGGTGATTTAAAAGTCCTAATCGTCCTGGTAGAAGGGTATCCCTGAGAGTGCTGGCGCTGATCGAACCCGCGAATTTGGTTCCTGAGATGTACCAAAGGTAACCCACGGCTACCCTTGCTAAGTATGCCAGGGTGAGAGTTAGGAATACCCCCTCAGCTGAGTTGTAATTCGATTCGAGTCGCCGTCTCTCCCGGATAGTGAGAACTTGACGGGCTTATCTCCAATGTAGATACACTTAATAACATAATGGTTCGGAAATAATGATATGATGATGACAGCCTTATTATACCTGCTATGGTTAATATTGTTTGCTCCTAATAAGTGAGTGCTCTAGTACAGGTGCTAATCTAGTGGACAGGTAAATGATGGTAAGCTTGATGCTAAGTTTAAATTGGTTACTATCATAAGCTCTTTTATGCAACTGTGTCAAGCTAGCCCACCTAAAAAGCCTTGCATGATCCTTGGTGTCTTTTATTTCTGGTTTTGATGGGTAAGTCTAGCTGAGTACCTTCTCATACTCAGGGTTTATCCCACCATGTTGCAGGTGAAGTTCTCGGCCTGTGAAGATGGTGGCTAACCGCCGGTGGCTCGGTGATTCTATAGTTACTTCTCATCTATATGCTTTTGTCGGATGATGTCACTTATGCTAGCAATGTATTTGGAACATATATTAATGTAACCTTTTGAAAGCTATGTTGTTTTCACTAATCGGTTTTGAAACCCAAACTTGTACTATTATTTGTGAATCCATTTGTAATATTATTTTCCGCTGCAACCCTACGTATGTGATGTGTATTTGCTTAATCACGCGATCTTGGTTGTGATGTTGATTTACCGAGGTCTTTCGGGACACTCGGCGGACTACCGGGTTTATATAAGTGAGAGTATGCGCGTGTCAACGTGTTAAGCGGGGACAGACATACTTGATCTTGTATAAATTGGGCGGTTTTGTTACACTGGTGCCTTTGGAGGTCTCTTTTGGACATGGTCAAACTATCTCAACCGATGTTGGACAAGCTTTTCTTCAATTGGTGCTACAAGTTCGGAACTCCTCATATACAAAGATCACGTATATCATCGTTCCGAACTCGGTCCATTCTTGTGTGACCACAAATCCATCGCAACATACGTATTTCTACAACACTCAGTTGTTAAACACGTCGAATCTTTGTAGGCCAACATTCTGCTCCATACAACATAGCCGGTCTAATCGCCGTTCTATAAAACTTGTCTTTTAGCTTTTGTGGTACCCTATTGTCATAGAGAACGCCAGAAGCTTGTCGCCACTTGATCCACCCTACTTTGATTCTATGGCTAACGTCCGCATCAATATCTCTATCCCTCTGTAGCATCGATCCCAGATACCGAAATGTATCCTTCTTAGGCACTACTTGACCTTCCAAACTCACATCTCCCTCCTCCTATGCAGCTCCACCAAAGTCGCATCTCATGTATTTGGTTTTAGTTCTGCTCAATCTAAAACCTTTAGACTCAAGTATCTGCCGCCGTAACTCTAGTTTCCTATTTACTCCCGTCTGAATTTCGTTCACTAACACTACATCATCAGCGAACAACATACACCAAGGGATATCCCCTTGTATGTTCCTAGTAACCTCATCCATTACTAAGGTAAAGAGATACGGGCTTAAGGCTAACTCTTGATGAAGTCCAATTTTAATCGGGAAGTAATCTGTGTTATCATTGTTTGTTCGAACACTAGTCACAATATTATTGTACATGTCCTTGATGAGGGTCACATACTTTGATGGGACTTTAAGTTTGTCCAAAGCCCATCACATAACATTTCTTGGTATCTTGTCATAAGCCTTCTCCAAATCAATGAAAACCATGTGGAGGTCCTTCTTCTGCTCTCTAAACCGCTCCATAACTTGTTTTATTAAGAAGATTGCTTTTGTGGTTGACCTTCCAGGCATGAAAACAAATTAGTTTGTTGATATCTACGTCGTTCCTCGCAGGCGCTGCTCGATGACTCTCTTCCATAACATCATAGTGTGGCTCATCAACTTAATTCCTCGATAATTAGTACAACTTTGGATATCTCCCTTGTTATTGTAGATTGGTGCCAATATGCTTCTTCTCCACTCCTCAGACATCTTGTTCGATCAAAAGATATTGTTGAACATCTTAGTTTGCCATACTATAGCTATATCCTCGAGATATCTCCACACCTTGATTGGGATACCATCAAGGCCCATCGCTTTGCCCCCTTTCATCCTTTTCAAGGCTTCTCTGACATTCGATTCTTGAATCCTCCGCACAAAATGCCTGTTAGTGTCATCAAACGAGTCATCCAGCTGAACGGTGGTGTTCTCATTCTCACCGTTGAATAATTTATCAAAATACTCTTGCCATCTATGTCTAATCTCATCCTCCTTCACCAAGAGTTGCTCCCTCTCATCCTTTATGCACTTGACTTGGTTGAAGTCCCTTGTCTTCCTATCACGAGCCCTAACCATTCTATAAATGTCATTCTCTCCTTCCTTCGTACTCAAACATTGGTAAAGGTCCTCATAGGCCCGCCCCTTTGCCTCACTCACCGCTCATTTTGCAGTCTTCTTTGCCACCTTGTACTTCTCTATATTGTCTGCACACCTGTCATGATACAAGCACTTATAACACTCCTTTTCCTTAATAGCCTTTTGCACATCTTTATTCCACCACCAACTGTCTTTCAAGTCGCATCCGCTCTGTTTGGTCACTCTAAGCACCTCTAAAGCAACCTTCCAAATGCATGTTGCCATCTTCTCCCACATGCTCTTTGCATCGCTTTCATCCTTCCAAGGGCCCTCTTCAATGACCTTTTCCTTAAAGACCTTTGATGCCTCCCCTTCTAATTTCCACCACTTCGTTCTAGCAACCATGAGTGTCAACAAAAGATGCTCGGTAGTCCTCCAAGGGGTATCCCATGAAGGTAGATTGATCGGTGGAGGTGCATGTAATCAGGAACCGGATGGTGACACAAGGCGCAGAGACAGTGATTTAGATAGGTTCGGGTCGTCTGATCGACGTAATACCCTACGTCATGTGTCTTTGGTGTATTGTATTGAATATGTGATGTATGGATCTGTCCACTAGGGGACCCCTGCCTCTCCTTATATACTCTGGAGGGGTAGGGTTACAAGGAAAGTATCCTATTTGGTACTATATAATATCTTGCGGTGCACGTCGACCAGTGTCGTGCACGCCTTGATCTTGTGGGTTGGGCCACCTCTGATGGTGCGGCCCATGTCTTGTCTTGTGGATACCGGGGGTCATACCCCCATAGCTAGTCCCCGAGCCTACTAGAAGATGAAGAATGAATCTTGTAGCAGGGTCAAAGAAAAAGAAGTCTGAAGGCTTGCCGATGTCGTCTGACATGCACGTATCAAGACCCAGACATGCTACCCAAGATCAGCATGGAGCAGCTTGATAGCACACTGATGAGACATAGCAAGATCCGACCACCAAGGGAGTCCTCAGCTTAGCTAGCGACATCCAAGCACCGAGGTGTCCCCAGCGTAGCTGGCGATGTTCGAGCACCGAGGAATCCCTGGCATAGCTGGCGACGTCAGAGCACCGAGGAGCCCCCAGCATAGCTGGCGACGTCCGAGCACCGAGGAGCCCCCGACATAGCTGGCGACGTCCGAGCACTGAGGAGCCCCCGACGTAGCTAGCGACGTCCGAGCACCGAGGAGCCCCCAGCGTAGCTGGCAATGTCCGAGCATGAGAAGCCCCTAGCGTAGCTGGCGATGTTCGAGCACCAAGGAGTCCCCGACGTAGCTAGCGATGTCCAAGCACCGAGGAGCCTCGGCGTAGCTAGCGATGTCCGAGCATCGAGGAGTCCCAGCATAGCTAGCGATTTCTGAGCACTGAGGAGCCCTTGGCTTAGCTGACAATGTCCGAGCACCGAGGAGTCCCCATCGTAGTTGGCGATGTTCGAGCACCGAGGAGTCCCCGACGTAGCTGGTGATGTCCGAGCACCGAGGAGTTCCCAGCGTACCTAGCGATGTCCGCAAGGTGAAGTGTGCCAACTTAGTCCTCGAGCATGAAGAATCCGAGCGCTGAGGAGTCCCTAGCGTAGCTGGCGATGTTCGAGCACTGAGGAGCCCCCAGCATAGCTGATGATGAAGCACGAGCGACGAACAGTCCAATCAACTGGTCGGTAGTGAAGTGAGCATTGAGTAGAAACAACCGACGAACAGTCCGATCAACTAGTCGACGACGAAGTCCATGAACCTAGTGGTCTAACTAGTTGATCGGTGGAGAAGTCCGAGCACGATGTGATCCGATCACGTGGATCATAATCCTGTAATACAAATATGTAGAATGGGTAGTACATGATATAGAAATATATGAACTCCGGAGAAGAAATAGCGTATGTAACTCGGCGATCAGTTGGTGTGAAGATGTATTTATATTTAATACAAAATGCCCGACTAGTTAGTGTGTAGCTGAGTCTCCAGCCCTAGCTAGCCCGTTAACCATAACGTGGAGCGCGGAGCCCGTGTGCGTGTAGAAAGAACAAAGCTTCGCTAAGGAACCACTGCCGACCACCCATAACGTAGAGGGCAGATGCTCGTGCACGTGTAGGGAGAAGCCGGAGATAGGGCCGTCTCTGGGGACATTCGAGCGTCAACATGACTGTTTGGGGATTTGCCTTAGACTTAGCTGTATGTCATCTTTCAGATGGTATACATGAAAGAAAATTATTTGGAGAGCAAACATGGAGAAAATAGCTTGGAGAAACATTATAGCGATATACGAAGATTGGAGAATATTTAGAAAAATATTAAAACATGACTTAACTTTAGACAGAACGTCTAGTCGGTGGCATATGGCATTATCTGGTCGGTGTTGACGAAATTGCCCGGCCCTCGAGCTTTTTGAACTGTCGTCATGGCGGCGGTCGTGGTTGTCACGGTGCCGTTCTTCGCGACGATCATCATTGCATCGCGGTAGGTGGTCGGAGTAAGTAGTCCGGGTGACGTTGTCCTTATATTAGTGGTCGGCGACGCGGGCAGCTCGCTTAACAGCTCGCTTGGTGGCTTGACGGCTCCATGTGTGCATGTGCACATGCAAGTGCCGCAGCAATCTATAGCTGGCTTCCATGTAGACATATATACGTAAGCACATACAACTAGCTTTGCATGGCTCTAGTAATTGGCATGCAGCGAATCAATCTCAGTAGACGGACTGGAATCTTGGGACCGCACAATGGCGATCTGAGCTTCACTTTGATTCACATGCAATAGCAGCCATCAAAATAATTTATCGCTGCCTTCGATACAGGTATAGCACCGTGTTTGCTTATCTAATCCGATCCGGTGGCTCCGTTGGAACTTGTCGCCGAGAGAGATGCCGAGTAGCCGATGCACATAATAGAAAGCTCCGAGTAGTAGACTAATCCTTGAACACGACATTGAATCCACGTTTGATTATCTGATCTGATCCGGTAGCTCCGTTGGAACTTGTCGCTGAGAGAGACGCTGAGTAGCCGATGCACAGAACAGAAAGCTCTGAGTAGTAGACTGATCCTTGAACACGACATTGAATCTGACATCGAGGCGGACGCCATCGTAGCAGACCGAGTTGCTGGTGTAGCAGATTGATTCCGTCACTGAGTGATATCGAGCCTATCAGGCTACTAAAGTACGCCACCGTAGGAAGTCAAGTTGCCACGAGCGGCGTCGATCTTGAGATCCCATCTGGTTCACCATGGATCAGCACGCACACCCTTACCTGGTGCACTAACTGTCGACAAAAGATGCTCAGCAGTCCTCCGAAGGGTATCCCATGAAGGTAGATTGATCGGTGGAGGTGCACGTAATCAGGAACCGGATGGTGACACAAGGCGCAGAGACAACAATTTAGACAGGTTCGGGCCATCTGATCGACGTAATACCCTACGTCATATGTCTTTGGTATATTGTATTGAATATGTGATGTATGGATCTGTCCACTAGGGGACCCCTGCCTCTCCTTATATACTCTGGAGGGGTAGGGTTACAAGGAAAGTATCCTATTTGGTACTATACAATATCTTACGATGCACGTCGACCAGTGCCGTGCACGCCTTCATCTTGTGGGCTGGGCCACCTCTGATGGTGTGGCCCATATCTTGTCTTGTGGATACCAGGGGCCATACCCCCACAATGAGCTTGCACTAGAAAGCATAAGTCAACCACCACCAGCTTGTGTTAAGCGACCACACATTCTCCAGGTATCACCTTACAGTCCACACATGTTCGTTTATCCTTCCTTCTTCTAAGGACAAAGTCGATTTGACTAGAGTACTGGCCGCTACTAAAGGTCACTAAATGAGACTATCTCTTACAAAAGAAAGTGTTAGCTATCATTAGATCAAAAGCTATGGCGAAGTCTAAGACTTTCTCTCCCTCTTGGTTCCTACTACCATATCCGAAACCTCCATGGACCGCCTCGAAACCTGCACTTGATGTATCTACATGGCCATTAAGATCACCTCCTATAAAGAGCTTCTCACTACTAGGGATAGCTCTAACCAAGCGATCTAAGTCTTCCCAGAAAAGCCGCTTAACACTCTCATCATGGCCTACTTGGGGGGCATACGCACTAATTACGTTTAAGACCATATCACTAATGACAAGTTTAACTAAGATGATCCTATCCCCTTTCCTTCTCACCCTCACCACACCATCCTTGAGGCTCTTATCAATCAAAACTCCTACTCCATTTTTATTTAAAGTTGTCCCTGTGTACTAGAGCTTGAAGCCGGTATTGTCCACCTCCTTCGCCTTCTGCCCCTTTCATTTAGTCTCTTGGACGCATAAGATATTTACATGCCTCCTAACCGTTGTGTCCACTAACTCTCTTAACTTACCCATAAGGGACCCTACATTCCAGCTACCTAAACGGATTCTAGTTGGCTCGACTAGCTTCCTTGCTCTTCGCACCCGCCAAGGTAGGTGTGAAGACCCTTGCTCATTTTGCACCATACCCGGGCACCGATGTGGCGCACCACTAAGGATGCGATGACCCGATCCTTGCTCACTTGACACCGTGCCTAGATCACGACATGACGCTTCACGAGGGTGATGACTTGGCCCATGCTCATTTAACACCATACCCAGGTTCTGACATGGCGCGTCACTAAGAGGGTTACATCCCAACAGGATTCTTTTGGATTTTATCTCCATAAAAGTGGCTATGTTTTTACATTGACTCGCCGCGCTTAACACAACCCTCCTCCTTTATCAAGGCTTGGGACCTGCTATGCTGGGACACCAAAGATGCCCCACCATAGGCGAAGTTCAGCGGCAACAATATATATATATAATAATAATATTATACGTACCTTGAGAGATGGAGGAACTTGGAGAACCTACAAGGGAGGAAGGGCAGGGAACCAAATGACTTCTCTTTGGCCAAGTCTGCATCCTTAGTGCCACAGGCCTCCATCCCATTGATATACGGATTAAATGACTCCACTTTCTTGGTGTTCATGTCAATGGTGACCACCCACATCTTCTTCCATGTGTACACAGACTTCTCGATGATAAGGAAGTGAAGTACGTGTGGCCTGTCGATGTTCACTTGAGGAAACATTAGAATGTTGCGTAGGAGGTCCTCAAGAGGGTTGGTAGACCAGAGTTCATTGGAGGTGACTGAGTAGTCCTGAGTAGTCCTTTTCCCACACCTTGTCCTTTAACAAGAGGGTGTGGCATGTGACGGTGAAGCCAACACCATCTTTGAGTGGTCAATAGGGAATGCCATCATGGCGGTCGACTTTGATGAACTTGAGACAACTGCCAGCGTCGATGGCGGACACACCCTGGTACATCCAGCGACGTGACAAGTTGGTAGGATGAGTTGAACCGAACTCCTCCTCAGGAGGGAGGCGGACCAAGGTGACAGTAAGGGTGGGATCGAACATGTCACCGAAGAGGATGGCACAACTTGTAGTCGATCTAGGACAACCAGTTGCGGAAAGGGATGACAGTGTAGCTTTGCTAGCGGAAATCATCGTTGCTGTCGCTGCTGAGAATTCATGTGCAGGCACAGCTCCATTTGCAATTAGAATAATCAGCTGATGATGATCATAGCCAAAAGATGTCAGCATAGCTAGACCTCAGAGTGCCTAGCCCCCCTAACCAAAGGTTTGGCTTTTGCTACCACAAACTCTTGGCCTCGGCACAAGAGGCCCGTGATTGCGATAGACATCATACGCTGTGCAGGAGGACGGTGAGATTGGCGACCATCGCAGCAGGTATGATCACCCAAGTTGGACAAGGTACAATGGGGGAGCAGTTTGAGTGAAAGGTCAGAGGCGTTGAAGATGAACAAGTCCTGCACGGGAAGTTCTCCACGGACGTTGATCTTACCGACACAAAAAAGGGTGAGATGTTGGTGGGTCGAAAGGATAGAAAGCAGCTGTCTCCCAGGTTCCCCAGGAAATCCCGGCAGGTACGCATACATGTGGGAGATCGCTAGGGGCTCCGCAAGCTTGAAGGCGACGCTGAAGGGGGCGTTCCATGAGGTGGTGCTAGACGTTCTGATGGGGGCCTTGCTCTCATCTGAGAAGGACTCATCGTCGTCCCTATGGGAGACGAAGGGCTCCATCAACACCCACTTGTTGCCATAATAATATATTTTAAATAAAAATAGCGGTTAAAGCGTGATATTAAATATCCCACTATATTTTGGGTGAGGGAGTAGTCTATCCGGCACAACTAGTGACAAAAGGTGATGATGTTGTCAGTTTTCCAAAATGTCAGTGCTAGTTGTAGGTATCATCATGCCGAGGATTGATCAGCATGTTCGCTTGTTGGTTTCAGCTAGGGCTTATCAACCAGCCAACAGTGTTTTTCTCTCACAACAAACCAGCATCAGCCAGCCCAAACCAGCTCAGAAACCAACTAGCGAACAGACTAGATAGTTCAAGTACAGCCATGGGCAGATACTGTTCAGGCCTGAACCTAGGCATAAAAAATCGGCACACCAAGAAACCTACCTGGTCCAAGCTGCTTCTTATTGTTGTTAACCAAACAGGCCAGGAGTTCCATTTTTCAAGCTGCTTAAAGTTGCTAGCCAAACAGGCCTGGAGTTCATTTTTCCAGTAACTGCCACAAGTCAGGGGCTAGATGGTGTGCAGTAGCACAACCAATAGAATTATAGAAATAATGTGATGTTAACTTCAATTTATCTTTTAGGTCTTGTTTGATTGGAGTCCAATCCATAGAAATATTACTTGCAGATGAAAAATAAGTTGCAATCACTTTCACCTTATTCCATCCCAATATGTAAGGATTGGGTGTACTGAAGTACAACTAATCAATCCTTCAAAAATTTTGTAATGTATTCTAGTGTACTTTCGATTGGCATATTGTTACTTGGAGATCAAATTTAACATGCAAACTTGTATAACACAGGCAAGTTCAAGGACTAAGTGACAACTCCACACAATGACACAATTTAATGATTTTGCTTGAAAGAAAACACTGTAGACTATTTTTGACGAACCAACGGAACACACTACAAACCATCAGCGGAAAGAAAACACTACAGACTATTTTTGACGAAGCAACAGAACACACCACAAACAATCAGTGGTTCACACAATACATAAAAATAGCCATTAAGATCCTTCCTATGCCACAACATGAAATAGGTCCTTCAATTTTGTCAGACAAACATAAGAGAAGCCTTTCATGTGAAACCACGAGACATAACAGAAGAAAGCAAAATGGTTGGGCAGGAAGACATGTCTACGAAGTATGATGAGTTGGCAGCATGGGCAGGAACACATGTGACTCAATCCACATTCTTCCTCTTTCTGCAATACATAAATACTATGACAAAATGGTCTAGATAGATGATGTTCAAATTAAACTTGCTTCAGTTAGCAAGAGAAGGCTAGCTACCATGTAAAGATGATGTGTAAAGTAGTAGTGCTATATTGACAAGAAACAATTGCCAGGAACAGACAGTGCAGGTAATAATTAGTAGAATTCACTTCCATACTAATAATTTCCAACATATGAAATAAGGTAATAAAAACTCTTATTAAAGTAGTTGTGCCATATTTACAGGAAACAATTGCCAAGAACATATACTTCGCTACTAATAATTTTCAACATATATTCAACATATATATGGAAGAAGGTAATGACAACTCATCATTCATAAGCCTAATGAATATATTTCACTTAAACTTGAAAGCTAATGTTTAGACCTCTTTGGAACGCGGGATTCCTATATATGACTAATATGAAATTCCTGCATTCCAAAAGGGGCAATATTACTTTTTTTGTTATAGAAAAATACTACTGGTCTTCTAGTAAGTGAAAAGCCAGGGAGGTGGGACCCCTTGGGAATGCAGGAATCTGATAGGTTTAGTTTTTTCACTAGAAAAATGCATTATTCATGCAAAAGAAATCACATATTCCAAACGAGACCTAAACTGATGAAGAGTTGCACAATGCATCAATAAATGACTCCTAGTAAAGTAACAATATATCCAAACTAGCAAGTACTATTAAGCAGGTGATATAGATAAAACCAGCAGCAACAATATATACTATATAATAATATTATGCGTACCTTGAGAGATGGAGGAACTCGGAGAACCCACAGGGGAGGAAGGGCAGGGAACCAAATGACTTCTCTTTGGCCAAGTCAGCATCCTCAGTTCCACGGGCCTCCATCCCATTGATATACGGATTAAATGACTCCACTTTCTTGGTGTTCATGTCAATGGTGACCACCCACATCTCTTCCATGTGTACACGGACTTCTCGATGATAAGGAAGTGAGCTACGTGTGGCCTATCGATGTTCACTTGAGGAAACATGAGAATGTCGCGTGGGAGGTCCTCAAGAGGGTTGGCAGACCAGAGCTCATTGGAGGTGACGGAGTAGTCCTTTTCCCACACCTTGTCCTTTAACACCTTGTCCTTTAACACCTTGTCCTTTAACAAGAGGGTGTGCCATGTGATGGTGAAGCTAGCACCGTCTTTGAGTGGCCCATAGGGAACGCCATCATGGCGATCGACTTTGATGAACTTGAGACAACTACCGGCGTCGATGGCGGACACACCCCGGTACATCCAGCGACGCGACAAGTTGGGAGGATGAGCATGAGTTGAACCGAACTCCTCCTCCGGAGGGAGGCAGATCAAGGTGACAGTAGGGGTGGGACCGAACATGTCACCGAAGAGGATGCCACGGTTGTAGTCGATCCAGCATAGCCAGTTGTGGAAAGGGATGATGGTGTAGCTCTGCCAGCGGAAATCATCAGTGCTGTCGCTGCTGAGAATTCGTGTGCGGGCACAGCTCCAGTTGCAATCAGAATAATCAGCTGATGATGATTGCAGCCAAAAGATGTCAACATAGACCTCATTGTCCCTAGGCCCCCTAACCAAGAGTTTGGCTTCTGCTACCACAAACTCTTTGCCTCGGCACAATAGGCTCGTGATTGCAACGGACATCATATGCTGCGCAGGAGGAGGAAAAGTAGGAGTACTGCGAGATACGCGACCATCGCAGCGGGCATGATCACCCAAGTTGGACAAGGTACAGTGGAGGAGTAAATTGAGTGAAAGGTCGTAGGCGTTGAAGATGAACAAGTCCTGCACGGGAAGTTCTCCACGGACGCTGATCTTACCGACACGAAAAAGGGCGAGATGTTGGTGGGTCGAAAGGATTGAAAGCAGCTGTCTCCCGGGTTCCCCAGGAAATCCCAGTAGGTACGCGTACAGGTGGGAGATCACCGAGGCTCTGCAAGCTTGAAGGCGACACTGAAGGGGGCGTTCCACGAGGTGGTGCCAGACGTTCTGATGGGGGCCTTGCTCTCGTCCGAGAAGGACTCATCGTCGTCCCTGCGGGTGACAAAGGGCTCCATCAACACCCACTTGGGTGGCAAGTTATTAGCGGCGGCGGCGGACATGGTGACCTTGAGACAGATTACATTGGGAAATATAATTAGGGGAATAATCACTCCACCGTGAGGACGAATCGGGCCAGAGAGCTGTAACCTTACTTACCCATGGAGAGTAAGCCGCTGTTGGCAGGACGCCGGCAGACAAGAAGAGAGGAGGCGGAGGTAGCAGAAGAGGCGATGCAGCGGCTTGGTGGCTGCCTGGGTATGTCGGTCGACTTGTGTAAAGAAAGATGGAGGACACATGTACTTTGGGCCATTATTAGGCTTTCATTTATTAGATGAGGTGAGAGCAGTTGTACATGTTAGGCTGGGCCGGGATTCTGGGTCTGGCTGCTTTTATTTACTATTTACGAGAACATATATAGTTAGAGTAGTTGTTTTTTCTAAGATGAAAACGGATAGGCTACTGGGTCAAGTCGAAGAGATACACGTTCCTACGTGCCAGCTAAGTTTTTTTCTGTTTCTTTTTTTTCTTGAATAAGTAAAAATGTTTGCGCATCATTATAATTAAAATTGAATAGTTTGATCATACCAACGATATGTTTCTGGCGAGCACCCTAGGAGGCCTACAGGTTCTAGCTTCAATATTACACAAATGGTAGACAACCGATATATGGGCAGCGACGCAACCTAAGAAGTGAGCTTGCGTCTCCGCTGCTGCCTGCGCGACCCTTTTCTAACGTCTGGGAAGAGCGCTCCCATTTATTCGACGTTGGGAGCGTTCGGCCTAGCATCGTAGAGCTCCTCGTAGGCCTTCCTTTCCAACGCGCTTGGTGTTTATAGACCCATGGCCAAACCCAATCGCTGCATGATTAGGATCTCACCTCATTTGAAAATAGGCACCCAAGAGAGGCTCTGAGCCGCCAGAGGCTTGCTTCGTAGCGGGAGCACCGCATTTGCAGGTGACGGCAGCATGGAAGACAGACGAATTAGTGGGGAGGCAACACTATTACTGTCTATGTTTTCATAAGCGGACAAAAACCATTTTCAAAGGCGGGCAAAGCCCCCGCCTATAAATAAATGCCTGTGTTAATAACCATTTACGAAGGCGACGCATAGAGCCCGTCTGTGAAAATAGGTAAATAAATAATAAAAAAATCGAAAGGCAACTAACGAGCCTATTTCAGAGCCGGTCAGCTTCCGCGTGTTCCCCGCCACCACTGCCACCGCCAGTGCGGTCCCCGCGAGCCCACCGCCATCAGAAGAGACCTTGTGCCTCCGTTAATGAATTTATTGAGGCGGTCATTTTTTTAGTGCCTCTGAAAATGGGTTGTCCACCTCCGGAAATCGCTGCATGTTTTAGGAAACATGTGGACTTTGTGCCCGCCTCCTAATATCCTAGGGGCATGTCTTGCAAAATCAATCATTTATTTAGTAGTGCAGCCTTCTGCAGCACTCGCTTGGTGAAGCTCTCGAGGCGGCACATGATGAAGGTGTCATTGTACATAGCTAGGTGGTCGTCCCGCGGCGGTGTACGGAGCAAAACAACATCCGTCGTGAGCTCGGCTAGACCGAAGCCTAGTGGGTAGTCTTCTATTGGCGGTCCTTTAACTCCTAGTTTTAACCATGGCATAAAAACCATTCATATAAAACACCAAACTTAGTATTAGGGATTATGACTAATAAGTTTCACATGTTTTGGTGATTATGTGTTTTGCAGTACATATATTGAAATAACATAGAAAACGTGCTCAAAATGAGCCAAGACATGAAGCGCAGCACCATCCAATGTGAGCACAAGGGGGAAAGGCCCACCAACCCAAAGCAACACCATCTATTTGCATCTCATCCTCCGTAGATGCATCCCGTGGTGGTGTGACCTGACCTGTGCCTGTCCCTTCTTAGAAGGTGCTAGAGGTAGGAGATCTAAGTATAGAGAGGGGGAACTTGGAGGAGGAAGATAAATAGTTGGTAGGAGATGGTATCTTCTGATAATTATTCGATGCCTCTCGCCTCAGGTGCAGCTTCCCATTTGTAGGCCCTGTTTGGTTGAGCTGTGGATTTTAAAAAAGCTGCTGTGAGCTGTGGGCTGTGGAAAAGCTGCTGTGGGCTGAGAGCTATGGAAAAATCTAAAAGCCGTTTGGTTAGAGCAGCTGTGAAACTGCAGGATGTGTAGAAATGTCTGTAATGCCCTTAAAGGCCTGAGGGACTATTTATATTCAAATTGCTTGTAAATAAATATTGTACTCACTTATTTGTATGTAAATGACTATTTTGGTAAGGAAAAATAAATTTGTTCCAAGTTTTTTAGTATTCAAAGTGATTTGGTCCATACAAATATAATAATATTAGCATTTTACAAAAGATAAGGGCTCATCAAATCATGTCATCCCTCAACATAACTATCTCACACTAAACAAAGCATCGGCTATTCTACTACGAATGATATTCATGGCATCCTCATTCTCCACATCTTCAATCTCATCTTCCGGTGTCGTGTCATCCTCTTGTACCAAGTATTCATCATCATCATCACATCTTTCGAACTCCTTATCATGCAAATTGCTATCACGAATAAAATTATGCAATGCCAAACAAGCAAGAATGATGTGCTTCTGAGTACGAGTTGAGAAACTTGGTATGCCCTTCAAAATACGCCACTTCTCCTTCAATACTCCAAAGGCCCGCTCAATGACATTTCGAAGGGATGAATGATTGAAATTGAACACCTCATATTTCCCTTGGGGTGGTCCAGAACGATTACAAAATTCTGGAATATGGTATGTGCTTCCTTTGAAAGGGGCCAGATACCCTGTTCGGTTTGGATATCCAGAGTCCACAAGATAATATTTCCCTACAAAGTAAAATCAATGTAAGCAAATAAATAATACAAGTACCTCACGTATTGCTGGTCCAACCATTAGGAAGCAAATACATAATACGTGTGATATGTGTATACCTTTAGGAGGCACAGGAAAATCATTAAAATTTGCCAAAGCATGATTGAGGATACGTGTGTCATGGGCACAACCGGGCCAACCAGCAACCGCAAAGATAAACCTCATGTCAAAGTCACAAACAGCTAGCAAATTCTGAGATGTATATCCATGACGGCATGTGTGATTAACCGTATCCTCAGCTGGCACAACCACTGGAACATGTGAACCGTCTATTGCTCCAATAGCGCCTTTGAAGTATGGCCAGAAACGGTCTTCTTTGATTCTTTCATGTTCCGAAGAAAAAGTAGCATCTCTTGGCTTAATATTGTCTTTACCTAACTTGCGCAAACACTTCAGCACCTCATGAAACTTAGTGTGGACTGTCCACAGTGAACGAGTGAAGCGATTTTCCACTTGTGAAAATGATTGCGGTCCTCCGACAATCCACAAGAACATCGCCAATGACTCAATGGATGAAACATTGTTAGTGGAGGTCAAACCATAGTTCAAGACTAGCAACTCATACAGTGCCATGAAGACATCGGTGCTCATTCGAAACATCTTATAGAAGTACCTTGGATGAGAAAAGCACCTCATCACCCATTGCAGTCCAGTTTCTGGTGTTTCCCTGTACTCTCCTTTGTTCCAATAACGATCAGTGTATTGTGCACCCATTTGACCAATAATGGCAGCATGCTGGGAAAGCTCAGCTAGGAGTAGCAATCTCTTCTGTCCTTGGGCTACACCTTCCAGGTTCTCATCCATCTACAAAAAATATTAACATTTATTAAGCTCAGTACAAGGATATATATCTGACACAATGATAATAAGCTCACAGTACAAGGACAAAAATATATGTATACATGCACATGGATACTAATCTGACAGAAGGATAATAAGCTCACAATACAAATAATTTTAGTACAAATTGTTCTCAGTACAAGCAAATTGTTCTCAGAGTACAATTTAAAATTGGTTCAGGTAGCCATACAACTAATAGTGCTCACAATACAAATTCTTAATGGTTCACACAGCAACAATAGAAATAAAAATTGGTTCACTAGCGCCTCATCTCCTTCTCATGCTCTCTCTCAAGGACATCCAGCCTTCCTTTGTTTGTTTTCAGATGGCTGAAGACCTCTCTAAATTCAGGCTTCATGATCAGCATGGTGGCAGTGTGCATTAGAGGAGTTCCTTCTTCCACCCCACACTCTTCGACCATCTTCATAGCCTCTCCAATAGTGGGGACAACATTAGTGGGAGAAGCTGAGGTGGCAGATGCACTAGAGATCCTATCTACTGCACTTTCTATCTTCAAACATGTGTTTTTGTACATTCGATAAAATGGACTATTTTCTTCTTTGCTTTCAGCAATAGTACAGGAGCTCTTGCGTTTCTTTTTCCCTTTTTGCTTCAAATCAGCCAGCTTGACATCATCTTTAGGTGGAGGTTTTGGCACCTCGGCCACGCAATCATCACTCTCATCCGAAGATATATCACCAGGACAAGCTGCAGTGGCCCCAGTCACATGTACCTTGCCGAAAATCAGATCAAGATCATCAAGGTACTTCGGTCCTTGTTTTCTGAACCTCACATGATTGCATTTAAGCCCTTTTTCACGATTATTGCACCTCTGAAATTGAATGAAAAATTTTAGCACGACACACCATATCATACTATGGACAAAATATCAACAGAAATAGTGCTTACAGCAAGGTGTTCATCCCACCAATCCTGGGGGCAATCAACAGTTCCCTTAGCCGCATCCCATCCAAGTCCAGTGGCATAATTTTTTAACTCCATGAACCAAACATATTCTTTTTTTAAGTTATCTAATTTGTTCTTCAATTGTATCTTTGTTCGCTTGTCACCAGTTTTGGCTTCAAACTTGGCTACAATATTTTTCCAACCAGTGCTAGTCCAAAGCCCCTGGGGCCTATTCCCAGCTTCTATCCCCCCTTTGCATACATCAATCAAATGCTTCAAAAAGAAATCACCCCAATCTGCCTTGTCACCCATTCTTGAATCAAACAAAACAAAATTTTCAGACATTCTAATTACCATAATATCATGCCATTATTTCTATCAAATACACAGCACACTGAACTGAGAATAAATAACATGTATCTGGAAGCGTAGATCGATGGAGCTTGGACTTGGTTTGCCAATGTCGTTGATTAACAGGCTTCTTATACAGTTAAACAGTTTATAGTTCCGTTTACAAATAGGAATACCTGGATGACGGTCTTGGAGCCAACAAAAGCCTCTATCTTCTTCCAGTCACGGTCAAAGCTGAAAAGAAAAGAAACATAGTTGACACACGAATATTACATGCAAGATGTGGTCTTATATTTCACTGACAATTTTTTGGGCCAGGTGTATGGATTCAAGAACAGTAAATGGTGTGCTCTTGGGGCAACAAGGCACGTTATCATCACAAAACTAAGCAGGACCAAGTTAATGCTTGCAATCAAAATACTATGAAGTAGAGAATGAGAGAAGCCAGAATACTGCTAACAACCCGTGTGTGTAAGAGTGCATTCTGAAAGGCCATCCGCAAAGTATATGCTGATAAAGATGCACGCCTTTTCAATTGGACAGATGAGATGCATGATTTTTGGATCCTGCTTAACTTGTGTCCGCAGACTAATTGCAAGAACACATGCTTTGCTGGCTTAGAGAATCTAGTGTGCCCTACCCAGGCAAATGACACCACCAGTTGAGCAAAGAGCACTACTGCACTAGAGTCTTCATCAGTTGAAATTCCAACATCCACAAATTAACGCATCAAAAAGCCCGGCGCATCATCCCAAGACATTAAAAAATAAAAATCCACAACGACACAATTAACGCATCAAAAAGACAGAAAACATCTAGTCTTTTAGCCAGAATACACCACAAAGCCCGGCGCTTCATACCTGTGAAACGCAAAGCGCGCATCGAAACAAACGAAACCCAAGTGAGGGGTTGCGGTCTGCTTACAGCTGCAGGGCCTCGAGGAACTTATCGTGCTCTTGCTCCGTCCAGCTCTCCCGGGATTGAGAATAAATAACATGTATTAAACCATTTATGAGAGATTGAGATACCTTCTGTGTAGATCCGGTCACTGGAAGCGTAGATCGATGGAGCTTGGACTTGGTTTGCCAATGTCGTTGAGTCCAGGAATCGCTCTTAGCAGCAGAGTGTTCTGTGATGAAACAAGAAAAAAAAGGAAAAGGCTTCTCTTTCAGAAGACAGGACCTTTATCTATCATCCGCGACTGCAATCGAACACTATACGTGGATAGAAGGAAAGGAGCTTGTTAATCCAAGAAAGCTAACCTGCTTGTCAAGTGGGTGGTGGAAGTCGTCGGCGTCGAGGCCCGACCTCGACCTGCAACCGAGAAGGGGCAGAGACAGGGACTCCCGCCGGGGTGACCAGTAGGGCGATGAGGATGGGGACGGCGCCGGAGAGGATGGGGACGGCGCCGGAGAGGACCGGGCGGCGCCGGAGAGGATGGGGACGGCGACGGAGAGGACCGGCCGCCGCCAAACCCTAGCTCTGCCTGGGCGTCGCCACCTGCGGACAGACGAGTCGTCTCGCGCGGACGGGAAGAAGAGGAAAAGATCGAAGCGTTTTCTTTGTAACCTGTGGCAGTGCGGGTAATTTCCATCCTCCACAGCCGGTGAAAGCAGCCCTCCCCCTGCTGTGAAAAATGAACTACCCAAAAGCTAGCTTTTGTACAATTCAGTACCACCTTTGCAACCCTTTGGTTAGCTTTTTGACTTCTGAAGAAGCTACAGCCGGTTGGAAGCTGAACCAAACAGGGCCGTAGTGTTGTTCCTCAATTGACATGGCCTAGTAGGGCACTCGACCCATGGCCTGACGCTAGCCCATAGCCTAGATGACTCTGACACCTGAGCTAGAAGGAAGATTCTAGAAGGTGCTGGAGGTAGGAGATCCAAGTACAGAGAGGGGGGACTTGGGGAGGAAGATGAACAGTAGGTTGGAGATAGTTTTTTCTGATAATTGTTCGATGCCTCTCACCTCAGGTGTAGCTTCCCATCTGTAGTGTTGTTCCTCAATTGACATGGCCTAGTAGGCCACTCGGCCCATGGCCTGACGCCAGCCCATAGCCTAGATGACTCCTGACATAGATGCTATGTTGCCAGGTGTCATCACGGTCGGGGTTCTTGCAGTAGAGGATTCCTTCGGGGTTCTTGCAGAAGCTGTGGACTAGTGCGCGGCATGAGTTCCATTTGTCGTCGGTGGAACCGAATCTGGGTAGAGCTAGTTTGTGCATCCAAAATATGGCGCGCGTAGACCTCATCAGTCTAGGAAAGTTTGAGTTCTGCTACCACGAACTCCTGTCCATGGACCAGACCGCCATCAAACGCCATCCTGACTGCTCCAGCTTGTTAGGAGGAGGGCCACGACGACGGCGATGGTGACCACCGTGGATGGGATCTAGCTCGTCCGACAAGGTACAAGGGGGAGTGTTTTGAGTGATGAGCAAGGTTTGTCGTTGTCGATATCTGATGAGGCGCAGGCACTGTTGTCGTAGATGAAGAGCTCCTGCAACACGTCACATCATAGTTTTGGATTTCGGTGTAAGCAAAAATACCAGAGGGGCCAGTAAGACCGGTAGGCCAATTTTTGTCCGAAATTTCACCAATACCGGTCAGAGTTTGGCCAAACTTTAATCAAAATTTACAAATATCATTCAATACCGGTCGAAATCGACTGAAACCGGCCAATACCGGAGGGCACCGATAGGACCGATATTGACCGGTTTACGCCAGTTTTTGGTAGTATTGAGAACTATGCTTCACATGCATTGTTCGTGATACTGACACGGAATAGGACGAGATGCTGGTGGCTCACCAGGATGGCTAAGGGCACCTGTTTCATGGGATCCGAAAACCCCTGTAGCTGAGCTATCGGGTATCGATATTAGGGATACCCAAAGCAAGGAGGTTAGCGTCCACGTAGACTTCCTCGGATGATGCAAGACGTATTAAAAGGTCTAGTCCGACCCCAAGGCCGTCGAGGTCTCACCCAAGGCCATGGGCCCCGCCTCGTCTGACCCCTTAGGTGCGGGTGCCGTCTCGTTTGACCCCAAAGACACGGTTTCCGCCTCACCCGACCCTGTGGGTGCGGGCTCCGTCTCGTCCAACCCCAAAGCCATGGGGATCTCACCCAAGGGCCCTGTCTCGCCCGACCCCTTAGGTACGGGCTCTGTCTCGCCCGACCCCAAGGATGCGATTTTGGCCTCGCCTGACCCCTTGCGTGCGGGCTTCGTCTCGCCCGACCCTAAGGCCACGGGGGTCTCACCCAAAGCCGCAGACTCCGCCTCACCCGACCCCTTGGGTGTGGGCTCCGTCTCGTCCAACCCAAGGACATTGTTTCTGCCTCGCCCGACCCCTTGGGTGCGGGCTACATCTCGCCCGACCCCAAGGCCATGGGGTCTCACCCAATGCCACGGACTCCGCCTCACCCAACCCATTGGGTGTGGGTTCCATCTCGCCTGACCCCAAGGGTGCGGTTTTTGTCTCGTCCGACGGGGACCCGTACCGCCGCCAACCACTCCAAGTCCAAGCGTATGGGCCTAGGTCAAAACTCTGACATCAGGGAAGAAACTAGCATGCCTCGATGTAACCCATGGCCATGATGGGCCATACCCGAGGACTCACATCAAGAACAGCGTCGGGCATGCCGGTGCTGTTCTGCCTAACCCTCGTATGAATGCTGACAGGCACATCAGTTCACCACGACGTCCGCCGGAACATAATGGAATGCCATGACCGACAGATGACGCCTATGCATGGCATCAGTGACAAATAGGACCACGACGTGGAGCTATCCCTATTGACGTCTACAGGGATGGCGGGACCCGCATGAAGAGGAAGAAGGACCTAGCGATCCTGGAAGCCTTCTTCTCTCTCTAGTTCTTCTCCTTTTCCTCTGTTGTAACCCGTACTCTCCCTTCGCCTACAAAAGGGGAAGCAGGGCACCCCATGAAAAGAGGGACACCCCATGAAAAGAGGGATCCAGATCGGCACAAGACTGAACCATGAGATAAAAACACAAGAGCATGACACGAGCACACGACTGAGCAGCGATCGAGCTCTCAGCACCCGTTCATTCCTTTCACCAGAGACTTAGGATCCTTTCCTTCTCTCGTCTGTTTGTAACTCCTACTACGAACCAAGTGCCGGTAACACGAGCAGTAGCAAACTGGATGTAGGGACATTCTACCCAAACTAGTATCAACTCTTGTATCCTTCGAGCACACCATCCGAGCTAGACGCATAAATACAAATTTACCCATCGGTGGTTCAAAAACACCGACAGTTGGCGTGATAGGTTGGGGTTTTTTGCGTGTCTCGACGTCCACATCAGGCCTCAGATTGCTAGTAATGGCGTCAGCTATGTCCCGGGCACACACGTGTGCTTTGGGAACCTAGACTTCATCATCACAACAGGGGGAGAGTTGGTGTAGGCTCCCATCGCCGTCCAACCTCTCCACTCCGCCGGCCTCGATGCGATCATCGAGGCGCTTGAGGAGCTGTGGCTGCACGCACCAGAGGCCTACACCCCTGGGTGTGACCAGCTCCTTGGCTTCGATTATGGGAGGCTAGAACGCCAGCTCGACGCCTTCCTAGGACCCCAACCGTCCCGGGAGCAAGGTTTTCATTTTTGGAAATTAAAATTTATCGGGGGTCACAGATAAAGAGGATAAACATGATATATTGGAAATATCGGACCAAATTCAAATAAAATTTAATTTGAATTTAAGTAAATTTAAATAAATTTAAACAAAATTTGTACGAAAAAAAAGATATTTCCTTATCGGCACTTACAGATAAAGAGGATATATCGGAAATATCAGGAGATTTCAGCCAATATTGGGAGGACCTAGGCCACCTCATCAAGAACATCACTGCTGTAGCGGCCTTGCTTCAAGGGCTTCCAGGGCCCATGATGCCCGAGGATCGTCGGGCCCATCGCTATACCTATCTGAAGTTGAAGATGCCGGGTCCACGCAGGGTCATCATCATCAGCACATCCTTCTAGCGCGTCTATGAGGGCGAGGGCGAGTGCTGCAAACATGCCACGGCAATTATCGCCTCCAAAGATCTTGTGGACATCAGGGAGGTGATCATCGAAGAAACGCCCAACCCTAAGCGGTCGGCCGGGTCTTTCAAGCCTATAGAAGGCGCCAAAGAGGTCCTCATAGACCCCAGTGGCTCTGAGGGCAAAGTGGTGTGCATTGGCACCACACTTTCCTCCAAATAAGAAAGCGCGCTCGTCAACTTCCCCCGTGCCAATAGAGACATCTTTGCGTGGAGACCCTCAGACATGCCAGGCATTCCGAGAGAAGTCATCGAGCACGCCTTGAAGATTAGGCTAGGCTCCAAGCCAGTGAAGTAGCGCTTGCGTCACTTCGATGAGGAGAAATGCAGGGCCATCGGTCAGGAGATTGTGAAGCTTTTGGTGGTCGGGTTCATTAAGGAAGTATACCACCCTGAGTGGTTAGCCAATCCCATTCTTGTATGAAAGAAGAGTGGGAAATGGAGAATGTGTGTCGACTACATAGGTCTCAACAAAGTATGTCCAAAGGATCCATTTCCATTGCCACGCATAGACCAAGTAGTTGACTCGACCTTAGGGTGTGAAACCCTTTGCTTCCTTGATGCGTATTCCATGTACCATCAAATCGTGATGAAAGAGTCCGACCAGCTCACAACATCTTTCATCACCCCATTCGGATCATACTGCTACATCATAATGCCATTTGGCCTAAAGAATGCAGGAGCTACATACCAATGCTGCATGCTTAAGTGTTTCAGGGATCTCATCGGGCGGACCATTGAGGCCTACGTGGATGACATCATGGTCAAATCCAAATGGACTGACCAGGTCGTAGCCGACCTGGAGCAGACCTTCGCGAAACTCTGAGCAAACGTCATTAAGCTCTCCCCCAAGAAGTGTGTTTTTGAAGTCCCAAGGGGTATGCTGCTAGATTTTATTGTCTCCAAGCGTGGCATCGAGGCCAACCCAGAGAAAATCTCAGCCATCACGAGGATTGTGGGGGTATTAACCCCTATACCCTTATGGCTAGGCTTAGGCCAGCCCAAATCAGGGGGTTTGATCCACTAGAAGATGACGCGCGGCCTAGCCAACCTGTTCGGAATCCCACGCAAGGAGTCAAGGCGGATTTAGAGATCAAGCAAGATCCTGGTCGGTTAGAATAGGAATCCTTATCCGGCCACCTATGACAATTGTAACTGGCTAGGATAAGTTTCTAGATCTGTAACTCTACCCCTTGGACTATATAAGGTGGGCAGGGGACCCCTCTAAAAACATCTCTCATTGACATACAGTAATACAATCAGACGCAGGACGTAGGTATTACGCCTTTACGTCGGTCGAACCTGGATAAAACCTTGTGTCTATCTTGCATCACCATCTTGTTTGTTGCTTGCGCATCTGTCTGCCGATAATCTACTACCTTAGGCATACCCCTAGGTAGACTGCCGACCATATTTCATCGACAGTGGCGCGCCAGGTTGGGGGTATGCGTACTGCTCTCCAAGCGAACAAGATGGCTACGCCAAACGGCCTCACGTTCACCATCGGCTAGATCACCTGTACCATCGGCTTCGATGACTTCATCGCCATGACCCCGGAGGAGGTGCGGGTTCAATTTGCGCCGACCACTGCTTCACCTACATCAGCTATGGCTCCGACCACGTAGGATCTGGCTCCGACCATGGTGGATTTGGCTCCAAACACGGCGGATCTAGCTCCGACCACGATGGATCTGGCTCCGACCACACCAGCGTCGTCTTCGGCCACATCGACAACCCGTCGTCCGCTTCCTCGCTACAAAAGGAGGCAGATCGACAACACCGACTTGCTCGACTCCATCGATCGGGTCGGCACCAAACTTGCCGAAACCCTGGCTCTGGTAAGTTTGATTCAAAGTCAACCTAATGAGTAGATAACTATGACCCACAATAGATCTACCCGACCAGCTCGGGCCAGTCATCCTACACGACTTGATATGGATCTCGTGGTCACATCTACTCCTGAAGGGCGCTCCGTCCGTCGCCGGCCAGCCCCTGCGACGGGTCTTCGGCTCTCTGAGTATGAAGCCTCGATAGAAAACCACCAGGTCCAGCCCTACGGCCTGTGCAACTTCGTCAACATGGTCCGAATTGAGGATTATCAAGAAGGATCGGTCCACACAGTTCAAGAGGGTGGCTCAAGCTCCTCGTCCGGCATCACATCTAATGCCTCCGTTCACATCGAGCTCCAACATCATGACGATGAAGGCGTTGAATACGATCTAGATACCCCAGACCACGCCCTAGGAATCCTACAATTCCCGTCCTTCCCACCAAGGCGAGGAGACTTGATCAATGTCGTCAGTAATGACGAACCGCCGACGGTCGGCGTAATAGAACAAGAAAGGCTAGCACATGAAGCACGCAATATTGACCGGTTTAATCGCCGACAAATTGAAGCCGAGGCAGAAGAGGAGGCCCGACGCATAAGGGTCTAGCCACGTGACCTTAACAATGCTTTTGACAGGGTGGGGACAAGCAGGTCTTCAGGACTCCAAGCGCCAACGTAGCTGTTGCTATGGTGACAATGCAACGACTACCCAACACCTCGGAAACACAGGCAGTTTGCGATGACATACAAGCTTACCTGACGACTGCTATGGCCCAGACCACAGAGATTGTAAATCAAGCTCGGGCTCCATCTATCTCAGTCGAATCAAGCCACAGCCGCCAATACTCAAGTCGCTCACAACCACCCAACCAACGTGGCTCGCGCAACAACGACCCATCAGACAACCATCAAGGCAGAAACGGTGGCCATGATGGTGGTCGGGACGACAACCGCCGTCGGGAGGACAACCGCCACGACGTTCGGGACGACAACCGCCGAGACAACCGCGATAATCACCATGATAACCACGGTCGTAGGGTTAATCAGGATGGCAACTGAGATCGCCGTGATGGCAATAACGATCTCCGCCATTACCTCGGAGGACGCGATTTGTGCAATCGCATCAACCAAAGAGCCAACGATCATGCATCCCACGAAAGCTATCGCCGTATGGAATATGATACTACCCATGGCCCTCTGGGTTTGAAGTAGTTTACTTCGCACCTTCACCAAGTCATATGGCCCAAGAACTTCAAGCTTGAAAAACTTTAGAAGTATGACGGCAAGGAGAACCCCGAATTATGGGTCATGCTCTACAAAATTGCGTGCAGATCAGCCATGGCTAACGAGCACGTCATGTCTAACTACTTCCTAGTCGCTGTTGGCCATGCAGGTCACCAATGGCTGGTCAGCTTGTCGGTGAACTACTTTGATTCTTGGCAAGAGCTCAAGCAAGCCTTCATCGACAACTTCATTGCTACTTGCGAGCAACCTAGCAACAAATATGATCTGCAGCAGATTCGAGATCAGAAAGATGAGCCACTGCATGAGTACATCCGGCGTTTCTTGGAGATGCGCATCAAGGTCCCATCAATCTCCGACAACGAGGCAATCAAGGCTTTCATCACTGGCCTCCACTTTCACGATGCCCTAAGGGACAAGCTCCTCCGCAAGAGACCTGAATCAGTCACAGCGCTCCTGGCCACTGCTAAGAAATACGTGGACGCTGACAATGCCAAAAAGATAATTATCAAAGAAGCAGCAAGGGTTCCATGCTCCGACCACCCCCACACCGCGATGACTACCATGACAACTGTGGTTGGAACGACAATTTTGACCACCGCAACCAGCGCAACGACTCTCGCGACCACCACGACCAACATAATCAGTGGCGTAATCGCCGTGACGATTACAGGGGCAAGCATGCTCGGGAAGATGACGGCGAGGTCAACACCATAAAAAAAGGTGGCGGATGTCGTAACTACAAAGAAGACTATGCCAAAGCATTGAAAGGGCCCTGCCAGCTCCATCCCAAGTCAAACCATACCATGGAGAATTGCCGCATTCTCAAGTCTATCTACACGCGTCAACAGGCTCCGGATACATCCGACAAGCCTAACGACGTAGGGGAACAGCGCAACAAGGACAACAACGATGAAGACGTAGATCCCCATCACAAGTACATCAAGCCAACCGATCACGTCCACACCATCATTGGAGGCAAAGTGTCCATCAAGATCAAACGAGAACGTAAGCTGCTCGCCTACGCCTGCTTGAATGTGGCCAACACCGACAACCTCGTCGCTGATCCACAGCTCCCTCCTTGGTCTCACCACGAGATCTCCTTCAGCAGAAAGGACCAATGGGCGGCAATACCTAAGCCAGGACGTTTTCCCCTAGTCCTCGATCCTTGTATCAACAAGGTTCAGTTTGACAAAGTGCTGATTAACGGCGGCAGTTCCATCAATATACTGTTTAGGAATAGTCTGCCAGCCCTGAAGATAACCTAGGCGGATCTCAAACCATACGAGGCACAGTTCTAGGGTGTTCTCCTCAGTCAGAGCTCTACACCTCTTGGGCAGATCATGCTACCTGTGCAGTTTGGTACTCCGGACCACTTCTGCACCGACTACGTCAACTTTGTGGTCGCTGACTTCGACGGCACCTACCATGCTATCCTTGGTCGACCATCGCTCACCAAGTTCATGGCCATACCTCACTACAGGTATTTGGTGCTCAAGATGCCTACTGAGAAAGGAGTTCTAACTCTCAGGGGCAACGTATACGTAGCTTACACCTACGAGGACGACAGCTTCAAAATAGCAGAGGCTCACGACCTCTCTATTCGCATGGCTGAGACCATGCTCGATGCCAAGGAGACCTCAGCCGACCACCTGGAGATCCCAGAGCTCGAGGCTCCATGCAAGAACATCAAGTCCAAGGAGCACAAGGTGATCCAGCTGGTCGATGGTGATCCCAGCAAAACAGCCCTTATCGGGGCCAACCTGGATCCCAAATACGAAGACGCACTCGTCAGGTTCTTGAGGAGCAACATGGATGTGTTCGCATGGAAGCCTGCTGACATGCTCGGTGTACCTCGGAACTTGATCGAGCACTCCTTGAATGTCAATGGCAAGGCCAAACCTATCAAGCAGAAGCTACAATGGTTTGCTCACGACAAGAAGGAGGCAATTAGGGTAGAAGTTACACGGCTTTTGGCAGCCGGATTTATCAAAGAAGTATATCATCCGGAGTGGTTGCCAACCCGGTTCTTGTACGCAAAAAGAATAATGAATGGAGAATGTGTGTTGATTACACTGATCTCAACAAACACTGCCCTAAAGACCCCTTCGGTTTACCTCACATAGACGAGGTCATAGATTTAACCGCCGGTTGTGAGCTGCTTTCCTTTCTCGATTGCTACTCTGGTTATCACCAGATTGCTCTCAAAAAGGACGACCAGATCAAGACATCTTTTATTACGCCTTTCGGCGCCTACTGCTACACGACCATGTTGTTCGGGCTCAAGAATGCTGAGGCTACCTATCAGCGCGCCATACAGGCCTGCCTCAAAGACAAGATAAAAGATAACCTCGTCGAGGCTTATGTCGATGATGTAGTTGTCAAGACCAAGGAAGCACATACCCTTGTTGACGACCTGGCACGCACCTTTGCAGCCCTTAATACATTCCAATGGAAGTTAACCCCAAAGAAGTGCATCTTTGGTGTTCCTTCTGGTATATTGCTTGGCAACATCATTAGTCACGATGGCATACGCCTTAATCCGAAGAAAGTCAAAGCTGTCTTAGACATGAAGCCACCCAAAAAGGTGAAGGATGTCCAAAAGCTTACCGGATGCATGGCTACCCTCAGTCGTTTCATATCAAGATTAGGAGAGAAAGGACTACCATTTTTCAAGCTGCTCAAAGCATCCGAGAGTTTTGAGTGGTCAGAGGAAGCAGACGCTGCCTTCACACAGCTGAAAGAATACCTTACATCACCTCCGGTCCTCACTGCTCCCAGAGAAGATAAAACTCTCCTACTTTACATTACAACAACTAATCAGGTGGTCTCCACTACCATGGTGGTTGAGCGCGATGAGCCTGGCCATGCCTACAAGGTACAATGACCAATCTATTTCATCAGTGAGGTACTCAATGAATCCAAGACCAGGTACCCACAGATTCAGAAACTGATCTACGCCATACTGATAACATCCCGAAAGTTGAAACATTACTTCAACGGATATCGTGTGGTGGTCATGACCGAGTACCCTCTGAGAGACATCATTCGCAACAAGGATGCGAACGAGCGCATCGTCAAATGGGCAATGGAGCTATGCCCTTTCTCCTTGGAATTTGCAAGCCGTACTACAATCAAGTCTTAGGCACTTGTCGATTTCATCGTCGAGTGGACAGACTTAAGCACACCTGCCTCTCAGGGGCCCGATGAGTATTGGAAGATGTACTTCGACGGCTCTCTCAACATCAACGGTGCAGGAGTAGGAGTCCTTTTCGTGTCACCATCCAAGGAGCAGCTCCGGTATGTCCATAGGATTTATTTCCTAGCATCGAATAATGCCGCCGAGTACGAAGCATGCCTACATGGTTTGCGCGTTATGGTTGAGCTCGGCGTCAAATGTCTCTATGTTTATGGAGACTTGGCTTTAGTCATCAACCAACTCAACAAGGACTGGGACACGACCAGTGAAAAGATGGATGCATACTGTAAATCGATCAGAAAGCTGGAAGACAAGTTCTACAGCATCGAGTACGCACACATGGTCTGAGACCAAAATCAAGCAGCAGATGCGCTGTCAAAGTTAGGATCATCCTAAGCCAAAGTCCCACATGGTGTATTCGTTCAAGACCTGCTCATGCCTTCCATCGAAGAGGAAGACCCCACGGTCGACAAGCTTCTAGACCAGCTATTGGTGGCTACGGTTCTGGCGTCAAGCACCACCGAGCCACCTCCGACCACCAATGAGCCCGACTAGAGAGTACCTTTCATCAAATACCTGATAGATGGCAGCGATTACACTGATCGGACAAAAAACGAATGCCTGATGCGTCGCAGTAAGCAATACCTGCTCGTCGATGGCAAATTATGGCGCAAGAACGCAAAGGAGGAAATCTTGATGAAGTGTATAACCCAGGAGGATGGCAAACATCTCCTAGACCAAATCCACTCTGGCTCCTGTGGCAACCACATGGCCTCGAGAACGCTGGTTGGCAAGGCTTTCCGAGCAGGGTTCTATTGGCCGTCAGCTATAGCCAATGCAGAGAAGCTAGCCCACCATTGTGAGGGTTGTCAGTTCTTCACCAAGAGAATCCACATACCAGCACACGAGATCCAGACAATACCAGCCTCTTGGCCCTTCGCATGCTGGGGACTGGATATGATCGGGCCCTTCAAACTGGCTCTTGGGAAATTCACATATGTCTTTGTGCTGATTGACAAATTTTCTAAGTGGATAGAGTACATGCCTCTGGTATAGGCATCTTCGGAAAAGGCTGTCACGTTCATTGACCAAGTCATCCATCGCTTCGGCATACCCAACAACATCATCACTGATCTGGGTACTCAGTTTACCAGGAACGCTTTTTGGGACTTCTGCGATGAAAGGAGCATAGTAGTAAAATACGTCTCGGTGGCGCACCCTAGAGCTAATGGACAGGTCAAGCGGGCAAACAGTATGATCTTGGACGCACTTAAGAAGAGGATGTACAGAGAAAATGACAAGGCTCCCGGAAGATGGCTCAAAGAGTTACTAGCCATGGTCTGGGGCGTCATAACCCAACCCAGTCGCAATACCGGCGTATCACCATACTTTATGGTTTACGGCGCTGAGGCAGTGCTCCCAGCAGATATAGCCTTCAAATCAGCACGGGTAGAGAACTTCGACGAAGACAAGGCCAATGAAGCGCGGGAGCTAGAAGTGAATAGTGCAGAAGAGAAGCGGCTCGATTCTTGCGTACGTATAGCCAAATATCTTGCTGTTTTGCACAGGTACTACAACAAGAACATTAAGGAGCCATTCTTTGTGGTCGGGGACCTGGTCCTAAAGTGGAAGACGAATCAGGCTGGTGTCCACAAACTCGCAACTCTATGGGAAGGGCCCTTCATGATCAAGGAAGTTACGCGACCTACATCTTATAGGTTAGCTCACCTGGATGGTACGGATGTACCCAATTCATGGCACATCGACAAGCTTAGGCGTTTCTATGCTTAACTACTAAGATATGTACTCCTCTTGTACTTTCGATTTAATTCAATAAAGCTACTATGATTTCTCTAACCACTCTAATGTGTCCCTTCGAAGTCCATTATTATTCTAACTTAACCAGTCAAAACTGACCACCATTCCTTCCTGGGTTTTTGGAGCAGGCCATGTCTCCGGTTCCTCCCAACATGTGCATGGGATCTGCTCTCTACGCTGCGGGTGATCGGTAGGTCCCCTCTGGTTTGATTTGTCTGTGTCTATGTGTGCATAGGCTATGCTCCTCACACTCCGACCACAAGACAAACCAGGGCCATACAAACCTGTCAGGATGACGTGTCGACTAAACTGGTACAACTAAACAGAACGCTAACATGTTCTCACTTAGTTACACCAACGCAAGATTCAAGCTTAAATACATTTTCCACAAAACAAACAAGCTTATGATGATATACAGTTATGTTATTACAAGCTTGCCTGAAAAGGTCTAAGTTTACAATAACACAACTACATCTTCTTCTACAGCTATAGCCTATACTATTGGCTGGTCGGGTTACGCGGCACCTGCTGCTCGCTGGGCCTAACATCATGCTCGAGTCCCGGGGACTCTTGTACTGGTCGAGCTAAAGAAGATGGCCCCGTCGATGCCTGGCTGGTCAAGATCGTAGGCTTCGTCGGTTGGCTCAAAACTAATGGCGTTTCTAGCTGACTTGTTGATGGCGTACCCTGTACAGGTGCTGTCCCACCTCCACATAGGTTAATGTCACCAATTATTTTTGCCGACAAGTCCAGCTGTGTCATCCGAAGCTCCTCAGCCTTGTCTAGATCTACCTCCTTCGAGTATCCAGCCTCCAGGCGCTTGAGATCGATCAAGGGGTAGTGAGCACGTACCATGCTTAGCACATGTGCGCCTGTGTACTCACCTGCCTCCTTCACGAACTCTTGGAACCATCCCCATGCCTTTTGGCATCTATCGACCAGTCCGACCTGCGGCGTCCTTGGCACTTCCTCTGTAAGCGCTGGGTCGATAAGGTTGAGGACTAGCAAAATGCCCGTTGCCACATCCTGGCACCGGTTTTTCCATGTGTCCCGATCCTCGGTGATCTCTTGGCATCGCGCCTTCTAGCTGTCATGATCTTTCATCACGGCTTCCAGATGCTTCTTGGCATTGACTTTTAAAACTGCAAACCGCACAAGACATTAAAATGTCATACCACAACAAGATAAGGTGGGAAACAAAAGTGAGCAAAGGGGTCTGGAACACTTACTTTTCAGTTCCTCTTTCATCTTGGTCGTGTGGTCCCGGAGCTGCGACTGGTCGTGCGCCAGTTTCCTGTTGTCCTCCTTTAGGCGATCACACTCTATGACCGCATGACTATTCTCCTCTCGGAGACGGACTACTTCGGCTTCTAAGCCTGCACTACGGCTGTTACTACCAACAACGCAACAACACTTGTCATGCAATCGTTGTGATAAAGTAACTACTTACTTGTTTTTTCCTGCTCTTTGTTACTGAGCTAGATGACCAGGTTCTAGTTCTATGCCTCTTGCTCCATCCTCTCATGGTTGGCGGCTTCAAGTTGGTGGCGCAAGCGTTCTACTTCGGCCGCTAGTTCTTTATTGCTTGTTGTGATCCCCTCAATCTGGTCGAAGCATTTCTTGCGGTACCTTGCGGTCTTCATTAAGTCCTGCATGTAAAAAGCTAAGTAAGACAGTATGACTAGATGGTAAGATTAGGTGGTCAAGCAAAGCATACCTGGACTTCCGTCACCAGTCGTTTCGCTGCCCGTTCAACTTTCATGGTCTCTTCGACCTCTGGGATTTCCTCATGAACAACCCATTGGTCGTTCCGCCAGCACGACACATATACATGTTGTCGTCTGTCCTATGGATGGCCTAGGACCTCTTCTACTTCGTCCTCTTTGGCCTCTTCTTCGGGTATCAGTGCTGGACCAAAGTTGGCAGCTTCTGCGATCACTATAGCCTTCCCATGGGCTGCAGCATCGATAAACGTGCTCTGTGCTCTCGCCTCCATTCGCTGCTCCTCGGTCTGACCCGTTACCTTGGGTGCTAAAGTGTCGCCCTCAGTAGGGTTAGTGCTCATAGCACTTGCGCTTGGCTTGGCTCTTCTCTTGACCCCCTGCTCGGGGACTATTGTCTGACCGCCTATGGTCTGAGGCTCCGGTGGACCTTCTGCTATGTTTTCCTCCATGGCCGGCTGCTACGCAGTCTTCTCTACAACTGTTGCCAGAGCCACGCTGCTCCCAGCTAGTTGATCTGGATTTTCGGTGGACGCCGACCTAGTACATCCAAGATAAGTTCAGAAGGCAACCATAGTCAATAAAAATTACAAGCTTACATCAAAGTTACAAATACTTACATGTTGGAAGCACGGAATGATGTGGCAAAGGCACGTCTCTTCGGTCGTGCTTGCTCCACGTGCTGTGCGGGTGACACCTGGTCTCCTTCTACATCTAGCACTGGCACCGGGGCTTGGTGCTCGACCCCTTCGCCGCTTGTCCTCCGCGCTGCAGTGGTCGGCGATGCAGGTCCCACCAGCACGGAGGAGCCACCTTGCTCCGTCGACTCCAGTTGCCTCCTCCTCTTTCGAGGGACGAGTCAAAAGATGTCTGCATCCTCTGTTTCATCATCTGACAATGTAAAGATCGCCTGACGATGCTTGCTGGCCGCTAGCCGCTTACCAGCAGCTCTGGCCGCTGCCTCCTCTCCAACTCCGAGCACGGCCCAGTCGACGTCTTCGATCCTAGCGCTGGTCTAGGCGGTTGGGCCAGCAACTTGCGGCCAATCTACACCAGGGGGTGGAGACATGAACACTATTGCTCTATCCCAACCATTAATCTGGGAAACATAAAGGAGATAACACAGTAAGTTTCTATTACAACATAAAACTACGGGTACAAGGCAGGATGATTTACCTTTGGGGGAGGTCGGGCAAGCTTGAAAGTGTGCTCGATGTCGCTCAATCTGACATAATTTGGATCAGCTAAGTTAAATAGCTCTCCAATTCTGGCTCTGACTTTGATCTTGTCAAGCGCCTCTTGCCTTGTCCTTGTTGGGTCTGCGCTACCTTGGTACTCATAGCCAGGGTGTACCCTCCTCTGGCAGGGCTAGATCCTTCGGCTGATGAAGTTCCCGACCACGCTCGAACTGTCTAGTTTCTTGCACAGGATCATCCCAAGTAGTTCTGGGATATGTTCAAGGTGCTCAGGCTTCTCTGACCAGCTGGTCCTCTTCTCCGGAATGAACCCAACATCGCACAGTGTGATCGTGTTCAGCTCTTCACGGATGTAGAACCACTTCTTGTACCAGTCGTCAAGCGACGTGTTCTAAGGGCAGTGCAGGTATTGGGCCTTCATCCCATCACGAAGGTTGAGGTACACACCTCCAGCTATCTTTGAGCCACCGCTTCCTTTCTTCTGTAGATAGAAAAGATGGCGAAAGAAGTCGAAATGGGGCTAGAAGCCGCCATATGCTTCGCAAAGATGAATGAAGGTGGAGACAAGAAGAATTGAGTTGGGATGCAGATTGCAAATCCCAATCTCGTAATACAGACAGAGCCCCTGAAGGAAAGGGTGCACTAGAACCCCAAAACCCCGCTTGAAGAAATCTTCGAAAACCACAATCTCACTTGGTTGTGGATCGGGGTACCCCTTGCCCTCAGGCGCACGCCATCCCGCAAGTTCCTTGTTGTGGAGTACTCCCTTGATGATGAGGTCTTCGATGGTCTGCTTGTGGCTTCTTGACTTCCACCACGCCTTCGCCATGACTCTGGCTTTCTTCTAAGCGTCACTTTTCACCATGAATCTGGCCTTGCTAATGAAAACGGATATGGTGGAGGAGTGGTTGGTGATGATTTTGGAGGTATTAGGGTTGGCAAGAGGAAGAAGAAGGTTGTGGTGGCGAATGGTAATGGGGCTCGGTAAAAAGTAACTTACCAATTCTATACTATATTTAACCAAGAGTTCCACCGTTTCGTCTGCCCGAGATTCTTGGGAGACATGCGCACGCGCCGTAGACGGTTGTTTTCACAACCTCGAGATCTATGCTAATATATGCGCCTCTTTGTTATGAGTGTATGCGCCTCTTCGTTACTAGTGTGAGAGGGCCCACACTGACGCACCTCCTTATAGGTGCCAAGTGACTGTTTGCTTGAAAGGACAAGAAGGCAGTATGACGTGCTATACCCATCTACTTTTTTGACCAGACGTGTCAGATTAGACTTGATAGAGTAAGAAGATAAATAAATATACCAAATAATAGTACCAGTGGCATTTGGTTCTTCGCCGCATGTCTCGTGCTCAGGGATGGTCCAGACCACTATCGTGCTCAGGGACTGCCCTGACCACTACTATAGTCCGGGGACTGCTCCGACCACTACCATGCTCGGGGACTGCCTAGACCACTACCGTGCTCGGGGACCACTACCGTGCTCGAGGACTACTCTGACCACTACCATGCTTGGGGACTGCTTCGACCACTACCATGCTCGGGGACTGCTTCCAACCACTGCCATGCTCGGGGACTATTCCGACCACTGCTCGGAGACCGCTCTCCTCGGCTACATGTGATTTGTACTCACATACAGTCAAGAGGCATTTATTTGGACCTTGCTACAAGGCTTATACTTTGCCTTCCAGCAAGCTAGGGGACTACATCGGTACGATGCACCTGCTGATGCATCTCGTATTGCTTGTACGACGATTAGATTCTTAACTTCAGTGGAAATTCTTTTTAGACCCTGGCACCACATGCCTACGTCACCTACTACTAGGCTCAGGGACTAAGTGGGCACACTTCACCTTGTGGTGAATGTGTTTATTTAATCGACCCCTATGCTTTGACTGATTGCCAAAATTACTACTGTCCAAGGGTCACTTACATTTCTTTTCAGAAATATAAGTGGGCACACTTGATAAGGAAAGAAATCGTTTTCTTTTTTCTTTAAGAGCACCATGCATTCTTCGGACAACTGGAATCTTCAGCTATAATCATGGTCTACTGCTCTCTGTTCTGACCAGAATGCTGGCACATTTGATTGGTCAATGTTTCAATCAGTTGGAGATAACATGAAGGCGGATCGCATTAGTCGAAGGAGATCGAACGGCGTGTCATAGCATAATACATGGTGCTCGGGGACTAGCTGTGGGGGTATTAACCCCTATACCCTTACGGCAAGGCTTGGGCCAGCCCGGATCAGGGGGTCCAATCCACTAGAAGATGATGCGTGGCCCAGCCAACCTGTTCGGAATCCCACGCAAGGAGTCAAGGCGGATTTGGAGATCAAGCAAGATCCTGGTCGGTTAGAATAGGAATCCTTATCCGGCCACCTATGGTAATTGTAACTGTCTAGGATTAGTTTCCAGATCTGTAACTCTGCCCCCGGACTATATAAGGTGGGAAGGGGACCCCTCTAAAAAACATCTCTCGTTGACATACAACAATACAATCAGACGCAGGACGTAGGTATTACGCCTTTACGTCGGCCGAACCTGGATAAAACCTTGTGTTTGTCTTGCGTTACCATCTTGTTTGTTGCTTGCGCATCTGTCTGTCGATAATCTACTACCTTGGGCATACCCCTAGGTAGACTGCTGACCATATTTCATCGACAAGGATGGGCCCAATTTAGAACATAAAGGCGATACAACGAGTTACAGGGTGCCTCGCCACGCTCAGCCACTTTATCTCGCGCCATAGCGAACAAGGTCTCCCCCTCTATCGGCTTCTGAAGAAGGCCGATCATTTTGAATGGACGCCCGAAGCCCAGGAGGCACTTGACACAGTCAAGCAGCTTCTAATGAAGGCTTCGATCCTAGTCCCTTCGACCGATGGGGAACCGATTCTGCTCTACATTGCGGCCACCACACAAGTGCTAGCACCGCCCTAGTGGTAGAGCGAGAAGGAGAGGGACATGCCCTCAAAGTGTAGCGTCCCATGTACTTCATCAGTGAGGTCTTGTCTGATTCTAAGACTCACTATCCCCAAATCCAGAAGCTCATATATGCCATCCTTATCGCCAAGAGGAAGTTGCATCACTACTTTGAGTCACATCCGATGACGGTCGTGACGTCCTACCATCTCGGTGAGGTCGTCCAAAACCGGGATGCCATAGGAAGAATCGTGAAGTGGGCACTCAAGTTGATGGGTCAAGGCATTTCATATGCCCCTTGAACAACCATCGAGTCCCAAGTGATGGCCAATTTCATTGCAGAGTGGACCGAGGTCCAAATGCCGCCAGCAGTCATCGACTAGGAGTACTAGACGATGTACTTCGATGGGTCGCTGATGAAGAAAGGCGCCGACGTGGGGCTGGTCTTCGTTTTGCCCCTCGGGGTATGCATGAGGTACTTGGTTTGCATCCATTTCCCCTCCTCCAACAATGTGGCCGAGTATGAGGCACTCATCAACGGGCTACGCATTGCCACCAAGTTGGGTACCTGATGGCTCGACGTCCGAGGTGACTCCCAGCTGGTCATCGACCAAGTCATGAAGGAGTCAAGCTACCACAATGCCAAGATGGCTGCATATTGCCAAGAAGTCCACCAGCTGGAAGACAAGTTTGATGGTCTCGAGCTTAGTCACATCCTGAGGCATCTCAACGAGGTGGCCCACATGTGGGTGAAAACAAGGCGGCTGATGCGCCAGCAATCAGTACAAGCCGTTGGTCTGCTACAAGGAGCTAGAACAAACCGATGATGGGCCACCTACCCTAGGCTCAGGGGCTAACTAGTCGGTGGCTCCATCCAACCCCGAAGTCATGAAGCTTGATGAGGATCTAACGACAGAGCCTGACCCTCTGGCCAACTAGAGGACACCCTACGTCGACTACCACCTTCATGAGGTGCTACCAATGGACAAAATAGAGGCTTAGTTGCTTGCACGTCATGCCAAGTCCTTTGTCCTTATTGAGAGCGAGCTCTATAGGCAAAGCCACACTACGATCCTACAACGTTGCATCCCCATCGAACAAGAGAAGCAGTTGTTGAGTGATATCCACGGTGGGGTCTACGAGCACCATGCTATGCCTAGGACCCTAGTCAAAAACGCGTTCCAACAAAGCTTCTACTGGCCAACCGTGGTAGCCGATGCTGAACAGATTGTGCGCACCTATGAAGGGTGTTAATACTATGCTCGGCAGACCCACCTACCGGCCCAAGTGCTCCAAATGATCCCCATCACATGGCCATTCGTGGTCTAGGGGCTTGATCTAGTCAGACCTCTCAAGAGGGCCCCCGAGGGCTATATGCACTTGCTTATCGCCGTAGATAAGTTTACAAAGCGGGTAGAGACTTGACTGATCTCCATGATCAAGTCCGAGCAAGCTGTGTTGTTCTTCCTTGACATTGTCCATCGCTTTGGGGTCCGGAACTCCATCATCATGGACAATGGCACATAGTTTATTGGAAAGAAGTTCCTTTAGTTCTATGATGAATACCACATCTACGTCGATTGGGCCATCGTGGCACACCCCCACACAAACAGGTAGGTCAAGCATGCAAACGACATGGTCCTACAAGGCCTCAAGCCTAGGATCTTCAACCGGTTGAACAAGTTTGGTGGACGATGGGTCACGGAGCTTCCCGCAATGCTCTAGAGTCTGAGGATGACCCCTAGTCAGGCCACCGGCTACACACCATTCTTCATGGTCTATGGTTTCAAGGCTATCCTCCAACTGACCTCGATTATAGGGCACCGAGGGTCAGGGTGTATGATGAACAGGGAGCCAAGGCGTCCCTCGAGGATGCCATGGACCAGCTAGATGAAGCGTGCGATGTCGCCCTCCTCCGCTCGGCCAAGTACTAGCAAGCGTTGCACTGGTACCATAGCCATCGAGTATGGGGTCGGGCCTTCAACGTTGGGGACCTAGTGCTCCGCCTCGTCCAGAGCAACAAGAACCGCCATAAGCTCTCTCCACCATGGGAGGGATCATACATCATCGTAGAGGTGCTTGGACCAGGCACCTACAAGCTCAAGACCATCAATTGCAAAGTCTTCATCAATGCATGGAACATCGAATAGCTATCTCGCTTTTACCCTCAATTTACGCACTTTCTCTTATCAGTTTTGCTATCAACTCCTTGATCTTTAGTGACACCCAACCCCAGCAACAGTAGGGGGTTGGGCCTCCCTCGGGGGTTGATAAGAGTATATCTATTCGGTAGACATTCTCTACGCCCAACCCTTTCTCACGTTAAGACCCAGAAGTGAGGGTCACAAAAACAAATGCTGAGTAAAATTGGTCGAACTGCAAGAAACCAACGCCCAAGCGGCTATGGTGTTTTTGCTCACCAGCATGATGTAGGATTGAGATAGCGACTAGAGGGGGGTGAATAGTCATTTCTAAAACTTAATCGTGTCAGCTAACCGAAACAAGTGTGGAATTAAAACTATCGGTCTAGCCAAGACTACACCCCTCTATCTATGTTCTATAGCACCTTGCAAAGATCCTAATTAAGCAACAAAGGTGCCAAGCTAACTAGAGCTCACCTAACCAATTCTAGGAGCAAGGTCACACAAACCTATGCCACTAGTATTTCAAACAATAAGGGAGCTCCTACACATGCTAGTAGGCAAAAGCACAAAGCCAACTAAGCTCACTAGCAAAGCTCAATAACAAGGCAACCAATGCTAAATTAGAGAGCATAAATACTTAGCTAGACAAACTAAGTAAAGTGACTAACAAGGTTACACAAACCAAATTAGCCACGCAAGGGAGCTACTTCTATGCTACACAAGCAAGAAGGTAACTAGTGAGCTACACAAGCTAACTAATCACAAGAGCAACTACACAAGCACAATGTATATAAAAGTAATCACAAGCTTGTGTAAGGGGATTGCAAACCAATGGGAAGAACAAGGTTGACACAGTGATTTTCTCCCGAGGTTCACATGCTTGCCAATACGCTACGTCCCCATTGTGTCGACCGCTCACTTGGTGGTTCGGTAGCTAATTGGCATCACCCGCCAAGCCCACACGTCAGGCACCGCAAGAACCTACCCCAAAAGTGAGGGTAGCTCAATGACATGCTCAACTAGAGTTGCTCTTCGTGGCTCCCGCAGGGTGAGCACAATGCCCCTCACAAAGCTCTTCTCCGGAGCACCACACAAGCTTCTTACGGGCTTCAACAGAGACCACCACCAAGCCATCTAGGAGGTGGTAACCTCCAAGAGTAATAAGCACCACCGGCTTGCAACTCGATCACCTAGTGCCACTCATTGCAACCTCATGATGCAATCGCACTAGAATCGCTCTCACATAATCAAATGATCACTATCAAGTATATGTGAGATGGAGGGCTCCTAAGCACTACTACACAAGCCACCAAGGCTCTAGTGTACTCAGCTTCTAGCCCAAGGCCGACCAAGGCTTCTATTTATAACGCCACGAACAAATAGAGCCGTTACCCCTTCACTGGGCAAATGTCGGGACGACCGGATGCTCCGGTCATATCGACCGGATGTAGGACCTTAGCGTTCGATCAACGGATGCTCGCCATGTGTCGCCTCCATTCAACCTCAGTCACTTGATCTCAATGGTCAAGTGATGACCGGACGTAGCTGCTCAAACTGACCGAACGCAGCAACCCCAGTGTCCGGTCGTTTCTAGTAAGGTACCAGTCACAACCGGACGCGTTAGGTCGGTCATGATCGGACGTAGCATCAATGTCCAGTCCTTCTCCAACTTCTCTACGTCACCGTATGTTAGCCTGACTAGACACACCCTGCCAGCGTCCAATCACTTCCAGCGCCAGCGTCCGGTCGAAGACCGATGCTGCACGCTCTTGGTCGCCACTGACCGGACGCAAGACCCCAGTGTCCGATCACCACATGACCAGCGTCCGGTCCACTCTATTGTCGATGTTTCACCACCGATAGCCTGCCATGGGGATACCCGAGGTAGTTTGTTCGGGCTTCAGCGTATGCAGAACTCGACGGTAAACATAAGAGACAGTCGATTTATCCTGGTTCAAGCCCTCGACCATGATCGAGTAATAGCCCTACATCCAGTCGACATTAGCCTTTACGTTGGATTGATTGTAAAGTGTTGTGTTGCATTATCTCTAACTCTAGGAACTCTGCCCTCCTTTGTATAGTCAGGAGGCTAGAGTCCTAGTCAGTTTACAATGAGAGTTCCTAGTAGGATTATAGAATAATACTACTACTAAGATTACATGGAAAGAATCCTAGTTAGACTAGATCTTCTCCCTTCCCTATGGGGTATCCCGTAGGTCCCGTATCAACAAGCCCCCAAGCACTTCATGGTTGAGCTCTAGAAGCCTCATCTTGTTCCTTCAGGTCTTGCTGAGCAGGAACAAACGTCATCCGAGTGCTTTTTTGAGTGAAACCATGTAGCGCTTCTTGGGATCTTCAAGCAGTATGTGCTTTTTCAAAGAAAAAGTACATCCGTCTGGGTGTAGCCCTCGAGCCTCTTGCTATTTGGAACAAGGAGCTAGAGGGTCTTGTCTTGAAATTGTTCTGATTCTTCGTCGAAGGGCTCCCGAGCATATACCCGGGTTATTTATCAAAAAGAACTCGGATATAGCTCGGTCCGGGTTCTTTTTATCAAGAGTCCTTAAAGTGGTTTGTCTTGAAGAAGTCTTCTTGGTGACATGTGCTTTTTCGAAGAAAAAAGTGCACTCACTGAGTGTAGCCCCCGAGCCTCTTGCTATTTGGAACAAAAAGTTGGAGGGTCTCGAATCTTATGTTGTTTGAAAACTGCTGTCTTGAAGAAGTCTTCTGAGTGATGTGCATTTTTTTAAAAAGTGCACTCACTAAGTGTAGCCCCCGAGCCTCTTGCTATTTGGAACAAAGAGTTGGAGGGTCTTGAATCTGAGTTTGTTCAAAGAACTAAAAACCTCTCCTGTTGCAGCCCCAAGCATATATCCGGGTTCTTTTATTCAGAAAGAACTCGAATGCAGGGTCTTGGCATATTCTCTGGTAGTCTGCTGTTGTCAGATGTAGTTGTATGGTGGTGGTTGAGTGTAAATGCTATTTATTCATGAGTTGTACAGTGTTGGTATATCCTTTCGAATATGCTCATCCTTGAGTACTGTTCCTTCACGCCTGAGTCCTCTTTCATTGAATTCTATCTTTTCACTTTGTCCTTTGTTAGGTTTGTTCCATTGGTGCTCCCGGTCCATGTGCACTGCTTCTTTGGTCTATACATACCCTCCTGGTGTGTTGTTTTGATTCATCGAGCATTTTGTTGTGTGGTATGAAATCTCCGTAGTCATGAATATGATAGTTTCTGAAGTAGAGCAGCCCCCGGGCGTATCTTGTAGTTCTTGTATATCTTATCGTAGCTAGAGGGAGTCTTGTGATAGAGATTAGAGGTAGACTAATCTCATAGCGTCATTGTACTAGGAGGTACGTGGCGGTAGTTGGAGGAAGTCTTGTGATGTGGGATACGTTCCTTCATCCAGCAGTTCTGGGTAGATCCCCCTTGCCTGCCCTACAACTGTCCGGTGTAGATCAACACCTAATCTGGTGTCACATCGGACTTGGGTAGATAGATGCCTACTGGCCTTCCCTGGTCCATGTTGTCCCACCGTGCTGCTGACTTATACCTCGGATGTACTGCGTTCGTCCTTTGAAGAAAACAGTGTAGCCGAGTGTGGTATGTTCTACCGAGTAGCAATTTGGAACACGTGGTCATTCCAGAGCCTAGTTGTGTTCGGGTTCCTTTTTGCTACCTTGCTGTCGTAGTACCGAGTTCATTGGGTCTTGTAAGATATGTAATCTTGTATTTTTTGAAGCCATTTATAATGGAAAGAATCTTGTCTTTTGAGTTGTCATTCTTTTTTCTACTGATGTCCTAGTTGTTTATGAGATTCCTGAGTTCTTTCTATAAGAATCGAGTTCTTGTGTTCCTTGTGAGGTAACCCTTCGTTGCTTCCTGGTTGATGAGTTCTTTTTGTAGCAATATGATAACTCTACCGTGGTGCTAGATGGATAAGTCTGAAATCTGCCCGTTGAACTGTACCCTTGTGTAGAAGTGTACCATCCATCATTTTAGCTGTGCCAGTTGTGTTGGAAAATGGACCGTTGCGTTCTCATGCCGTGTTTAAACGGGCCTAGTGGGTCGCATTTTTATTGCTGTAAAAATCTATAAAGGCCTTCTTTCTTTTTTTTCTTTGCTACCCTGCTTTTGCCTTGAAACCCTAGTCCTCACTCCGTCATTGCCATTGTCGCCGTCATCTGAGCGCCGCCGCCTGAGCATCATCATTTCTTAGTGCCTTATTGCTTTCACTGGTATATGGGTAGGAAGAAATTAGCGAGCAAGTCCTAGGCAACCTTTGTAGACGAGGAGGCATCACTTTCTATGATTGAGAATCAAGAATTCATGGCCATGAGGGCTACTTAGAAGCTCTGGCCGGCTCCGACTACGACTGAGGATCAGTTGCGCGAGCTTGTCAGTGATTGCCTGATCTAGGACAAGGAGATTACTGAATGGAGAGCTCCAGGCTAGCATCGGGTCCCAACTCTAGGCCCTGGTGAGATTGTTCTTTTTGTCTCCTTTATCCGTGCTGGACTCTGCCTTCCTGCCTCTGCTTTTCTTCATTGACTTCTCAGTTATTTTGGGATTAGCTTGAACCATCTTACTCCCAATGATGTCCTTCATCTTTCTGTTTTGTTCATCTTTGTGAAACTTTTCTTAGAATTCCTCCTTCTCTTTCTCTCTTTTGTTACTTCTTCCGTCTAAAGCCCCAACCCCACAGCGATTACACTCATGTTCTTGGTGGCTGCAGGATTTAGTTTCATCAGGGTCATAAGAGTAAATTCTTTGATTATGACTTGGTTGATTCTATGAGGGATTGGCGTGCCGACTGGTTTTATGCCGCCAATATGATTCCTCCTCTTGCTGTCCATTCTAGTTCTGGTCCCATGGTTAATGACCGATGGGAAAAGAATCCCCTGATGGTGGATGAGCTCCAAGTGATCAAGCCATTTCTTGAGGGGATATGTGCTCTAAAACAGCAAGGCTTGACTGGCTTCGGGATCGTTTCCAGTTTTCTTCGCCGCCGTGTTCAACCTCTGAAGGAGCGAGAGAATTACAGTTTTGAATACTCTAGGGCGGAGGACCCTTCTCATATGGTCCCTGCCCTTGAGTTCACTGGTGAGGAGGTGCTCGAGCACCTTCAGAAGATGTTGAAGGGAGTAAGCGTCATCTCGCATACTATCCCTGAGTATTATGCTAACAACTCGCCTCCTGCTGTGAGTTGTTTTTTCTTATGCGGGTACTTTTTGTATTTCCTTTGCTGTCTCCACTTTTCGCTTAATCTTTCTCGTCTAGTTGTTTTACTCTTTTATAGGAATTGGGGCGCAACTTCATTGATCCGATCCCCCTTGATGACTGCCCTGCCATTGTGGAGACTGGGGAGAATCTTGCTGGGGCATCTTTAACCAGTAAGTTTCAAACCACCATGATGTTTCATGGTGTTTCTTTCATAGTTCTTGACACATATGTAGAGTATGTTCCTCGTCCAGTTCCTTGAGCTCCTCGTGGTGTCAGAAAAAGGGGGCAAGCAGGTTGTCCTTCTTCTGGTTTGTCTGCTACCAAAAAGTCTCGCCAATCGAGTACTCCTCTAGGTACTCAAGTTATAGGTAGCGTGCTCCTAGGTGAGCATATTAATATGTTTTATCTTTTTGTTGTTTGTTTTTGCCTTTAACCGAGTACTTTTCTTCTTTTTCGGATGGCCCTATGGTTGCCATGTTTGAGAGTGAGGAAGATGAGGATGATGATGCGGCCCTTGTTATGTGTCGGTGAGTTGTTTTCTTGTTTTTCTGCTGTTGAACACCTCTTTTTGTTCTGACTTTGACCTTGTTCTCTTTTAGTAAGCGGTCGTCGACCTCGAGTTCTTCTAGGACTCTGGTATCGACCACGCCACTCCTATCGCAGGGTGGTGGTGATATTTTTTGCTGCTATAGTACCCCCTCTAAGGTCTTCTGTTGGTTTTATGAGGAAGAAGATAGCTGAGTGAGTGAATCCTCGTTCTATTTCTTTGCTTTTGTTTTCCTTTTTTCTGATTCATATTCTTATCGTCGAGTTTCCTTATCATCTTGCAGACCCTCACCTTCCCTTAACCCTTAGTTGACCTCTTGCTAGTCTTCTGGTTTGCCCCAGTGTACTGAGTCTCAGGATCCTAAATGTACGGTCAACGAGGTGGTTGTGAGGGAGATAGGGTTCTTTGGTGATCACATAGCTGCTGATTTGCTGGCTCTGGAGGTGACCGTGGCCGTGGCGGTGGAGCCATCTAAGGAGGTAGCTGGGGCTTCTTAGGGTACGGCCCTGGTCTTGTCTTCTTTGCCTCGACCGGCTTCTCCCTCTACTCCTCTTGCTAGTGGCATTCAACGTTTGGATGATAATGTGGTGCAACAATTCGATGCCACTCATCGGTTGTCAGAGCTGACCGCTGCCTGGGGAACCTTTGTGACTTCTTTTGGGGAAAAACTCTAGGTAAGTTTTTTCTAAAGTTCTTTCTGTGAATGTTCATCTTTCTTCTATTCTTATGTCTTGTTTTTCTCTCTCTCCTTTGTTCAGTCTTTTTCTCAGGATCATACCAGCTTCCTTTTCTCATCTGAAACTGAGAAAAAGTTGTCTTCTGAGGTTAGTGCCCTAAAAATAGAGCTTGACCTCTATCAGGCTAAGATGGAGACCGAGCGTCAAATGCACCAAAGGGAGGAAAAAGCTCTTCGTGCCCAGGTGGTTGAGGCAGAAAAGCGAAGGGATGCTGCTGTCTAGGAGGCCTTGAAGAATGTGGAGGCCATGAAGAATGAGTGCAATGGTATTGCAGGTTCTTTTTGTTTCCTTTTGTATTCAAATTTCCCTTTCTGCTGACTTGTTTTTTGGTGCCTAGTCTAGCTCTCTAAGTTGAAAAGCAGAAGCTCTCGAAGGGTATTGAGGAAATGAAGACACTTGCTCGCAATAGTCACAACAGGGCTAAAGAGGTAATTACTCATGCTGAAGAAGAACTCGTGCTTGCCAAGTTGATTAGGCATGGAGCTGACATGGATCTTGTGCAGGTCCAAAAAATGGTTGAAGTCTTAACTGGTAAGTTGGCGACGGCTACTGAGAACTGGAATGCTTTGTGGAAATCATTTCAGTCAGTAGCCGATCTTCTCTGGACTCCATCGGATGATGGTCAATCTTGGGCTTAGTTTATTCCCCAAGTTCCATCCCGTTTCTAGGAGTTCATGAAGAGGTGCGCCCAACTATGTACCAGAAATGTTCTTGCCCAGGTCCGGGTTCTTACTCCAGAGATGCCTTTGTCCAAGATTGTAGAGGAAGCCGAGAGTCAAGAATATCTGGATGCCATTGAAAAGGTGGAGCCTGAGGTCGAAGATTTAGCCAGGAGGATCGTAGATAATCTAAATATTGATATTTCTTCTCCTGATGACGATGCTTGATGTAATTGACCTTTGTATTCTAGCCTCTGTAATAGGATATTATACTTCTTTTTGAATGAAGATCTTTTATTTTTTGTTGATGTCTTCTTTGCCTGGATGTCTTTGATTTTGACAAGTGCTTGTCATGCTTTTGTCTACGCCATGTAAACAACTCGATATTTGTAGATCGTTGTCTTGACAAACTTTCTTGATTTGTCGAGTGCTTGTCTGGCTTTCGTCTACGCCGTGTAAACAACTCGGTATTTGTAGATCGTTGTCTTGACAAACTTTCTTGATTTGTCAAGTGCTTGTCTGGCTGCCGTGTAAACAACTCGGGGTAAGTAGATCTTTGTCTTTACAACCTTTTTGTTCTTGTTAGTACTAAAAAGACTTAGGACCAGTGATCTCAAGCATCTTCAGCTTCTTCTTTTTAGCTTTTTGCTTAACTCGAGATGTGGCCAGCATCTGGCTCTTTCCCTGATTGTAAAAACATCTTAGGATCGGTTTAGGTGTTAGCTTATTAGCTACCCTCATCGGCAGTCTCAAGCATCTTTTTAGCTTTTTTTGCTCTCGGCCTATATGCTCAGGCATAGTTTCAGCCATTTTGTTTTTTGGTTCGGGTGTTAGCTTATTAGCTACCCTCATCGGCGGGCTCAAGCATCTTTTCAGCTCTTTTGCTCTCAGCCGGTATGCTCAGGCATAATTTCAGCTATTTTGCTTTTTGGATCGGGTGTTAGCTTATTAGCTACCCTCATCGGCTGGCTCAAGCATCTTTTCAGCTCTTTTGCTCTCAGCCGGTATGCTCAGGCGTAATTTCAGCCATTTTGCTTTTTGGTTCGGGTGTTAGCTTATTAGCTACCCTCATCGGCTGGCTCAAGCATCTTTTTAACTCTTTTGCTCTCAGCCGGTATGCTCAGGCATAATTTTAGTCATTTTACTTTTTGGTTTGGGTGTTAGCTTATTAGCTACCCTCATCGGCTGGCTCAAGCATCTTTTCAACTCTTTTGCTCTCAGCCGGTATGCTCAGGCGTAATTTTAGCCATTTTGCTTTTTGGTTCGGGTGTTAGCTTATTAGCTACCCTCAATGGCTGGCTCAAGCATCTTTTTAGCTCTTTTGCTCTTAGCCGGTATGCTTAGACATAATTTTAGCCATTTTGCTTTTTTGGATCAGGTGTTAGCTTATTAGCTACCCTCATCGGCGGGCTCAAGCATCTTTTCAGCTCTTTTGCTCTCAGCCGGTATGTTTAGTGAAAACAACTTGGGAAAAGTCATAATAAGACATATGTTGTCGGGGAACACCATCTTTATTGATCATGAATGTTTACATGCTTAGTGAAAACAACTAGGGGAAAGCCATAATAAGACATATGTTGTCGAGGAATACCATCTTTATTGATCATGAATGTTGATCTCTTGTGGCTTGTATATATGTTCTTCCTTGTGTTGTTTTCATGCGTAGAATCTTCTTAGTTGGCTGATGTGCCATGTATTGTTGACTTCTTTTCCATCTTTAGTTATCAACTTGTACGTGCCTGGTCCGGTGACTCTTGTGACAATAAAAGGACCTTCCCATGGACAGAGTAGTTTATGGTGTCCGTCAGTTTTTTGTATCCTTCTTAATACTAGGTCTCCGATTTGGAGTGATCAAGGCTGGATATTCTTGCTGTAGTGGCATCTTAAACCTTGGAGGTATCTGGCTGATTGAAGGATAGCATTTACTCTGACTTCTTTTGTACTGTCGAGTTCTAATCTTCGGGTGTGTTCTGCTTCTCCTTCGTCATATCGTTCTATCCTTGGTGATGTCCAGATCAAGTCAGCAGGTAGTACGGCTTCTGATCCATAAACTAGGAAGAAAGGTGAATATCCGGTGGCTCTGCTTATTTGAGTTCGTAGCCCCCATACTACTTTGGGTAATTCTTCAATCCATTTGAATCCATAGTCCACTAGTTCTTCATACAATCTTGGTTTTAATCTGGCTAGTATGAGTCCATTAGCCCTTTCTACCTATCTGTTGGCTTCTGGATGTGCGACTGATGCGTAATCTATGCCGAAGCCGTAATCCTATGCCCAACTTTGGAATTCTATAGCTGTAAAGGGAGAACCCAAATCTGTGATGATTCGATTGGGCATGCTAAAATGGTGCATAATGTCTTGGATGAACTCGACTGCTTTGGCTACGCTATATTTTGCGAGTGGTTTGTATTCAATCCACTTGGTGAACTTGTCAATTGCTACAAAGATGTACTCGAAACCGCCCTTTGCTTTCTTGAGAGGTCCTACTTGATCCGGCCCCTAGCAGGAGAAAGGCCAAGCGGGTGGGATGTAGATGAGATTGTGAGTTGGTACATGAGCTTGTCTTGCGAACATTTGACAACCTTTGCATTTTCTGATGAGTTCTTCTGTGTCTTTCAAAGCGGTTGGCCAGTAGAATCCGGTGCGGAATGCTTTGCCGACTAGTGTTCTTGAAGCGGCATGATTTCCACAACAACCTGAGTGTATTTCATCTAAGATCTCTTTGCTTTTTTCGAACGAGACATATTTTAGGAGTACTCCTGATGATGCGGCTCTCCTGTACAGCTTGTCCCCTACTAGGATGTAGTTCTTGCTTGTGTGAACAACTCGGGTAGCCTCCTCTTTATCTGCTAGCAACTTATTCTCTTTGATGTAATCGATAAAAACCTAGGTCCATGAGGTGGTGATTACCAAAATCTGGGTGCCTTTAGCTGGGAGTTCAGGGGTTATCTCACCGGGATGTTTGATAGAGGGAGCTGATAACTCCTCTATGAATACGTCGGGTGGTACCTTTGCCCTATCTGATCCGAGCTTAGCGAGGACGTCTGCCGCAATATTAAAATCGCGCAGGACATGTAGAATTTCCAATCCTTGAAAATGTTTTTTGAGTTTTCGTATTTTAGCACAGTAAGCGCCCATGTTTTCTTTGGTGCGGTCCAAATCTTTGTTGACTTGGTTGATGATTACCGCCGAATCGCCATATACAAGTAATCGCTTGATTCCAAGGGTAATTGCCACTCGGAGCCCGTGGATGAGGGCTTCGTATTCTGCTTCATTGTTTGTAGCTTGCCATAATATCTAAATGACATACTTGAGTTGCTTTCCATCTGGAGAGATGAAGAGAACGCCTACACCGGCTCTGCCTAGCTTGAGTGATCCATCAAAGTACATCTTCCAATGGTCAAGGATGGTATTTGACATAGGTTCTTGAATTTCTATCCACTCGGCAACAAAATCGGCAAGGGCTTGAGATTTAATTGCCTTCCGTGGGGTGAAATCGATATTGAGAGCACCAAGTTCAACCACCCACTTAGATATGCGCCCTATTGCGTCTCTATTGTGTAGGATGTCTCCGAGTGGGAAATCTATCACCACGGTAATCTTGTGGCTTTTAAAATAGTGGCGAAGCTTGCGTGAAGTGATTAGGAGGGAGTAGAGTAGTTTTTGCACATGCGGGTACCGGATTTTTAATTCTGATAGTACTTTGCTGATGTAGTATACGGGGCATTGTACTTTATATACGTGCCCTTCTTCTTCTCTTTCTATGACTATTGATGTGCTGATCACAGTAGAAGTTGCTGCAATGTATAGCATTATGTCTTCGTTTTTCTTTGAAGGTGTGAGAACGGACGAGGAGGTGAGGTATGCCTTAAGTCTTTTGAAAGCTTCGTTGGCTTCTTCTATCCACTCGAACTTGTCTATCTTCTTTAGTTGTTTAAAGAAAGGTAACCCTTTTTTGCCGAGTCTTGATATGAAACGATTGAGGGCCACCATGCAGCCTATTAGTTTCTGCACATCTTTGACACTTCGAGGAGGGCTCATTTCTGTTATGGCTTGAATTTGCTTGGCGCTGGCTTCGATTCCACGATGACTGACCAAGAATCCAAGTAGTTGTCTTAAAGAAACTCTGAATACACACTTGTTTGGGTTCAATTTCCACCTTCACCTTTTTAGGTTTTTGAAGGTTTGCTTTAAGTCTTCAATTAGTGTGTCTGGGTTCTTTGTTTTTACTACTACGTCATCCACGTATGCCTCTATGTTTTCGTCGATCTGATCACCAAGGCACATTTGGATAGCTCTTTGGTATGTGGCACCAGCATTCTTGAGTCCAAACGACATGGACCTGTAGCAATAGGCACTGAACGGAGTGATGAAAGATGTCTTGCTCTGGTCTTGTTCCTGTAATGCAATTTGGTGATATCCTGAATAACAATCAAGGAAGGATAATAGGGTAGATCCTGCTGTTGAATCAACTATCTGATCAATGCGTGGTAGCCCGAATGGATCTTTCGGGCTGTGTTTGTTGAGATCTGTGTAGTCAACGCACATGCGGCACTTGTCCGTATTCTTTTTTTGTACTAGAACTGGGTTTGCTATCCAATCTGGATGAAGGATTTCTCTAATGAATCCAGCTGCCATTAGCTTTGTGATTTCTTTTTTAATTGCTGCCTTCTTGTCGGGTGAGAATCATCGTAGTCGTTGCTTCATAGGCTTGGAGCCTTCATTGATATCGATTCTGTGCTCAGCCAACTCTCTTGGGACACCTGGCATGTCGGCAAGCTTCCAAGTGAAGATATCTTTGTTGTCCTAAAGAAAGTTGGTGAGCGCGAGTTCCTATTTTGCCGAGAGGTGGGCGCTAATGGTTGCTGTCTTAGAGGGATCACCGGTGCCCAGGTCGATTTGCTTGACGTCGGCTTCTTTTAATGGTGCGAGGACGCTGGGCTTTTAGCCGGTATCTCTAGTTCTTCTAGGCTCATTTATACGGCAATAGTGGCTATTTCTTTTCTACCATTGGTGGTTTGTGCTTTGGCTGCAATTTTAATTGCCTGAACGTCGCAGTCAAAAGCATGCTTCAAATCACTTCGAAGGGAAAGGACACCGTTAGGCCCTGGCATCTTAAGCAATAGGTACGGGTAATGTGGTATCGCCATGAATTTTGCTAGTGCTGGGCGCCCGAGGATTGCGTGATATGATGAATCGAAGTCTGCAACTTCAAACTTAATGAACTCTGTTCGGTAGTTTGAGGGAGTTCCAAAAGTAACCGGTAGAGTGATTTGTCCAAGTGGCATGGCTACCTTGCTAGGTACTATCCCATAAAAAGGGGTGCTCATTCGTGTAATCATCCCGACGAGTTGTAGTCCCATCTTTCTTAGCGTTTCTGAAAAAATAATGTTGAGTCTGGCTCCTCCATCGATTAGTACTTTTGTGATAGTCATACCAGCGATAGTTGGATCTAGAACCAGTGGGTAATGGCATGCATTTCCTACGCTAGTCCATTGGTCTTCTCTTGAAAACTGGATTGGATACTGTGACCAATTGAGATATCTTGGAGTAGTCGGTTCTGCTGCCATGATGGTTTGTAGAGCTAGCTTTTCTTGATGTTTGCTTCTGGAATCTAGGGCCCCAGCGAAGATCACTGCTACTATCCCCCTAGATTTTTGGAATCCCTTGTCTTTGTGGTTGTCTTCATCTTTTTCTGATTGTCTTCTTTAGTGTTCACCTTATTATCTTTTCTTATGTATCGATCGTTGAAGGTGTAGCAATTTCTGATGGTGTGATTTCCTTTAGGGTGCCAGATGCAATGCATGTTTTCAATTTCATCATACCTTCTGGGTTTGGAAAACTTTTTGATTTGTCAGCCACCACTACTATGTTGTTTGGCCCATGTTTTCTTTCCTGATGTCTGATGTTTCGATGATTTCGCTTGTCTGGGTTGTCTTGGTTGTTTCTATCTAGGAATCTTTCTCGTGTCTTCTCCTCTGCAGTAATCATCTTTTCTACTGTGCGTCTGAATTCTTCATTGTTTCTTAGGTTTTCTTTGTAGAAGTCTTGAAATTGCCACCTAGCCATAATTCCGTGAGAGAAAGCTTCGATTACTTCTCGTTCGGTGATGTCATGTACTTGAGCACGTAGTTCGCCGAATTGTCGATAGTAATTTCTAAGACTTTCGCCTCCTTTCTGCTTGAGTCATTTTAATTCTGCGTGGGTGATGGGGTGCGTAATGATACCCATGAAATTTTCACAGAAAACTCTTTGCAAGTCCTCCCAATTTCTGATTGACCCTGGATTTAATTTGTCGAACCATTGGAGGGGCATGGTTTCTAGGGCCATGGGAAAAAATAAGGCCTTGATATCGTCGTCTCCTCCGGCTAGTTCAATCAACTGCGAGTAAATCCTAAGCCACTGCCTTGGTTCGGTCTTACCATCATATTTAGAGTGGTTGGATGGCTTGAACTTGTGAGGTAGTCGTATTGAAGCAAGTCTATTTGCAAAACAGGGGAATCTATTGTGCCTTTCGGCTTCTGTATATTCTGATTCGGCACCTCCTTCTAGCCAACTATTGTCTTGGTGAGAGTAGTTCTGTGGGGCTGTCTGAATAGGTACTTTGCTTCTGGTCTTTCTTGGTTGTTTGACTCGATAGTTTTGACTATGGTCCCTTCTACTTTCTCTGTTGTGACTTCCACTTGGTCCGAGTCTTTCGAAAGCAGACTTCCTTTGATTTTGATCTTCCTATCTATGAGACGTTGACCTGGAGAGCGGGTCTCTCCATCGTGTACCCTTAGGGCTATTGACCAGAGAAGGTCCTGGAGCTATTCCTATTTTTCACCGAGAAGAGATGTCGCTCCGAGTTCTTCTAGTGCTTCTCGGATCCTATTGTAGGGTGTATTCGCCGCGCGTCTTTCTTCGACTTCTTGTTCTAATTTTCTTCTATTGTACTCGGCCAGATCTGACTCATATTTGACCCAAGCTTCCTTGCGCTGCCTAGCACAGTGTTGGCGTCCTTGTTTCAATTTGTTTCTTCTTTCTCTGGCTTGCTTCTGATTCTCAGTCTCATCATCCTACCCCTGGATAAAGGGTGATATGTTGGACTTAGATTCATCCGATGACTTGATGTCAGATGCTTCTGGGGGGACCAATGGTGATCGAGGATGGTGAACCATGAATACTTCTCATGCATGAATTGTTCTGTTATCGGCGTTGGTTTCTATACTGTCGGAGTCATTAATAACTTTAGTAGAGGCTTCAAGGTCGCAGATCGAGTCTCCTTCTTGGTAGGGTAGAATTGTTGTCGTCGTCGTGCTGACTAGTTGGGTTCCGCTATCCTTAGGAACAGAACCTGGCCAATGGACGATGCAGTCTTAAGATGTTATAGTTAATACGAGACCTTCCTGAGCTCCCTTCAGTGGCATTCTAAGCATCGGATCGAGGGATCCTTCGGGTCATGCCTGATAAGATTTTGCCATGTTCTGGAGTCCAAACGGAAAAGGACCCGACTTCTTGAAAGGATTTTGAGTGTACTCCGAGTTGTATTCTTGATAGGCCGAAGCTACGTTCTGGAACCCTTCTAGAAAAGAACTTGGTTTCTCGAAAGAACTCGGGTAAGACTCCATCTTAGATGTGGAGCCTAAGTTTGAGTTGGATGCACAAAGTCATGAAATCTGAGTTGGATCGGACATCACGAGCTGCGCGAATCTTCTGGTGAGTTGATCTGTCATAGTCACCAAAATAGAAAGGTCTTTATGGTGATCCGAATCTTCGAGGAGACAGCTTTGGAGCTTGCCATCATCGCCTGCCTCACAGATCCATGAACCGAAGACAAAGGTTGATCCCGTCGAGAAGATCATGTTGTCAAGGTCCGTCGAGCTCTCAGATGTAGATTTGCCAAAAGCCCCTACCTGGCACACTAGCTGTCGATGTTTCACCACCGATAGCCTACCACGGGGATACCCAGTGCAGTTTGTTCAGGCTTCAGCATATGCAGAACTCAATGGTAAACACAAGAGATAGTCAATTTATCCTGGTTCGGGCCCTCGACCATGATCGAGTAATAGCCCTATGTCCAGTCGGCGTTAGCCTTTGCGTTGGATTGATTGTAAAGTGTTGTGTTGCGTTATCTCTAACTCTAGGAACTTCGCCCTCCTTTATATAGTTAGGAGGCTAGAGTCCTAGTCGGTTTACAATGAGAGTTCCTAGTAGGATTACAGAATAATAATACTACTAAGATTACATGGAAAGAATCCTAGTTAGACTAGATCTCCTCCCTTCTCTATGGGGTATCCTGTAGGTCCCGTATCAACATCTGTGAGACCTTGTCTTTTTTGTATAGGGCGCTGGTGGCACTGTAGGACTGTCCGCACTCTACGGGCGGACACTCCGCCGGTGGAGTTCCGAACCCTTCTCGCCTCCGTTTCATCGCTGAGTTGATCCATATCAACTCCAACTTCATCTCCTTTGTAAATGTGCCAACACCACCAAGTGTACACCACCATGTGTATGTGTGTTAGCATTTTCACAATCATTTTCCAAAGAATTAGCCACTCAACTTACCACGCCACTCAATCCTAGCGATGATGCAAAGTTAGATCACTTGAGTGGCACTAGATGACCGATATGCAAACAAGTTTGCCCCTCTTAATAGTACGGCCATCTATTCTAAACCCGGTCATAAACTTCTCTACACACCTATGACCGGTGAAATGAAATGCCCTAGGTTATACCTTTGCCTTGCGCATTCCATTCCATCTCCTCCAATGTCGATGCAACACATGCACCAACACAATCAACAATGATATGATCCACTTCATATCATCACATGATCATATTGGTTCATTGATCTTGACTTCACTTGCTTTTCACCGTTGCCTTCGTCCATCGGCGCCAAGTCTTGCTCAAGCTTCACCGCCACGCGGTCCATCGCTCCAAAGCCTTCGACTTGCCCTTCACGCTTGCAACCGGTCCATCAAGCCAGGTCTTGTCTTGATCTTCTCCACCTTGATCACATGACTCAATGCCATGTCTCATGTGCAATGAGCTCCTTCATCATCACATGTGTGAGCTTTGCAACATCTCCAAGCCATTTTCACCTTCATGGCATATGTTGCTCACACATATGTACCTATGGACTAATCACCTATGTATCTCACATAAACACAATTAGTCCACCTAGGTTGTCACTCAATTACCAAAACCACACAAGGACCTTTCACGTGATCAGAGTTTTTTCCGCACCACAAGCTTTTTAGCCTTAACTACGAAAAGAGTCGGTACGCATTTAAGAGTATATCCACCTGACAAACATTCTATGTGCCCAACCCTCTCTCACGTTGAGACCTAGAAGCAAGGGTTGTGGAAACAAATGTTCAGTAAAATTGGTCGGACTACAAGAAACCTTCGCCCCAGCGGCTACGACATTTTTACTCACCAGCATGATCAGAGTTTGTTCACCTACACCCTGAGCTTTACAGCCTTAACAACAAAAAGGGTCGGAATGCATTAACCTTTTTATACAAAAAGGGGAGAAGGGCTAAATATCTGTTTGGCCATAACAAAATTTAAGAGCTTGTCTACTTATTACGAGTTCACCGCCTGGCTTATCTGCCTAACTAATTTCTTAGGGGTGATCTCATCCTCTATCTCCGCAAGTAAGTCTTGTACCAGTGGGTCACCCAAGTCGATTGGATGGCTCGGGCCACTGCTGAGAGATGGGTAAGGAGCAGTAAGATGCCCCATGTGGGTTATACCGACTCTGTCACAAACAACAAAACTGGATTCCACTCAAACATATACGGTAAGAGCTCCCCGAACCCGTCACTCGAACCATCAAGGTAAGTCCTATGCCAGCGGGTCACCCAAGTTGATCGGACAGCTCAGGCCACTGCCAAAAGATAGATAAGGAGAAGTAGGATGCCCTATGCGGGTTATGCCAACTCTATCACGAACGACGGACCCGGATTCCACTCGGGCATATCCAGTAAGAGCTCTCCGAACCCATCACTTCAGCCATCAAGGTAACTTTATCGACCCCCACTTTACTTTTCTAGTGCATGAGCATTCATTCATCCATTCTCATACATCCAAGCATTGCATATGCAATTATTGCTTCGCAACGCTTCGCGTCGCATCATGAAGTTGTAGTCGTCTCATTCAATGTGAGCGGCAACTGACCGAGGTTCGAAGGCCGGCCTGTGAAGGGCTCAAGGCCGCCTCGTGTCAAACAGAGCCAGGGGAGAAAACATAGATGAGCCCTAGTGGCCTTCACCTGACCTACTCAGAAGTGGATAGGGTTATCTCGACCTTTTTGTTCAATTCTAACCTCAAATCGTGCCCACAGAATCTCCATCGAGGGGAGGCCAGCGGGCCACCTGAGTTGCTCTTTGGAACAACTCAGGCATCTGCCGGGAGGTGGGTTAAGGAGTAGTGGAATGCCATATGAGGGCTATGCTGACCCCGTTATGAATGATAGACTAGGATTCCCCTTGGACATACCCATTAGCGAGCTCATCGAGCGCGACACTCGATCAATCGAGGCAAGTGACGTTAGCTCAACCCCTCTAGTTGCGGAAACCATGGACGGGGTGACGATCACAAGGACGAGCTAACCCTCAACCGAACCCCCACTACGCGTGGGGGCTCAAGGAAAGTTGGACTCACAAGGAGACCGAATGCACAGTCGTAGAATGATGGCTAAGATGCTAGGGAGGCGGTACGTACGAAAACTAAGAATAACATTTCTAAAATAAGAGGCGCTTTCTCCTACTAGTTTCACTATCGTCCCCTCGATCTTTAGTGAAACCTGACCCCAGCAATGGCAAGGGGTCGGGTCTCACTCGGGGGCTGATAAGGGCATATATATATACCCTTTCTAAAACAGTCACCATGCTCGACCCTTTCTAATGTTAAAAACCCAAAGGCAAGGTTTGCTGAAACGAACGCCGAGTAAAACTGGTCGGACTACAAGAAACCTACACCACTCTTGCTTACCAGCATGACCAGAGTTTCCCACCCACACCTCGAGCTCAACGGTCTCAACAACAGGAAGGGTCAGAACGCTTTAACCCCTTTTTACACATAAAAAGGGAGAAAGAATGAACTTGTTCAAACGAAACAAAAGAACAGACTTGTTTAAACGAAACAAAAAGGATGAAACTTGTTCGCTTATTAAAGATACGCCGCCTGACCTATCTGACTAAACTAACCCCTCGGGGGGATGATTTCATCCTCCATCTTGGCAGAAAGGTCATGCGCTAGGAGGCCACCTCCTCCTCGATGACATCCAGCATGGCATCGGTATAGATGGGCGCGAAGCCTTGGCTCATCGTCGCCAAATCGATGTTCTGGTAATGAGAACGGGCGATCGTGAATGAATGGTGAACACTGAAGCAAAGTGTGCCCCTTGCCATATCACATGCTCGGTCTATAATCCAGGTGGTGCGAACTGTGAGGGAGCTTATCTCCTGCTCTAGGGCCAGCTCGAGCTCATCGTAGACCAGCTGGACGGCGACACGTAGGCTATCATGTTCATCGCTCTCCTTCGGGAGGGTGTCCTTCACCTCGCTAAGCTCCTTTTCCAGGCCACGTCTCTTTACCACCTCCACCCTGAGCTTGTCGTCGAGACCTACCCAAGTCATGTACCGACCGTGTCAGAAGGCTCACCATAGATTCCTAGGAAAAACACAACAAGAAAAACCAGAGACTTACCATTCACATCCACCCAAAGCCTGCGCACCTCATCATGCTACCAGGTCACCTTGGCCTCTAGGCGTCGAACCTCCTCTTGGCGCTACCTGGCCTCCATGGTGAGTCTAGTAGACATGCCCTCGACTACAACCTTTAAGTCCCTCTCCCTCTGGAGCTCCTTCTTGAGGTGGTCAACCCGCTATTGAGCATCGGTGTGCTCCTGGCGAGCTAGCTCAGTCCCCACGCAGAGCTCCTCAACAGCTCAGAGCAAATCGTCCCACTCCTATAGCCGTTTGGCCTCCACGGTGTCCATGCACGCCCTCTCGATCATGGTTGTGAGCTTCTCCTCAGCCTCATGGGCATTGTCGCGAGCGTCTTTCTCCCTAACTTAGAGGTTGGCCATCTCCTAGGCAGTAGGGGCAAGCTCAGCCACTTCCTGACAGGTGGCAGTGAGTTGTGCGGCCAGCCCCTCACTCTGCCACATCTCCTCAGCAAGGAGCTATGACTTCTCCCCGCTACGGGCCATAAGGACCTATGAATAAGACTTGACTTAGAGGTGTGGAAGGAGAACATAAGGGTTGGAAGCATGGTCGTATCTTACCTGGCCGACCGGGGCGACAATGTCGCACATCAAGCTCAGCATGGTGGTCAGGGCACGAACCATGTCCCCAACCTCCATGTTGATGCTCCCTCATTGCCTCTCCTCTACCATTTCATCGAGGGTACCCACCCGGATGAGAGACTAGGACATCCCCGCACTGACCTCAAGCGGCGCTGACCTCTCTGGTGGTGGTAGCTCCTCTAGAGCGGCTCCTCTAGCGATAGAGGGGGTGGGTAACATGGACATGGAGGCCTACCCCATCACCACATACACAAAGGATGCCTCGAGTGTGCCCCCTTCCATCCACCCCACCACGGACATGGCCACCTGCATGAACAATGACTCTAGCCATACCTCCTCTGCCTATGATGCCGAGGACACGATTGGCCATGCCGCACCCACCATAGATGCCCCCAAATGCACCCTCCTCCATCTACTCTCCCATGGATACAGCCACTGGATGTGCCTCCCCGGTCAGCGCCATGGCCACCCCAATGCCACTTGCACTCACCACCAATGCAGCGCCAGCCCCCTGGTGCGTTTGCCGGAGGAGAATCTTCTTTGGAGCAAGCCGTAGGAGAGTCCCACGCCCTTCGATGCTGCAAGGGACATGGCGGTCACATTGTGGTGAAAGTTTGTTAAGACAAAAGGATGAAGGAACCCTGGACTCACCTTGATGCCATCATATGAGGATGTTTCGAGCCCTCCCTCAGCTTGGAGGCCTCGGACAAAACAACATGGCCGCCCCCCGCCGACTTTGGAGGCACCACCGAGGGCTCGGATGGAGCAAGATGAAATGTTTCCGCCGGCTTTGGGGCCAGCATCAAAGGCTCGGATGAGGTGAGGTGGCCTAGCTCTATCGGTTCTGAGGCCACCATCGAAGGTTCAGACGTGGTGGGGCAATTCATTTTCGCCGGCTCTGGGGGCGCACCGTCCCCCTCCTGCCTCACGACTTGCCATGGGAAGGGCCCCACCTACAGTGAAAGTGGGTCCTCATCCCCGATGGCCAGATCATCCCATGGGATGGGCGACATGGAGCTGTCATCTTCCTCTTCTTCTTCCTCCTCTTCTTCCAACGAGCCTTGATGCTGCTTCGCTCGCTGCTTTGACCGCCGTTTCTTCTCCTCATCGTCCTTCTTCTTCTCCTCCTTACCACCCTCACAACCACGTGCTCTGGCAGCGGTGCAACGAAGTCCTAGAAGACTAACCCCACCGGTAGCTCGATGAAGCCCGTGTTCGGCCACATCACAGGATGCCCCGAGGTCAAGAACATGGCGTCGCCCTCCCCCATGGCCTCCTTGATACGCTGCATGACCTCGCTATCGCAGAGCAGTCCCTAGGCGAGCATCATCCCGATGAGATGCGCTTCATGTGTCATCCCATACAGATCTAGGGCTCCGGTAATAGACTAGCAAGCATGGCAGATTTGAACAGCGACGACGGAGAAACATAGAAGGTAAGGTTGTAGTTTTGGTGTAAACGTGAAGCGGGAGGCCGCTATTTATAAGGCAGAGCGGGGCGAGAAGATGAATCGTCCACCTAGATTCATGTGCCCACTGCACTACGTCATGTAACCTCCCTCCAAAGATCGTGCGCACGCAATCTCTGTCTGTGCCCTCAAAGGATACGCCGGATGACGGTTCGCCCATTCAATGGGCCAAGAACCATTGCAAGTAAGGTGGGATACAAAGCTGAAAATGCTCCTATGGCCCATTTAGGCCTAGGAGTTTGAAGGCTGGCCCTCCGACAGGCTCACAACTGCTCCGGGGCACCCTTAGAGTGAGGGGTGGAAAGGGATGGGCCCATGTAAGAGTCTTGGTCGGTTTCTAGTCCATGGTTTTCCCTCAAAGAAAGGCAACGAGCCCTCAGGACTGGTCGAACGGACCCAAGAACTATATGGATTGACCACCAAGAGTCTGGAGTCGATCACCGGCTGGCCCATGCTAGACCCCCATGAACAAGAAACTGGGGCCCCACTCGGACTAGCCCGTTAACAGCTTACCGAGCACCATGTTTCGTCCATTAGGGGAAAACATGGCACGACTCATCCCCTCTGTTTTATCGAAGAAAACACTTGAGGGATGACGATCACAAAGACAAGCCAACCCTCGACTGGACCCCTACTACACACTGGGGCTTGAGGAAAGTTGGACTCACAAGGAGACCGAATGTGCAGTCGCAATACGACGGTGGACCGATCGGATCCTAGGGACCAGAATCAAGAAAAATCTTTCCGACCTCCCAAAATCTACAGTTACATGCCCCCGAGAAGACCAATCATGACAAAAGAGAACTATCGCCTACCAGGACACGATGCGGGCCACAAAAAGAAGGCCAAGGCCCTCAGAGTCCTCCCATCCAAAAAAGCCACCAAAGGAGTATTCTACTCCTCCATAGGCTCGGGGGCTACTATCAGGTATCGATATTAGGGACACTCAAAGCAAGGAGGTTAGCGCCCTTGTAGATGTCCCCAGATGAAGCAAGACGTATTAAAAGGTCTCGTCCGACCCCAAGGCCACAGAGGTCTCACCCAAGGCCACGGGCTTTGCCTCTCCCGACCCCTTGGGTGCGGGCTCCGTCTCGCCTGACCCCAATGACATGATTTCTACCTTGCCTAACCCCATGGGTGCGGGCTCCATCTCGCCTGACCCTAAGGCCATGGGGCCCATCTCTCCTACCCCTTGGGTGCGGGCTCCGTCTCACCTAAACCTAAGGATGTGGATTATGCCTCGCCCGACCCCTTTCGGTGCGGGCTCTGTCTTGCCCAACCCCAAGGCTATGGGGGTCTCACCCAAAGCCGTAGACTTTGCCTCACCTGACCCCTTGGGTGCAGGCTCCGTTTTGGCTAACCCCAAGGACGTAGTTTCTGCCTCACCCGACCCCTTAGGTGCGGGCTCTGTCTCGCCCGACCCCAAGGCCGCGGGGGTCTCACCCAAAGCCACAGACTCTGCCTCGCCTGACCCCTTGGGTGTAGGCTCCGTCTCGCCCGACCCTAAGGATGCGGTTTCCATCTCATCCGATGGGGACCCATACTGTCGCCAACCACTCCAGGTCCAAGCGTATGGGCCTGGGTTAAAACTCTGACATCAGGGAAGAGACTAGCATGCCTCGATGTAACTTGTGGCCATGATGGGCCATACCTAAGGATTCACATTAAGAACAGCATTGGGCGTGCCGGTATTGTTCTGCCTAACCCTCGTACGAACGCTAACAGGCACGTCAGTTCACCACGATGTCCACTAGGATGGAATGGAACGCCATGACTGGCAGATGACGACTGTGTATGGCGTTAGTGATGAACAGGGCCATGACATGGAGCCATTCTTGTTGACATCTACAGGGTTGGCGGGACCTGCATGAAGAGGAAGAAGGACCTGATGATCCGTTGTAACCCATGCTCTCCCTTCGCTTGTAATAGGCGAAGGAGGGCACCCCATGAAAAGGGGGATCTAGCTCAACACAAGACCAAACCATGAGATAAAAACACAAGAGCATGACACAAGCACACGGCTGGGCAGCGATCGAGCTCTCAGCACCCGCTCATTTCTTTCACCAGAGACTTGGGATCCTTTCCCTCTCTCTCCTGTTTGTAACCCTACTGCAAACCAAGTGTCGGTAACATGAGCAGCAGCAAACTAAACATAAGGACATTCCACTCGAACCAGTATAAACCCTTGTGTCCTCTAAACACACCATTCGAGCCAGACACGCAAATACAAATTTACTCGTCGGTGGTCCGAAAACACCGACATGCTTGTACAGGCAGGAGATCACCGGGGGCTTGGCAAGCACGAAGGTGACCTAGAAGGAGGCGTCCCACTAGGTGGTGCCAGACACCCTAATGGGCGCTTTGTTCTTGTCTGGGAAGTACTCTTCATCGTCCATGCAGAAGACCAAGCACTCCAACATCACCCACTTGGGCGAGAAGCCGTCACTGGACGATGTGGCAGTCGTCAAGGCGATCCTACGATGCGGCAACAAGGACGGTGATGTGTCGGCTTCATGCTTGGGAATGTGTACCTGTATATGCAGTATGTATGGGCTTTTAGATGGAAGCCGTGTTAAGCTAGGCCAGAATTCTAGATGCCTTGCCTACTACCATATACTCCCTCTGTAAAAAACGTGCAATTCTAGCATAGTGTTATGGTTCAGTATCTCAAATTTAATTAATTACAGATAAAAAAATATTATTATTTATGATATAAATAAATAACATTAGATTAATTAAAAAATGTATTTTCTTAATAAATTAATTTATAGTCATAAATGTGAACATTATTTACTAGAAATTTGGTCAAACATAAACTACTTTTGCAGATACGCAACCCAATCCAGTCCTAGAGGCATCACAATACACATCCAATGGCCTATTAATATCTGGTTGAGCAAGAATAGGAGCAGAGGTAAGAAACTTCTTCAGGGCTTGGAAAGCCTCTTCACAAGCCGGACTCCATACAAACTTGACATCCTTCTGCAGCAACTTGGTCATCAGTTGAGCTATTTTGGAGAACTCAGGGATGAAGCGTCAATAATAACTAGCAAGACTAAGGAACTGATGAATCTGATGCACTAACTTTGGAGATTTCCAATTTAACACATCCTACACCTTAACAGGATCCATAGAGATGCCTTTAGGTGTTAGGACATGTCCCAAAAACTGCACCCGATCCAACCAAAACTCACACTTGCTGAATTTGGCATATAGCTTGTGTTCCCGCAATCGAATCAGGACTAAGCGAAGATGTTGTGCATGCTATTCATTGTTCTTAGAATATATCAATATGTCATCACTGAACACCACCATAAACTTGTCTAACTCTGGCATAAAGACTGAATTCATGAGATACATGAAAAATGCAGGAGCATTGGTAAGACCAAAAGACATGACTAGGTATTCATAGAGGCTATACCTAGTTGAGAAAGTTGTCTTTGGTATATCTTGTGTCCGGATCTTAATTTGGTGATACCTAGAACAAAGATCAATCTTTGAAAATACCTTGGCACCAGCCAACTAATCGAACAAAGTATTAATATGAGGTAAAAGATACTTGTTCTTAATGGTTACTGCGTTGAGAGGGCGATAATCCACACGCATCCGAAGAGTGTCATCCTTCTTCTTCATGAAAATAGCTGGACGACCCCATGGTGAAGAACTTGGACGGATGAATCCCTTCTCCAATAATTCCTCTAACTGTTTTTTCATCTTAGCCAATTCCTTTAGAGCCATGTGGTAAGGACGCCGCAAAATAGGAGCAATATAAGGTTCTAACTCAATGGCAAACTCCACATCCCTATCCGGTGTTAACCCAGGTAGATCCTCAGGGAAGACATCCAAAAACTCACAGACCATAGGAATAGAAGCAAGATTGGGAAAAACTTCAGCATGAGCAACAACTGGCAAGGCGGGGACTAAAGGCATAAGGAGAGACATTCTATCCTTAGAAGAAGGGAGATTCAACTCAACAATTCTTTGTCTAAGGTTCAGGACTATCCCATAATTTCTCAACCAGTTCATTCCTAGAATTGCATCTATGCCTTGCCCAGGCAGCACCATGAACTAGAGACGATAAGAGTGAGTTGCTAGCACTAGTCTCTCTATGTCCGTCTAAGTTTTAACGCACAACTACGCACCTGGGGGGTCTGATTCTATAAGCAATAGGAATAGCCATAGTAGATTTATTGTGCCTTTGTGCAAACCCCATACTCATGAATGAATGTGATGTACCAGAATCAAATAACACATGCTGGGTGAGAATTAATGGTAAACATATCAGCCATCACAGGCTCACCCTGCGGAATCTCCTTAGCCTCGGTGAAGTTAACCTATCTAGAGCGGCTCACGGGCACCTTATTCTTGATGATGGTCCTCTTGACTAGACGAGAGTTGGTTGAAGGCTGCGAAGACTGAGCAAGCTAGTTCTGGGGCACTCATGAGAATAGTGGCCTTCCTTGCCACACTTGAAACAAGCACCCGGCTTGTTCCCCTGTCCCTGACAAGGTGGAACCTGCTGTCCCTAAGGTTGCTGCACCTACTGAGTAGGTGCATGGTACTGAGTGGAAGGTGTCTAATGAGTCTGCTGAGTCTGGCGAGATGGCTGTCCACCCGGAGAGTGAAAAGACACCCTCCTCACAACATGTACCTTTTGTGACTGTGGGTGACTAGAAGACCCAGTGATCACCCTCTTGTGCTTCCACTTAGCCTGAGTCACGCTGAAGTCCCTCCATAGCAATAACAACATTCATCAAAGCATCAAAAGTCTGATAGCCCCCTATATACAACTTCTCTTAGAGGATACAAGAGAGACCATGATTGAAACGGTCCATCTTCTTCTCATCAGTATTGACATGAGTCTAAACATATTATGCAAGATGGTTGAACTTGTTCACATACTCTATCACAGTCATATTTCCTTGCTTTAGCTCCAGAACCTTGAATAGCTTCCTGTTCAGCAAACCAGCAGGAATATAGTACTAACAGAAAGTAGTGGTAAACACCCACCAAGTCACATGGTGGTCCATAGGTTGCATGGCGTTGAAAGTGTCCCACCAAGAACTGGCAGATCCTAGAAGCTGCTATACGACAAAGCGCACCTTCTGCTCATCAGTCACATTGAGCAGCTAAAACTTCTGCTCTAGAATACGAAGCCAGTGCTCCTGTCCAGAGGCTCAGCAGTCGGCGTGAACATGGGTGGGTGTGTCCCCAAGAAGTTCTGATAGGAACAGGGCCTCTCGGGACTGTGGGCACCACCCCCGTTCCCGCCGTTGCCACCGGGGCCTCCATGGGCGGAGCCACCAATAGCCTATGCCAGCATCTCCACGACATGGGTTGACTCGCGATGAGCAGCCAATATCTCGGCCATCATCATCGCATGAGTCATCGGAGGCAGTGGTGGTGGCGGAGGAGGAGGACAAAGGAGTGGGGCCTCATGGCTCTCCCCATTGGCATTGTCATGATCATCGCCACAACCATTTTCACCTTGGTCTTCACTAAGACCATGGCCCATCCCAGCATTGGTGCTCCTGTGACCCGACCTTAGGTTCATCTATAAACAGATAGGAACCCACTGTTGGAGACCAGGCCTCCATACTTAGAAACAAATGGCAAGAGAGATGACAAGGCCCAATAAATGGTTACAAGTGAGAACTTTTCCTTAAGAGTTAAAGCATTTCTCTTATTTATTAACCTATCATATTAACTACCCAAAAATTATACATGAAGAGGAGTCTAGCTTAACCAAGATTCTCTTTTCATGATGCATGGATTGACCTATTCATTCGCTCAAGCTAGAATATAGCGGCATTCGTATATAATTTTTGGCACAGCGCACACTCACTTTCCGTACGCTAAACGATTCTTACGCAGCGTAAGTTAGTGTACCTATAGAAGATTGATTAGATAAAACCAGTGCCACTATCCTAGATAGACCATATTACTAGGGCTTATACTTACATACGTAATTTATCACATCCTACTTTTTGCAAAGCTTTTGTTGATCAAATTTTAGGTTTTGAAAAGAGTTTTTAAACTCATAGAGTCATTATTGGCTCTGATACCACCTGTGGCAGAACCGCCTGAAATAACACGCTTCCGAAGGCGCTCGTCTTATACTAGATACTAAGCACCCCGAAAGTTAGCTACATCGGATAGTTCCGTCGAGCACACCCCACGGGAGAACTCAAATCAATCCACATTTTACGTCTAGAACCCAATAATGAGTACGAGCTTATAATACTTAGTCAATTTCATACAACAAGAGTTCTTGAAAATTATTTATTACAATACCAGAGTTCAGAGTGCGATAATTAAATAGCGGGATTTAAAATAACATCTAGCGGAAACAGTGTTCACCTAAACGGATTAAATGGCCGTTTAAACGGCCAGTAAATGGTAAACGGTGGTAAACTGTTTTGTTTAGGGGTAAACGGAAATTAAACAGTTGACCGTTTAAATGGTCAAAAAACAGGAAAAAAGGTCTAAACGGCCTAAACGGAATAGAGATAAACAACATTAAATGAGCTAAACAGTGTTTAAACGGCTGTTTAGGCGAACACGAGGTAAATCTAGTTCAGTTTTGTATGGATAAATTTGTATACTTAAGTTTATTATATTTATAAATGTATACACTTGATATGTTACATGCATAAATATCTATATTTGGTTCTTTTCACATGCATAAATATATATACATACCAAAATAATTGATTTTTACTCAGATAAATATGTATAAATGCTAGAATACTTCATTTTTTACATACACATATATAATTATATGTATTTTTTCTTTAAAAGTACAAAACTGTTTAGACCGTTTAACTTCGTTTAAACACCGTGTAAATAGCCTAAACGCTAAATGAAGGGCGACCGTGTAAAGACCATTTACCATTTAGGAAAACATTGAGCAGAAACGATACAAGGATCCATCTCTGCCCACCAGAAGAATCCTCCACACAAGAGCTACTCCTCAAGCTGCACCTGCAGCAGGGTAAAATAAACCCTGAGTACGCATTGTACTCGCAAGACTTACCCGACTTGTGAAAATAGTTTCCCGACTCCAAGGGGTATGATCGACAATATGGGTTTGCTATTTTCTTTTTATTTGCGAAAAGCATTACTAGAAGTACATCCTTAAGATCAAGTTTAATTAGCAGTCACGATTACTTCATTAACTAACCATTCTAGGTAAGCACATGTTCTACTTTCGAGCAAGGGTTGAGCAATCAAAACCATTTCACCATCTTTCATCTTCTAGTTCTTACTATGGTGCTAGACCATAGCCAAGCCGTACCGTCTCATGGAAACGGCGATTCGTGAAAACCAATGTATCCTAGCTGGGTACCTCGAAACACATACCCTGTTTGTACCCTAGGCATAAACAAGACCAACCCATTCCACTCCTGTCATGGGGTCTAGGTCTCGATCTCAATATGGTGCTTAGACCTCCACCTTTCCCCGCCTCCAATCAGTCGGTCCGAAAAGAGTTAGAACCCACGACAAGAGCATAACGAGCCTTCCCGCTCTCATAAGCAAGTATGTGCTCAGGATAATAAGTCTATAACCTGACTACCATCCACAGCAATGGATGGTCCTCAATCGACATGGATAGGCAAAACAGTGTAACCAAGCTAAGCCCCGTGGTAGCAGGACACAACTCGTCACACCCACCATAACCCATACCATATCCCTGCTTGGTCTCTGTTTTCCTTTATCATTTTTATCATAAGAGTAATTATAATAATCACCTATTATGAGTAACGATAGGTTACTCATGCTACCAAAAATCTAATCATAGAAGCTACTTGAACCTGCACTAGTAAGACTCATAGGATATATATATCTACGTATGTGGTTTTTATAAAATTCTTGTAACGTAAATGCACATCACACATATATATTCAATGATTATCAAAAATAAGGGTTATGCATCGGGGCTTGCCTTGGGCAGGCGCGGTGTTAGATGAGTCAGTCATCGGTGGCTCTAGGACCTCCTCCTACACGAGAATCTCCTCCCCGTACTCCTCGATGATCTCCTCGAACTTACGATCGTCTGTGGTCTCTATCTCTACCAACTCGTTCTCTCATGCCTGCGATGATGATGCAACACTTAGCATTTAGACAACAACAACTTTTAAAATAAGAATACACATACTAAGCTACTAAGCTAGCTCTAATGACTAAAGTACTAAGCTAACTATCATCTTCATCAAGCAAAGTGTTGGATTCAACTAACAAACCCTTAGCTTGGCAAATTAAGGATATATCTTTATTTGTACTAGTGATTTAATGTATATTAAAACAAAGAGCATTTAACTACCCTAATGCTTAGTCTATTCTAAGGCTACAAAAATTGTAGTGAGCACATAATAATACAATGAAGCTACAATAAAAATTTCAGAACTAAAGCTATCACCAATTTACCACAAAAATTCCTACAATAATCAACTTAATAATATTGAGCATTCTCATACTATTTAATAGCTCCTAGTGTCAACACATATAAACATGAACTATATATACCAACAGATAGATCATAATTTTAGAAACCTATCAAAATTTATTTCATAATTTTTGGACACCTTCATGATTTTATATTAATTATCAAAGATCAGCTCAGAAATTAAATTAGAAAACTATTTCTAATTCCTTAGGAAAATGAAAAGTGAATGTCCCACACAGCCCACACGGGCAGCAGACATGAGTGGCCCACACGACACAGCGTGCCTGCGCAGCGGCCCACTTTCACGGCCCACACGAGGCCGCCCACGCGCGAGGCGCCCGCGCGCTGGCACTTTATGCAAAAGAGGCCTCAAACTTCTTCCAAATCACAACTAAGTACCAACACTATTTTCCCCTCTCATAGGCCTTCTCACTTAACCCCCTGACCTTTCCCTAATTCACCTGCCTACACCCCCAGCGACTCAGCGCACGGCGGCGCGGTGAGCGGTGACACGGCGCGACCGCGCTTCCCACCAGAGGCTCACGCTGGCCCGTCGGTTGGGCCGACCTTCAACTACGGTCTAACCACCTACACCAAGTAGCAACATGAGGTGGTGGGACGCGCTGGAGCGAGCTGCAGCGACGCGCAGCCATCTACGGTGGTGGCGCATCCGCTCCGATGAGCTAGGGCTACTACGGACCTAATTGGCTAGCGAGTGAGCATCAGGAGACTACCATGGACCAGGACGAGGTGACAGCTAGGGTGGAGCATTGTGGAGGAGGGGTGGCCATGTGTGGCCGAGCCATGTGGCGGCGCACCGCGGTGGCATGGTCGCGTCAGCGGCAACAGAGAGGTGGTAGCGGTTCCTCTGGCGTGCGCATGGTGGAGAGGTAGGCAAGGTGAAGCTGGTAGTGTAGATGAATTGGTTCGGGTGGCAGTAGGAGGGCTACCATCGATACCTGCCGATCACGGCCTTATCAGCTCAACGATGGGGAAAGCTCCAAATTGGAGATTGGCAGTGCGTGCTCCATGGTTGGGTGGGATTGGGCAGCTAGAGAACTCATTGGCGAGTTGTAGACGGGCGAAATTGATTGGAGATGACCTCTCATTGTCTGACGTGCTGGCACGGCTCCAATGGCGGCAGCAGAGGGAAAGAGGGATGGGTCCGAGCTTTGGCGTCCTCACCTTGGTAGCTAGAAGTCGACCAAATTCATGACTGTGTCTGCGCACTCGCTACGCGACCACGACCAGACCACGCACGCATAGGGAGGCAAGTAGGTGCGTGGCCGCAGCGCCATTAAGGCGAGGCGACGGTGCGAGCGTAGCTAGGACAGCCCACGTGCCCGCGGCGGCAGAGCAAGTGGCAGCAGCGTAGCACGACGTCACAGTGGCGTCAATAGTGGCAACGCGAGGCAGTGGCGCTGGCAGTGGCTTCGTCGCGGCATGGGGTGGGGCAGGCGGCAGCAGTAGCTCCGCACAGCGTGGTAGCGTGCGCACGCGTGACCAGCGCGGTGACACCGAGCGTCCGAGCTTGGTGACCGCGTCCACCCGACGAGCCAGCCCGAGGACATGTCGTGCACGCATTAAAGTGCACATAACAACTAAACGGTTGCTTTAGGAATCAAACCATCTTCACTATGCTCAAGATGGCATGTGAGGCTACCAACCCGAGCTAAAACACGACACCACCTCCTAACTCAATTTCACAAAATAAATCACTAAACATTGCATTGTCTTACTGTTTATAAACATAAAAATATTCTAAGTCTTTGAGCTGAACTTGATTCCAAGTTGCAATTCTAGGCTATTAGAAATGTTGGCTAGCAATGTTTTTTTCCACGGCAAGTATTTCATTGTCATCTACAAAGTTCATATTTCAAACTTTATTTAAGTGCTACATATATGTTCTATAGTGTTTTTTGTTCAATAAAAATTAGTTTTAAACCCTACTTGATACATATGAGTTATGGAATAGCTTCTCATTTAATATTTTTATTGATCATCTTAAGTTACAAAAATGTTATCTACACATTCCATCACATGCATTATCACATAAACATGATGCTCATGATATGATTTGGTAATTTGTTTAGGGCGTAACACCGAGGGTCTTATAGCCCTGGATCTGGTGTTGTTGGTCCTTCCCCTGTCTCTGCCCCCACTTTATCTACATCTAGTTCTGTTATGTGTGAGCTCTCAGTTTATGTTGACAGTGACAAGTCACTACATATGAGGATGATTTTGATTTACTTCTCTGGTGGCGTGACCACAAACTAACATATCCAATGCTATCTATCATGGCTAGAGATATTATATCAGTTTCTGTTTCTACTGTCTCCTCGGAATCATATTTCAGCTTAGCAGGAAGGATCATTGAGCAGCGGCGACGACGTTTGTTACCTGAAACTATGGAGATGCTGACTTGCATAAAGGATTGGGAGTTAGGAGAAAGAAGGTAACAGCATGTTGTTGACAACCAAGAGTTTGAGGATTCCTTCAAGAATTTGTATCTCGATGAAGATGATGCTCCTACATCTGTGGGTGCTGCTGCTGGTACATATGGGGGTGCTGCTGTTGTTACATCTAGGGGTGCTGCTGGTTGAGACTTGAGACTTGAGAGTTGAGAGTGTGATCTGTAATATGTATATGTTTTATGTGAGACTTAAGATCTTTGAACATATTTAAGACTTAATTAAGAGTTGTGCTGCACTCTTTTTTTATTTCTAGGGTTTCTCACAAAGGTGAGTTTTACCTAGAAAGGTTTTTAATGAGTCAACATTGCACAAACAGCTCAGTTATCTTAATTGTCTCTCCTGTGTCTTTTGTTTTGTTGGATTTGGTCATTTGGAGTTGAGTTCAGTTCTGATTTGTGAATGTGAAATTTGGTAAGTGATCTGATTGTGAATGTGAACTTAGAAGTTATAATATGTGAACTTAGAACTTAGAAGTCATAATCTGTGCTTGTGATCTGACCGAGAATGTCATATTTGCTAAGTGCTGTATGAGATGATTTTTTTGAGGTGATTTAAGGGGACCGGGCTGTGGGCTGGCACGGCCTGCAGAATTGGCCGTGCTCAGCGGGCCAGCACGGTACGACTACCAGCCCATAGGGCCATGCCTGGGCCGTAGGGCAGGCATGGTGCACGACTCGGCACGGTCCGAGAAGCTCGCGTGCCGTGCCGGCCCAAACCTAGCGGGCCGTGCCTGACCCAAGCCCGGACCTGGTCGGATCGGGTTGGCCCGATGGCCATCAATATAGGGACTAGATTTAAAACTCTGTTATTAGTAGCGACGCTAAGAAATGTCAACAACTTTGCAATGAAACGAGGCTGGTGGTTCGGGGTTCCAACGAAATACCATCGATGCAGAAATTGTGGTGGGGGACCATGTTGGAAAACGAATCTTCCTACCACGGATTCCATTATGCCCCTCTGATGATGAGGTGTTCCCATTCTAGTTCAAGAGGAAGTAGTTTCCCATTAGGCTCAGTTTTGCCATGACGGCTAACAAGGCGTAAGGGCAGACTATCCCTAATGTTTGTGTGTATTTGCCTGAACCAGTGTTTTCTCATGGTCAGTTGTATGTTGCGCTATCTAGAGCCACTGCCAGATCGAACATCAGGATCCTTATTGTCCCACCTGGTGATAAGAAGGATAACAAAAAGAAGGCAACAATTAATGGTACATACACGAAAAATATTGTCTACAAAGAAGTCCTAACACCATAGAAAGATATTGTCTTCTGTTTTGTATAAGTATTATATATCTTACATTTGAGTCTTTTGCAATTTATATTTGTCGTATCTATCTACATTTAATGTAATAGAAAAAGCATGAGAACAATAGGAGACAAGTAGTATATGATGGCTTGTGGAGATATTACTGATTTGGATGTTATATATCTTACATTTGTGTTTTGGAGCTAATTGTTTGTGAGGACATAAGCTTTTACAAATGTTCTACCTGTGTGGCTTTATGACATCGGATTTTTTGTATGCCCGTAGCAACGTACAGGCACTCAACTAGTCAATATATAAAGATAAACGCAGTTGTATATGGAAAGAGATTTGTATCCTGTTAGAACTTCTGTTTTGTATGAGATCCTATCGTGTATGTATCTATTCTATTCTATTGTGTATTGATGTCAGACTCGGCAAGCAAGACTTGGCAACGGTGTTTTTCTGGGAAGCGGTCGAAAGAAACCTGTGCGGCGGGAGAGATGGAGCGAGGGAGGGAGATACGTGGGATGTAGAGTGGGCTGAGAGCTGTACGTGTTACGCTGGCCTGGGATTCTGGGTGTTTTATATTACCATAGATGGAGACGCGGTGGCGGCACGGCGAGGCAGACTGGTTGCGCTCCTGGAACCTCTGCAGGGCGAGATCATTGCCTGTATCCATCCAGGGCGTACAGGCCGTGGGACGGGTGATCATCGAAACTGAAGCTTTGGCCGTGGTGCAGGCTGTCTACTCAAGTACCTATGATCTCAGTGCAACGGTAAACATAGTGACGGAGCTAAGGAATTTACTGTCTCTGAATTTTATGTCATGGCCAGTTCAGCATCGGTGACGGACAGGCAACAGTGTGGCACAAAAGTTAGCTGCTCTTGGTAGTATTTGCTCTTTGGATGACGATCCGATCCTGGATCTCAATCCACTTTGTATTCAGTCTGCAATTACTGACGAGTTTTGTCTGAGTAATGGAAAATTTATATATCTAAAAAAAATATGCAAATGAAAATGGATCAGACAAAAATATACTCCCTCCATCCCCAAGCGGCCACTGATTTACGGCATATCACACATTCAGGTTGAGGTTGATTCTTCTGTTCTGCAGCATGCTCTGCAATCTTTCACTATGGATTTGGCGACCTGTGGGATGATGATCAGCGATACTCGTTTCATGTTACGGAAGCATTTTGTATGAAGTGACCTTATTTCTATCCTAGAACTTGTAGTTCTGTCGCAATGACTTAGCAAAGCTTGCTATGAGTTGGGATCCGGGTGAACTCTATGTTTGGGCACACCCCCTCCCAGAATTTGTAAATACTCTTGTTGCTCGTGATTTAGTCGAGCCAGTGTTTCCAATGAAAAGGCCATAGAGCCAACCCTTGATTTCAAAAAAAAAAGATGTCATTCTTACTTTCTGAGAAATCAAACACTTTTAACTTCAATTAAATATATATAAAAAAGTATATTAATATTTATAATACATAATTAATATCATTAGATATATCGTTGAATATACTTTTATAATAAACTTATTTGAAGATATAAATGTTGCATGTATTTTTTACAAACCTAGTCAAAGTTAAGAAAGTTTATCCTGCATATATCCCATAATGACTTCTATTTTGGGATAGAAGGAGTATATATAGCTACTTGTTTTTTCCTAAGATGAAAACGAAATAAACAAAAATATAGGTAGTTTTTTTCTTCTAAAATTCGATTATTTATGTGCTATCTATATTTATTTATACATATAATATATTATTATGGGTGCATTTTTCCTACTCCTCGGATAGTTACTCTCATCGTCAATAAACCACATTCATTATATGTGCATACTCATTTATCAATTTGAGTATGTTCATATACTCATTTTAAGATACTCCAAATCTTATCATGTGATTTTTTTCCCAAAAGATCACATATTTTTAATACATATTATTATAATAGTATTATAATAGTATATAAAATAAGTATAACCATATACTCTATGTATAATTGCATGCTTCACATACATAGCATTATACTTGAAGGTTCACCAGAGGGCAGAGGCATAGATTTGGCCCCATTGTAGTCGCCTGACGGCCCACGTGCTAGGACCTCGCCCCAGTCGTTAGTGTCCCGTGGCTAAGGATGGCAATGGGTAAATCCCCATCGGGTATGGCCACCCCAGACCCATACCCGCCATAAAAATTTAAGACCGCCAGAATCCCCATCCCACTATGGATGGGGAATTTTCCCCAAACCCATACCCGGCAGGGTAAATCATACCCGGTAGGTCACCCGTACCCGTCAATAGTTTATTTATGCACACGAAAATCAACAATTCAACAGCAACCACCAGTAACAGAGCACATAAAATTAGACAAATAATAGCATATAATAATCTCTACTGCAATCACCAGTCACATAACAGCATCACACAAAGTCATTCTGTCATAAGTCATTACATTACATAACCAAAAGGGGTACATAAATAAATCTCCAAGTTCATTGCAGTAAACATATATAGGACAACAATTCAACAAATATGCTGGTCGTTTGTTGTCTTGTTGATGTGTTGGTTTCCTTCACTTGGAGGTGGAGACAACTTGCTTTGCTCAAAGTTCAAGTTCCTCTATGGCATGGCAGGCAGTACAACAAGAATAAGAGTTAGTATGTATCTAGACTCTAGAATAACAGAATAAGAGCACAATTACAACAGTGGTTTAATTTGAATATGCGCACACCTGGAGACCCTCTTGAATATCTTGGAGGCAAGACCAAAAGGTGACAGCTTCTTTTTCCTTGTTGTCAACTAGAAAGGAAAACAAGCAATTAGGATAAAATCAAAGTAAAAAGAACCAAACTACAAAACAAGAGAATGGATATACTTTTGTACTTGTTTCGCAACCAATCTTGTGAGCACATAAGAGCCTCTATCATTTTTGAAGTCAGCCTACTGCGATGCTCGCTAAGTACTCTCCCACTGGTGTTGAATGCAGACTCAGATGCCACTGTAGTGATAGGAATTGCATAAATATCCTTTGCTATCCTTCTTAGGGTTGGATAACGTACTCCAGCCACCTTCCACCAATCCAGCACCTTGAAACCCTTAGTTTCTAGAGATATCAGTTCATCTTCTAAGTAGCGATCTAGTTCTGATTTGAATCGCACAGCAGATGGCCTTGTACTAGCAACTCTTGCACTAAATGAAAATAAGAACTCCATGTCTTCAGCTGGAGCTGCAACTACTGCTGATTCGCTATTGTCACAATCTTCTTCCACATGGCATTCAATCATCAATTCAGTTAACAGATCTATGATTTTAGCAACCTTATCCTCACAAATGTAACCAGTTGTATCAGTTAGCCACTCAAAACACATCAGCAAGCTCAATTTTTTTAGACGAGGATCTAGAAGGGTTGCAATACCCATCAGTCCTTGGATGTCTGATGCTAACTGCCATCTCTTCAATCTTTGTACTGCCACAAGTTGACCACTGTCTGATTTTCTTCCTAATCTCACAATTTTTATGAAGTATATGTTGGCAGTAACATATTCATTTCCAGAAAACAACAAAGTTATGTCATTGAACACTCTAAGCCATTCTACAACATCAGCAACAAAGTTCCATTCCTCCTCACTAGGCAAACATGTATATTGCTTATCAACACGACCTGCTCTAATGAAAACAGCTTTATAGGAGACTGCAACACTAAGCATCTTAAAGGTTGAATTCCATCTAGTCTTGCAGTCCAGGTTTATCTTATGATCTAAACTAACCTTAACAAACTTAGCTATCTCCTCAAACTTCTCTATTCTTTTTGATGTTGCTGTCCAATAAGCCACACTTTCATGAATACTCTCAATAGCAGTTTTAATTTATTCTAGACCATCCTTATGGACCCGTATGTGTTCTGCACCATCACTCGTGACCCTGGTGGCTCCACCATCCGTGTATCTTGTCTTTGCATGCAAAAAATGCATAAATTTCTTAACAGAAATATGCAACAACGCGTTTTGATGATGTCCAAAGACAACATAATTCTCGAGATTTTAACCCCTATTAAATTTTAAAAAAAACAAAACATAAAATGTATAGTACTCATATATTAATATTTTTTATTTTTTTTATGGTTAGGAGTTAAATTTTCAGTAGGCTGGTGGGGAGGTGCTGCACAATCGTGCAATGCACAATACTTGGTGTCAATGGACAAAAGATGCACGTGCAAATGGGAACAGGAAATGGTCTGCTTGTACCGTTTTTTATTCCTCAGATCTGGTAGCACAAGTTGTAGTATCTGAACGTACAACCAAACCACGCCACACACACAACACACACCACTAGGATGTACGCTAGATCTAGAACCTATACTACTCACAACACACGTCTACAAGACATTCACGAAGACACAAGCTTCGCTAAAGACGGACGTGTCGCCTCCCCTTTATGCTCCATAGACGTCTAAGGATACCTGCACAGAATTTTGGGGGAAAAACCCCAGGTGACACCAGTACGCTAGATCTAGAACCTATACTACTCACAACACATGTCTACAAGACATTCACGAGGACATAAGCTTTGCTAGCGACAGGCGCGTCGCCTCCCCTTTATGCTCCATAGACGCCTGAGGATACCTGCACGGAAGTTTAGGAAAAAAACCCAGGTGAGACACAAAGCGTTGAGTGCAAGACTCGAACGCTGGCGGGCGAGAAGCCAGCCACCGGCTCTTGCCACCCGCACTACGTGCGGTCCTCTTGCTTGTAGCATTTTCATGTGTAGGAGTAGCAAGCATAATACCAACTAGGGGCAATACGGTCCTTGTCAATGATTCATTCACACCGAGGTTTTTACTTGTATGCCATTATAAAAGTTTGTAATTACTTATAAGCTATTAAAAGTTTGAGCAGCCATATGTGCCACTGATCGAAACTTTTTTACCCTCGATGTCATTCACATCACATTATGTTAGTTTTCAACGGTTTGACCATCCTGACATGTGAGTAATGTTCAGAATGCCCCCATCTCGTTTCTAGCCGGCAACCCTATCCTCTACAGGCCCTCGTTGGGAGCGGCAGCTGAAAAGCCCGGCGGCTCCTTTGTAGCGAGCAGCGAGCAGCCGAGTCGCGCAGGGCGATGCGGGCGCGTGGCTTCAAGGTCGTCTTCTTCCATGGCTTCACCGGACACTAGCTCCCGCATCGACATCGGCTCCCAGGATTGCCGCACCGTACCTCGCTGCAGGGAGGCCCCTGCTCCTGTGTCGTCCTCGGCTCCGACGCCGTGCTCTGCTCGGGCTCCTGCTCGGAGAACATCTTTACTATGGTGCCACAGGACCTCCGTGGCTGCGTCGGTGCCTTTGCCAAGAGGATCAGCCCCGGCATCTGTGTCCGCGACGAAAGCACCTAGCGCACGCGCCGATGCGGTTTCATGGCACAGTTGTAGTAGTTCTGTGGGCGCTCCGGTGGGATGTGCGACGCCCTCGGTGACAATTTGCCGTGGACACCCTTCCCTACCCTCATCGTCATCCTCCGCTGCCGGCGTCGTCATCGAGTAGGCGCGTGTCCAAGGCTTGGATCACGGGTGGTGATGCACTGATGCTAGAGTCACTGACGGGGCAGCTCGCCATCTTCAAGGATGCAGAGAGTGGGAGCCCCACGACCGCTTCTGCATGCTGCACAGCCTCGGCTACTCCACCGCCACGCGCGCACACATGTCGCTGCTGGTGCTGCTTTCGGGCGGCGACTTCGATCTCTTGGGTGCCATGGATGCTGGTTTCACGTACTCGACACTCACAGAGGGCGCCTCCTTTGTAGCGGGCGACGCGGTGCCGGTCAGTGCCCCTTCTCGTCGGCCTGTGCAGCGCTAGCTGCCCTCCAGACGCAGGTTTGGTCGTCGTGGACTCTGCTCCTTTTCGTCACATAACGCGACGAGTTCGATGGTCATGAACGCGTCAGGTGTTATGGGCGAAGGAGCTGTTGCATTTTTTTTTGAATTTAAGGAGTTGTTGCATTGGTGTTGAAGAAGTTGTTGACGAACGTGTCGTCGCTACGGCCGGCAGGCCGGCTTGCACAGGTGCACGTACGCCTTCCTGGTGACCGAAGAAGCACATACTTCTATTAGCTTGTCGCATACCTATATATACGTACATGATACAAACATGCAACTTGCTGGCACACCTCGCGTACGGAGACGATTGGTTCATGCATCCTGCCTCTTTTCTTTATAGGGCAAATACGTGAATGCTTATGCATTCTGGTTACTGGCTAGCTTTCTGCTAACACTATTTAAATAAATAATGAAAAAAATATTGTGGTGTATTTCTCGTTTTTGTCCCTTATCTATAATTTATTGTTGTGATACCTTATGCTTTATCTAGTAAGTACAAGTACTTGCTTTCGAGGATGATGGTCACACGTTCCTCGTCCGACTGAAAACGCTCTCTTCCTCCATAGTCAATTTGATGCCAAAACACTCATCGACACAGGAGAAAAATGAAACTTTAGCCTGCTTCTTTAGTCTAAGGGCATTTAAGTTTTTTCGTAGCTCCGTTCGACACCGTTAGCATCTGATATGGACGGAATGATGTGGAGAATAAAAAAAAAGTTTAAACCAACGGCGTCAATGACCACTCAAATTTTTTAATGGCCATGGGTAATTATAAACTTTTATAACGATGTAAAGGTAAAAGCCTCGTTCACATTAGCACCGTGGGCCTCGTCGGCGTCGGCGCCTGCGCCTGCGCTTCGAGAGACAAGAGAGACTCTTCTTCCCTCAGGCCTCATCAGCCTCACCTCGCTCGCGTTCCATTTCCATTTGCTTCGGCTCACCTCAGATCAAGGGACGTTAACGTTAGGCCACCTGCCACCCACCTCCCTCCCATCCCAGATCCCCCACCCCAGCCCCAGCCATGGCCACCGCCTTCGAGTCCCCGACCTCCTCCCCCGCTGCCGCGCCCTTCCACGACGACCCTTTCCTCCACTTCGACGGCTCGGCCCCCGCCCCCGCCGACGGCTTCCCGGCCTCCCCGGACGCCTACGCGCCGTCCCCCTTCGGCATGCCCCACTCCAACGGCGACCTCCACGACGACCCTTTCGCCGCACCCGCTGACTCCAACGGTGGGCCCATCCTCCCGCCGCCCACCGAGATGGGCCGCGAGGAGGGATTCCTGCTCCGCGAGTGGCGCCGGTATGGTAACGCTTCCCTTCCTCTCGCTTCTGCTGCCCAGATCTGCCTGCCCCCGCTGTCTGCTTACAATAGATCTACACCTCGGGTCGGATCCGATCGTGCCGCGCCGACCTGCCTAGAGTCAGTCTTTGATAGATCTCATCACCTCACAGCTGAATCCGTCGGTACTTACTACTACACAGACCACTTCATGGCAGTGGCATGCAATTCCGTGTGCTTTTCTATATACCATGGTGATCTACTCAAAATTCAGTGCATAGGATGTGATCCCTCGCTCCGCCTTAGTTTATATACCTTATTAGTTCATTCATCAGATTGCAATGGATCCATCAACCATTTCACGTCTCCCTCATACCTTACCTGCCAGTAATTACCATTTACCAAGTACATGAATGCGTGCTATACAGCTCTACACTCGGAATGGCTTATTATACTGGTTCGTTTTTCTATCATGTTGCGCTTGTATGGATTAGAATTCTACATAAGCGATGAAAATCTAATTCATCTGCAACCTCATTTTGCATTTAGCTAGACTGTGACATGCACATGCTAAAAAAAGGGGCTAGTGGAATCTAGGATTCAGTTTGTTATAGTAGTTGGTTGTCATTACAGTAAAACACAAATACATCGGGGCTACCTTGCTGCTTTGTTAAACTATATAAGCTTCAGCTTCACTGTTTGTGCATTGTTTGGTCCTACTGCTATTAGTTTTTTTCCCTTATATGCCGACAAGCTTGCTTTGCCCACTGAACAGCTATGTGTCTTGCCAACTCTATTTTCTGCTTCATAATACGCACTAGAGCGTCAGTATTCAACCTTGGAATAGCACACAGCATGTTTTAATTTATACCTTCAAGCAATTCCTCGTTAGTTTATTGTGTGTTTTGATTGATATATTTCTTCACTATTAGTGATCCTGATAGTCTTCCTGGGAGTAAGCCTTGATGTTGTTCTTATTTGTCCCTTGCTGTGTATATTTTATTTACCTATGTTCACTACTCTCAGCCTGCACTTCCATAAAATGGGCAGGGTAGTCAAGATAGGCACTGTGACCAGTCTTAAATAATGGTTGCTGGTATTCTCTATCTTTCATTCTTCAAAGTGTATGCTAACACCAATGATCAACAGACAAAATGCTATCCACCTTGAGGAAAGGAGAAGAAGGAGAAGGAGCTGAGGAGCCAAATCATCGTTGATGCTGAAGAGGTTAAGAAAGCTTTTGTTGAGAAGAGAAAGCTCAATGTTGAGACAAGCAAGGGCCAAAACCGTGACAGGGAGAAGGTAGGATTAGGACCCTGTATAATCCTGTTTGTCTCTTTTCTTAAGATGAAAACCTGGCTGCTTTTTATTTTCTTATTCTGCTGCTTTGTCGCCAGCTTTTCCTAGCAAACCAGGAAAAGTTCCATGCTGGTGCGGATAAGCAGTACTGGAAGGCGATATCAGAACTTATCCCACATGAGATTGCTAACATCGAGAAGAGAGGGGCTAGGAAAGATAAGGAGAAGGAGAAGAAGCCTGGGATCGTGGTGATCCAAGGCCCAAAGCCTGGGAAGCCAACAGACATGGCACGGATGCGGCAGATATTGCTGAAGCTGAAGCACACTCCCCCACCACACATGAAGCCACCTCCGCCACCTGCTGCAGCCACCGGAAAGGATGGAGCACCAGCTGCTGCTGGAAAGGATGGAGCTAAGCCAGCAGCCCCTGCCAATGGCAGTGTCCCTGAGATGGAAAAGGCCGCTGCGGCGGC